>NW_015386405.1:1765114-1785727 GCF_001527695.2 Protobothrops mucrosquamatus | reverse complement strand
TGGAGTCACGGATAGTTTCTTGCTTCGGAAGGCTGCGTGGAGGAGCTCTTGCTTCGAAGTAGATTGCTTGCCACGAGGTTGCCCTTGTCGTGCAGTCTTACTGGGATCCCATCCTCGTCGCCAGTGTTAGATCGCGCAGGCAGTAAGACACGAGTCGAGTGACAGTCAGCTCTTGGTTTATTGGCAAGGCATAAGGTAACTGGGACAAATTTCATCAGAGGCTGTTCTTCATTAGTGTGGAACAGGGCACTCATTATCCATTGCTTTCTCCTGCTACAAGGAGTCATCACTAGCTCTAAGACTTTTTCTTTCCAAATCCCTAGCTTGTTTGCTTGAATAAGAATTTTCCAAAAGGAAAGAAGTAACAACTGCCATGCTTTACACACTTAGAACAACAGTGAATGTAAGCACACAGGAAAGGGAAACCAATAGAAGAGCTGTATCTTCTCTGGGAATTATTTCCCATCGCTGATGGCTGTTTTTACTTGTTCCTATCTACTTATGTTTTCAATATCTACCTTAATTTGGGTTTAAAGAATATTTCTAAATACACATTCATAAGACTGAATAACATTTCTTGGTTTAGGGTGCCAAATCATTAATATAAATTTATTACAGACTTCAAAGGAATAAGAAATACTACAAACTGGATGCTGTTCAAACTCCCTATTTTCTTCTTAACATTGCAATACATGCTTTATTTGAAATTATCATGTTTCTCCTTTCCTAGCATAGGAGGGGAAAAATGGTAATGATAGAGGAAAACTAATGTAGATGCTAAAACCAGAAACAAAATTAGAGGGAGGTATATAAATTAAAAAGAGTGGTATAAGTGCAATCATAATTGCTATAAAACTGATGGCAAAGAGGGAGGATTATCAGAAAACAAGGAATGTTTCTGTTGCTTGTTTCTTCTTTTTTTAATAACAACAAAACATGTTGGATTTCATCCCAGTTTTCAGAAGAAAGCAGCGATAGCACACGTTATAAATACTGATTTAAATGAATAATGTAATATTTGAAAAATACTTTAACATTTTGGTTTGCTTTTAATTCATTTTTTTGTGAATTAATTGCTTTTATATATTAGGTGCCTTCAATCTGGTGAGAATGGCAAAACAAATAATTATCTCAAATATGGACTACAACAAGGGTGTCAAACTCAATTTCATTGAGGACCGCATCAGCATTGCAGTTACCCTGGGGGGGGCGGGTGGATGTGGCTTACTGGGTGGGTGTGGATGGAGTGGGTGTGGCCTACTGGATGGGCATGGCCAGCTCTACATCATTCACGTCAAGAGTGCCTGTGGGGGCCTGGGCAGGAGTGGGACAGATTTGAGGGTCTCTGGCAGAAAGGGGTGGGACCAGGGCAGAGCCCATCAAGCCAGATATGTGAAGTAGGTGAGGGCCATTTGCTGGCCACTTCCAGGTGATGGTTCATTTCTTCATTCCTCATAAAGGGTGACACCTCCCCAGCATGCACCCAAAGGGCGGGGCCGACACGGCAGGGGCTTGTTCCTCACTGTTTCCAAATGGCCTTGTGGAGCTAAGACTGAATGCATTTCAGCATAGATGGCCACCACAAAATTGTACATTGGCTCCCGGCCGGCCTGGGCCAGGGTCAAGGCAGCGGGGGCCGTTCCCTCACTGTTTCCAGGATGGCTTCACGGGCCACTTGAAACCACTTTGCGGGCTGCATCCGGCCCCCGGGCCTTGTGTTTGACATGTCTGGACTACAATATGGAATATGATAACCTAGCTGTAATATTACCTGCTTTTCCCCCTCTCTCTCTTTCACATTCTGTGATTATGTTTTACCCATGTTCATCATCTGACCGATTATCGTATATGGTGTGCAATAAAGAAGAAATGTCCTAGTCTTACTCAATAGTCTTTTTTGCAACTCCAAGTTCTTAGAATTTCCCCCAACTTTGGCATGGTGAGACCTATAAATAGCTGGGTTCCTGATTCCTTCATTCCAGCTTGTACAAGGGGCAAAGGGAGTTTGCGTGATGAAAATACCACCACTGAGTCACAATGTGTGTGAATGTGTGACTCAGTGTCTCATACACATATGAAAGGATCAAAGCTTGCAGTGCATGCCATGAGGCTGCTTTTCACAATGATAGCAGAAATGTCCTATAGTTGCCATTGAGGTTTTAAGTAGCCACTTGCTTGGTTATCTGTCAGGAAACAGAGCTGTCTCTGATTGAAATACATTGGAGCTCTGTTAAGTGGGGGGGGATTAAATCAACCCACATATATGCTGCAAGTTGTCTTCAGTTAGCATGCTGTACCAAGCTAACCGATTTAAAATGCATCATTGCCAATTTCTTTTCATGTTTTGGCATATTCTTCTGAATGATTGCTTTAAATGATGACTGGAAATGGGTCAGCCTTTTTCCCATATGAGTGATTCCTCCCGTTTCCATTCCTGACACTAAATTTCCTGTTTTCTCCCCAGAGTTCTTATACTTGCTGCAATATATTCAGTCTGACATATCTCATTCATTGAAGAAAGCTTCTGTGGTATGAAGCTAATGACTGTACAGACAGCCAGGAACTCAAATCACTTTTCTTCCTTTTGTCTTATAATAATGAGGGTGACAGGTATAAAAATGCATAATAAAATGTTTCTGCAACAGTTAATACCAGTACATGCTTCTGCAGAATCATTTTTTAAAATGTAATGAAATTTTTAAGCTGCCAACAGAAACAGAAACCAGTTTCCGCTAAGAATTGTAACTCAGGATTTTGTTCTTCCTGTTTTGTTTTTTAGATTTTTTTTTTAAAAAGCACTTAGATCTTCCATAGATGAATTTGTCAGTTTAAGTTTCTTCTGTTCTGATTTTCCCATCTTCTTGTCTAAAAGTTATTCCATCCTTTAAAGTACATATTTCTTTCCCAAATAGGTTCATGTTTGTATTCATATTTGCCTATTTTGTGCATAATTTGCATGCAAATTTCTCTCCTAAAATTGTCTGAACATTTTGGAATAATTTCCATTTGCATTTCTGTGTGGAATTGCTGCTAGTATACCCTATTTGTATGGCTATATTATTCAGAGATTTGCATCACAGACTTTGGAGAACTACAATGAGGAGTACTTTACATATTGATTTGATAAGTAAGAATTTTATAAATTCTTATCAAACAATTAGGTATGGGTATCAAGTGTTGGGAAATATAATTCTGTAATCTCAGTGTGGTATTAAAGTATATTGCAATAAAATGTTCCATGTTGAGTTTGAATAGATTAGCAAACACTATATTTATCTAGTCAGCTTGATCAGACCAGAGTTCAATCTAGTCTAAAGTATATTTGGACCCCATATGAGAAATGTGATTTTGATATCATTTAAATTCTTCAGATATTTCACAGCAGGATGAATCTACAAATTCACTTCATAGTTTATTTTAGGAAAATAAAGGAAAAATACTGTGGAATATTCATGAATATTGAACCTTTTGTTTTCTTTTTTTAATGTTAACATCTGTGGGATTTTGTACATCAAAAAATTATAATGAGATTGAGTAAGGCAGATACCACTGCTACCAGAATTAGTGGAATGCACCCAAAGTAAAAACAAATGTACACAACATTTTAACATTTATAGGAGCCATTTCATAGATACATTACTGTATTTTCAACTGCCTTTCCTGATCCTAGTAGAGTATTCAAAACATGAGTGACTTATTTATTCATTTTAAATTCATTTTTAATGTTTAATTAAAACTTTGGGTGGCTCCTAATAAAAGATTTAAAAACTTATAAAATATTTTTTTAAAAAAACTATAAAACCCAATCAGTTAAAACAACAGAAACTTGGTGCCAATCTCTGTTAATGTACCATCATCTAACTAAAAATCCAAATCTTTAAGGCTTTATGGAAAGCTAAAAGGAGGGAGGCCTGACAAACTTCAGGGAGCAAAATGTTCCATAGGGCAGGGACTGCCATGCAAAAAACACTCTTCCTAGCTCCCATTACATTGCAATATTTGGGACTATGCCCACCCCATCTGATTTGGCAGGAGGGTAAATCTCTTTAAGGAAAGGTAATCCTGAAGTTAGTCTGGCCCTATGCTACATAAGGCTTTAAAAATGATGACCAGCACCTTGAGTTTTACCTGGAAAGAAACTAGAAGCCAGTAGAGCTCACACAACAGAGATGTTACATGGGCAAACCTTGGGCTCTCCATTATTGTGCACATTTTTGCATTATGGACCAATTGAAGTTTCCAGGTGGTCTTCAAGGGCAGCCCCATGTGGCATGCATTGCAGAAATCAAGAGGGGAGGTGATCAAGGCATGAGTCACTCCATAACTTGGAGGAAAATTATATTTATTTTCCTTGAAATTGAGTTGTGAACATTTAAAAATTGAAATTGTTGTACCTTGTATAGAAATGTTTGGAAATCAGACTGTGATGTTAATGCAAAGAGCAACTAGTGGAAGTTGTAGAAATCCATGGGTTCTGCTCAGGATAACACAATTCAAATGATAGTATAGAACAATTGGTTGTGTTAGGTTTCAAAGACGAAAACAAAAAATGATGAAATAATGCATCCTAATGAAGTAGAGTATGAAATAGTGAATGAGAATGGAAACCCTACATTAATTCTAGCCATGATATGTCAGCATGATTGTCCCATGGCAATATAATATTTCAGTATGTTTCATTTCTCTCTATTTCTTGTAATAATCTGCTTCTGTTATGTAAATTCCAAGATGAAATAATGCTTGGCTCTGTTATGAATAGTTCATTGAAGAAAAGCACTAGAGTAGGAGATACAGTACAATAAATTAATCCTTTAATTCTGCCTGCCTTAGCTTTCAGACCTGGGAATTAGAATGACGTCTCCTTTTGAATTCCTTCTTAATAGCATTTTTTTTAAATGTAGCCATTTCTAATTAGATGCACCAATAGAACTGCCAACCAACAATTTTGTGCCCAGCTAAGTTATGTGCATGTGGAAGAAAAGTACCTATAGGGTCTCTCTGATGCTTTCTTGTTTATTTACTTTAAAAAAAACCAGAAATTAAAAGGGATAAGAGGACAATCCCAGTCAAAGAGTCCATTTTCACTTTTATTTTTAATAAGAGTAATTTAAAATCATATTTAATTCCTGGCATTCCAATTTTCAAATAACTTCTCTGAAATATTCATCTATGTTGTGAACATGGTACTATTCTCTGACAATCTTCAGGCATGAATCAAAGATCTAGTTACTCTTCACATATATATTTAGTGTGTTCATGGAAAATATCTGAATAGTATATCAAAGATCCTCACCCAACAAATGGAATGCATATGTAGGTTGGTAGGAAGGCAGGCATGTATGCATGTGTTTCTATAATTTTATTAAAGATTAGAATATTAACACTGAAAACTAATACAAACTAAAATAATCTCTTGTCTATAAACAAATCCATAAAGTCTCAACATTTCAGTCCTGATGTCAGGTGATGAAGAAAGGAACTAGTTAAGAATTATTGCTGATAGTTAATTAGAACTGTAGCCCATAAAAGAAAGCACAGATAGTCCTTGAATTACAATCATAATTGGGATTGGAACTTTCATTGTTAAGCACTGTGGTCATAATGCACAATATTCCTTAATGCGTTACTTTATGATGACAATCCCTGCAGCCTCTTCTGCCATCATTAGGGAACAATTCATGATCATTGAGCTAGCACCTCCTCGCAACTTCCTGCCAGCTTCCAACAACTAAAGTCAATAGGTAAGCTTGAAGGAAGTTGCAAGTCCCAGGCAGCTTGCAAGCAGGCTGGCAGACAGGTAACACTCTGCTGCTGGGTGGGGTAGGAAATGAGGGAGTCTGTGAGTAGCAAGGGATGTGCAAGCATGGTGGGGTTTGGGGAGGCTACTGCTGGGAGGGAGGGTGCTCAAGGGTATGTTAATGATGGTGTGTGTGTGTGAGTGGTCAAGGAGAGTGGGAGAGGGTGTGCTAGTGGTGGGGAAGGTACAGGCATGATTGCAGTGAGGCTCAGGATGGGTGCATGTGTGGCAAGGGAGGCATAGTAGCACATTGGGGCTTGGGCTGGCTGCTACCAGGTAGGAGAGGGTGTGTGAGTAGCTGGGAAGGTGTGTGAGACTGTGCAGGTGACTGTCAAGTTGCAGCACAAGCACAAAACAGCTGGGGAGGGTGAATGTGAAGGGGACAATTACTCAAGCAATGTTGTGAACTTCCCTGCCATCTTTCTCATTGACTTTGTGTATGGGAAGCTGACAAGGTAGGACCCAAACTGTGATCGTGTGACTGTGGGACACTGCAACTATCATAAGTGCAAATTGGTTGCCAACCTCCCAGATCACTATCATGTGACTGCAGAATGCTAGGAGCAGAAGGAACTCCAAGGACTGCTCGTTCAGCACCATTATAACTTTGAACAGTCACTAAGTAAGTGGTTGTTAATACCAAGGATTGCCTGTATAAATAGTCTAGCCAATTGTAAAGTAACTTGATATGTTCATTTTTCCCCCCTGCTAACTATCCTGGCTTCTAGTGCAACATGTCTACTGTAATCCATACCCTAGAAATGATAATTTTGAATGAACATTGAAGAATGTAGTTTAGAATTCAAAATTAGGCCTGGTGTCTGTCCAAAGTTGGTTTTGGCCGAAGAGCAAAACAATTAACAAACTGTTTAGAAATGTAATCCATTTGATCAGAAATCAGAGTTTATATGAAGAAAGTATCTGAATGATATACCAGGTAAATAGGGGAAATATAATCTCTTTTGTATATAATATATATATATAAAAACAGCAGTACAGTAAAATCTGGGCAATAGATTCTACGTAGCCTGTATCACATGAACATTACTGAACATCATACAAAATGTTTTTCTTATCAGCCTTCCAAACTAGCTGAATGGGATTAAATTGAGCCAATTCTTCTCTGCTTGAATAATGTGATGTGGTTTAAGCATCTTGCTGGTTTAAATATATAAGATTGGCTGCTTTGGGCAGTAGAAAGCTGTCTTGTTTTTTTCCCCACATCCAGAATGTGTTATGTTAGAATTTTCTTGGCTTGTTCATATCTCAAATGAAGGACAGTCTCTTGTGAAGCCACAAAAATACAATTTATCAAGGAGATATTGCTTCCACCTAGCATTAAAATTATCTGCCAATATCAAAAGGGGGTTAGGGTGTCATCCTGGTGCATTCATATCTTTTCAAATCTAGAGCTTTGATTTTATGCTGTGTGAAAAGAGACCAGTTTTAACTGTTTGCTGTTCCACTGTCCAAAAGTAAATAATCAGCACTGAACAACCTTTCAGTCTTGGTTCTTCTTTTCCAAGCTAGTGACCTCTGAACACCTTGGGCTTGGTCCTGAATTTCTAACCACAAAGCTCAATGTCACAAAGGCTGGGAGTTTTAAATCTTGAAGTTCAACATATTCTGAGGCTACCAAGATTTGAAGAGACGTTCTTGTAGATTTTCCCAAATCATTGTAAGAACAGGCCCTGTGGCTGCATATCCTCTGTTTTCAGATCCAGGCAGTGGAATTTAAGATTTGTGGGTATTGTGCTGTTTTTGTGCCATATTTCATGCATCTCCTTCCATTTACATTGTCGTTTTAATGTTGACTATAATGACTTCATTAACTGAAAATAATTATTATAAAGAAATGTACCAGCACTGGTGACTTACTTAACTAAAATATTATTTGCATGTTTATTAAAATTCTTTATATATATATAAATGGCAGTTTAATTTCATAGTCATTCTTCAAAATACAATTGTGTGTCTTCCAAACAAGTGATACTAAAAAATAATTAGGTACAATGTCCTTTTTTAATATTTACAAATTGTGTATATTTCAGATATTGTTGCCATAGCATATTGCAGCATAAATTTTGCAAGGAAAAACAGATCATTTAAAACGCTTCAAATGGAGAAACAGGGAGGTGAAATGAAGGTGGATTTCTATTAATCAGTGAATCATGTTGATTTTTTTATTCTGAAATATTTTACTCTGAAATGCTCAAGTAAGCATTGTAATTCTTTACATTAAGTGAATGTGTACCAAAAGAATTAAAGCATCTGGGCATTTAAAATGGTCAGACCATTCCTATATTTCATCAGGCAGAAGGGTGTGCCTGCCACCCACTAAACAGACAACAGTAGAACACCAAAACTAGTATTTATTTGGTATTCCAAGCTTTATCCAAATACACACCCTGCTTTTATATTCCTTAAACTCATAAATACCCGGCTAGCCCAAGAATGGTGCTTGAATTTAAAATTACAGTAGAAAACATGAAATCAAATGCCACAATGCTTTTTTAATGCTCAGGATTGAGACATCTCCTAATAGTAAGTTTCAAGTGGAGAAATGTGCTTTATGTATTTTGTATGTATTTTGTAATTCACCTTTTCTTGTTCCTGAGCAACTGGTCTTCACAAGCATACTGTAAATTAAGACTGGAAGCCATCAGGCTTGATAGCAAGTGATAATGTTTCCCCCTCCCCAACAGAGTAGCAATAAAGAGAAATATGTTATTTTTTTTTTGGGGGGGGGGTTTCTTTTTTTATTTTAAGATTTTTTTTTTCAGAATTTTTGGCCAAGCTTCAATGAGGAAGAAGGAAAATATATTCCTAATTGAAGACCTGAGCTTCACAAAGGAAATAGCACCATCTGCTGATAGAAATTGCACTGATGAAATAAAGTTCTTAGACCTGTGCTGTTTTAATGTGGAGCTTGCAAGCATGGACAAAAAGGTGCTATTTAAGAAAAAGGAATGTGTGTGTTTCATGTATTATGTATCTATTTTCATACCTTGAGGGAAAGCAGAGTGTAACACCACTGTAGATTTTTAGATTTAATGTTCTGCAGCTCAATACTTTCTGGGCTCTTTTTTAATCATATGTGAAATGGAGAACAATTAATCAGTGGAACAAGTTGCCTTCAGAAGTTATGGGTGTACCTTCACTGGAGTTTTTAAGAAGAGATTGGACAACCATTTGTCTTAAATGTTATAGGGTTTTCTGCCTGAACAGGGGGTTGCATTAGAATACCTCCCAGGTCCCTTCCAACTCTGTTATTCTGTTAAGCCGTGAAAAATTTCTGAATGGATTGGAAACAAGACAGTCTCTACCAATGATATAAACTGAGCAGAAATAAGAGGAGAAGGAAGGGGAGGAGATATATATTGAGGGTTTTTTATGGACAATTAAAATGTAGACATTTGGGCTTTTAAAAAATAAATGCATGAAAAATTGAAAACCATGTATCTTGGCACACAAAAAGAAAATGGGTTTTAAATAGCTGTATAAAATTTGCCAGATTTTTTTTTCCGATTCCAAACTGATCCAAGCACAAATGAACAGGACCATGGATAGCTCACTGTGAGAATGCATTCAAAGTCTGGCACATACTAGATTTGCAGACAAATCATGCAGAGTTGTCTTTCATTCCAGTACCATTGAGTGAAATATTAGATGGTCCTAATGTTCCTGTTGGGTATAATTGAATAGAATGGATGTCCCCCACTTCTGGAAGACAACACTACAGTAAACAAAACTGATGCCTATGATTTCAGTTTAGAAATAACTTTTGTATTTGTAAGTTTGCGTCACACATAAATAAGAAAGGGCTTAGAATCCTTACATCCAGACCTATAAATACTGTATCTGCTAACCATACCAAACATAGGTGGCTTATTTATTTAGCTACTAAAACTACTGTTAAGTTATACTGAAGAACCATATACCTGTATTCCCTAAGGGAGCTACTGGATTAAATCAGGTGTGCATGGCATGGGCAGAGAAATGGAAGAGAAATAACAGACAGTATAGTTTTGAAACCTACACAGTTAAAACTCTAGTGATTTATAGATTGGCAAAGTTTTTTGACTGTTGCAGTTAAATAATAGCAGCAGTAGAAATACTTCCATTCAGTCTGAATGAAGAAAAACAGGCGTAACTATTTCTATAAGAGAACTGTGACCTCATTTCTGGTAATAAAAACAAAAAAGACATCCATTCTTTCTGAGTGCAGGATGTCTCTTCTCCTATCTTTCACTTGTCTCCAGTTGCTAAATCTTAAAGTTCAAATAAAACACAATGTGTTTCAACGGGATACTTGAAACCTTTTCATCTTTATATTAGATAGCAAATTATATATCCCATTCAAAAATAAGTACTATTTTATAAAATACATGCCTTTTCTAACCAAATGCTAATGTTTTAGGCACCATTAAATTTAGGCACCATTAAATCAGGCCTGATTCTTGGTAACCTTTTGAACAAATGTCCATAATGTCAAGCTTTTCTTAGTAAACTGAGATTTTTATTTTTTTTACATTAATGAGCAAAGTTCTGTTTTCTTTTACCTAACAAAGTGACATCACCTTCATAAATATTAGTATTTTGACTTCCATTTTTTATTGTAGCTGTTACTATTTCCAGTTCTGTCATTCTTATAGTACATTCACGGAACAATTTTTTAAAAAATATGAGAAATACTGTATATGCATCCTTGTGTTACTCCCTTCCCTATTCTGAACTAATCTTATTCACTTTATTCTCAAAAGAATACTCAGATTAGGGTTAGGTTTAGTGTTATAAATTCCACATCCTTGTACGATCTACACAAATAGTTTACTGCAGTCAAGAAAGCAAAAGAAATATCCTTTATAAATTATTTTTCTCTGTCCATTGTCCATCCTATGTTAGCTTTTTGATCGCATTTTCTGTCCATTCTTTCTGAAATCTGCCTGTTCATTTAGCATTTCTGTCATCATGCCTGGCATTTTCCTTCCCTCCTTCCTGACAAGCTACTATTTTATATATATCCCAGTTACTATTTTATATATATATCCCAATCCTTTCCAGTTGTTTGGCCACAGGATCTTGTTCCAATCAACAAAGACAGTAAGAGTGTGAGTTCTGGCTTCCAGTTTCATCACGCAGCCGCCATGGACGGCTGGGAGATCTGCTCTCTCTCCCCTGTTCAGTTTTGCATCACTGAAGGGCCCTGAAAAGGGCTGAAAATCGCCCCGAAGAGGTGACCAGCAAGGAGGGGCTTTTGCTGGATTGCAGGAGAGCAGCAACTCTCCTGTTAGACCTGGCAATTTCTCCAAACTGGCGGACAAAAGGACCGGCCTAGAAATATGGCTTGTCCCTAGGCTGCTAACAGCCGAACTCACATTAACATCTGGCAACTTCAAAGCAATGTGGAAAGGATTGGGTGAGATCTGCCTCTCTTACATCCTAATTACTTAATTACCTGCATAAGGTGCTAAAGTACTTTCCCCCCTGTGGTGAGGGAAGGGGGATTTTAGCCCTCCCTCCAGAAACAGCAGCTATCAACCACTTGGGAGTCTAAAACGTTGGAAAAATACTGGGATCCTAATTGGAATTCTATTTTCTAAAACTGGTGGATTATAAGACTTTTAACTTTCTACTCTCTATTTTTTTTTCTTCTCTGATTTTTACTCTAACTATTATTGAAGATTTGGGTACTTTTTCTCCCCCTCAAAATAGAGGGGGAAAGAAAACTGAAAAGATCTAACTAACTCTGAGATGACATTTGCTGGCTAAATTTGAGACTGTAACCTGCTATTCTTTAAGAGAGACTTGTTGACAGCCTTGAAAATAGATAAGATATAAAGCAACCTTGAAGCATCATCTGCAAGAAACTCAGCTCAGCTTTTTACTTGGTGGACTTTCTGATTGTAAGTTTTTTGTTTAGTTTAATACATGATAATGGAAGAAGAACAGGAATGGATTTCTCCCACAGAGGAAGTACAGGAACAAATTCTTTATATGTTAAAAGCAATTATCCAAACTCTCTGTATGCAAGCTCAAACTATGACTTCAACTAAAAAATTATCTATACAGAATTCTATAGAGAAGGGGAAACAACCAAATGTTATGACAGAAGACTTAGATACTCAACAAATACAAACAGTGGAAAACACAAAGAGGAAACTGATAATAGAGAACGAGGAAAGGACTTTTCTTATAAACCAGAAGGAATTTGAAGATAAAAAAGAAAAACAGATGAAAGAGAAGATAAATACTTCAGGACAACTGCATCAAACTGGAAAAATAAAGAGACAACCTGCTAAATCAGCTAGCCCTCTTAAGAAAACAGCAACTGAACGCCCTTATCAATATCATACAATAGTTACAACAATACAAGGAGATCTTTTTGATGATTTAAAAGCGAAGATATGAAAGATAATTTGGCAGAGGAAAAAAGCTAGAATAAGACTGAAAGGGATTGGGGTTTTGATCTATACATGAGATCTAAAATAGAATATATTTAAATGGATAGAACATGTATTTTGAACATAAGATATTCTAATGATTTGAGATAAAAATGGTTTTATAAAATCTAGAAATATAAATATCGAAATAAAAATATTATATTGTCTTATTAGTTTGTTAAGATATATGATAGAATTTACATATAAGTTCTGTATTTTAAATATTAGATTATATGAGGAATTGTGATAAAGGAATTGTGCTTAATTAAAATTTGGAAAAAAGATAAATATTAAATGTTAAATTAAAATATTAAGGGAAAATTAATCACCAGGTTACTGATTTGCTAAAAGTTTGAATGTTTATAGATAGCTAAGACTTGAATTTAAGATATTGTCATGAGTTGAGATACAGGTTAAATAAAACTTAGAAGTATAAATACTAATAATTAAATTCGTATATTGGCTTGTGGTATAAATGCTGATGGTTTATTTATTTATTTATTTTTCTCTTTTTCTGGAAAGGAAGAAAGGAAGGAAGTAGAAAAAGGAAAAGAAAAAAATTATTAGCCTTAAATATGAGATAGGAGACTGAGAAATTGGGATCATTTAAAAATCCGGAAATGATAAAGATTAAACGTTAAATTTAAATATCAATGCGAAATTAAAGTTAAGAAAAATTTATTAGGTTATTGTCTAAAAGATGGAATGTCAAATTAATTAAGATATGTATAGACTGAAGATTATTGATGAATACTAGAAAGGTATTTTTTGTTTGATTGATAGAATAAGAACTGTATTGATCTGAATATGACAGTAGATCTTATGGAGAAAGAGAGGGAATTAGTTGTTGTAATACTTTGAGATTTGTACTGATGATATTCAAATGTAATGGAATTACGATGCTCAACCACCACGCTACTTTTCAAATATGTAAATGTAATATTGGAAAATTAATAAAAAACTTGGGCACCAAAAAAAAGAGTGTGAGTTCTTCTTGATCTCTTGATAGTTTTCAGTATTATCAACTATACTATTTATTTTTTTTAACATTCTGGAAAACTTTGGCAGTACAAGACTCTTCTTTACTGTCATTATTTCTGCCTCTCAGCTGATGTTGCTTGGAGACAGGTGCCTCTCCAAAAGTGCTTTGAGTGTACAATAGAGATCTAATAATAATGTTCCTCATGGTTGATTTTATGTTTAAAATGGTTCAATATCTACATAAAACTGCTGTAGGAAATCATCAGGAAACATGAAGGTGAGTGTTATTTCTATGCTGAGAACACTCAAATCTATGTAACATTTTCAGATGTTACTTCTGTATCTGCCTTCAAGGGTTCAGTGAAAGAATAATATTACATTGAATGTAGACAGAATGGGACTTCAGCATGTGGGGTCATAACTGTAGAGAAGTAGCATATTTTTATCTTTTGGATGCAGTTATACTTTTTCAAAGAGCTGGCACCAAGCTTGGGGGTGCATGATGATATAGGTTTTTCTTTGCTTTCCTAAACTGAGACAGCAGTCAGGGATAATTTTTAGCAGCTTTGGACAATGCACTAATGGTATCTTTATTTACTTCACTTAGAGAATGTGTCAACATCCTCTAAGCTTTACTGGTGTAAATATACTATTTACAACAGCTGCTTTGAGTCTATTCTGGAAACTCCAATTAGTGGAAAAATCAGTATCCGTTTGATCTTTCAGAGAATTCAAAAAGGTCCTTTTATATCTGTGCTGAAAGCTTTCCCCTTTGCTGCATTTATTTCCATTTGAGTTAAAACTTGCACTTTTCAAACTGTGCAAAATTAGAATCTGGATACCAGAAAGGAACCCTTTCTTATATATGACATGTGTTGAGATCAAATGGGGAGGTTTCTTTTTTGTTGCTGTTGGCTTATGATAGTCATTCCTAGAATAAACTCTCAATATATATTTGTAGCAGGTCTGGCTGAAAGGCTTTGCAGGAGCCTGGCCAGAGGGAGGAAAGTCTCGAGCAGATGCGACCAATTTGTGTACAACGGGTGTGGATCACATGGAAGGAAAGAAATGGGGAAGGAAAAAGGGGGGTTGTTGGTTGTTGTTGCCGGGGAGAGACCAGGAGAAGCAAAAGAGGAGTTTGGGGTTTTATATGTTTCATTTCCTCTGAAATAGAGGGATAGGGAGAGATAATGAGTGGAGTGGAGTTTTACTGCTTTCTTTCACAGAGGGAATATTCCGAGCAAAGAGAAGAGTGAGAGTGAGAAGAGGAAAAGTCTGCTGGGGTTTTATACTTAGATTTTAACTAGAAAGAAAAGGGGAGGGGGATTTGGGATAGAGAGACCTGGGGCTACGAGTGTTGACAGAAGAAAAGGAGAGGCTGGTTGCTACTGCTTCGGAGACCGGCAGCCATTCGAACTTCGGTTATTATCACTTGTGCAAGCTGAAGACATTGTGGGGAGTTGCCCTTGTGGGGCGAGCTGATGTTGTGGGATGCTGACTATCTTTGCTAGTGCTTCCTGCTGTTGCCTGGAGCTGAAGGGTCCCCCTCCCCCTAGTTTTCCAAGCATCTGCTGCAAGTTATCAATTACTTCCCCCACAACTGCCAGGGGGCTGATAGACATTGTCGCACACTGACTGCCATGGACAGGGGGCAGCCATTGTTGTTCCTGCAAACTCTGCTGACGACAAGAACCTGCCTCCCCCTCACTTCGTGTGAGCTCCCGGTAAAAGGGACATTCCACCAACACCTTGATAGTGCGGCTGCCGGGCGTGATAGAAGAGCAGGGAGGCGGGCTAGGAGGGCCTGGGCTCTGGAAGCCCCTAAGGGGGTAACACTACATATTTTTAAAGATTATAGTGTTAATAGTCGGCAGCTTAAAAAGTCCAACCAACCAATTGATGAATTAAAAAAAGTATTCTGATGTGCATCTTATTGAACATCTGAAACTAGATATGCAAAGAATGTTAAGAAGTGTGAAGGGGGAAAAACAATAGCATTCAAATATACATGTTAATCCAGGAAGTCACCTTGATTCACTAAAAAAAATGGTAATATTCCCTAACCATTCCTTATTAGCATACAATAACTCTTGCTTCAAATGATCTCTTCAAGCTCATATTCTGCAGCAGCCCAGATTAGAAAATGATCTACATTTGACCGCCTGCATGATATTCTTGCAGTCAGTTATTACAATTAGAGATGACAACGTTACTTGCTTTTTGTGACTCATTCAGAATGGCATTCTGTTTTGGAAGCAGGGAGGGGAGCACTGTTCATTCTGACTTATGCAGAAACCTGTTGAGCCTTGAAATTTCTCTGACACAGGAAGGGCTAAGGTCTGAAAATTCAGCAAATTACAAACTTGGCATCTTTACAGTAGTGATTCGAGATTTATGGCAAAGTTCCCCCCAAATCCTCATCTCAGACACAATAGTGGGGGGAGGGGACATTTTTGACACTATGGAGAGATCTCTTTATTGTACACCTGGCTTTGGGGAGGTGAAGTGGCAATTCAGGAATATGTGTGATATTCAGATGGGTTTTTTTTTTCTCAAGAAATTTTACATTCCTGTACACTTGTTCTGCCTTACGTTTGGATGATGATGATGCCAATTTGGAAAGACAAGCAGTTGATATGTATGAATGTTGCACATTCGGAATGACATAATGTCTATCTGTATTAATGTTCAAATGTTGTGCAACCACCGATTTCTGTTCCCACTCTTCATGTGTGGTGTTTTACTTAAAACATTCTCTACTGCTTTGAAGCTGATGCTGTATTTAGGGTCAGGCAAGGGGAGAATGCAAAAGAATCTTCTCCTGAGTCTTTCTCTAACTTAAAGGCCCAAATATATACTGATTAACATTCTGTGTCTTAAAATAAATACATATTTGAGCTAAATTTGTATAAAGCTTCTATTCTGTCATGGAAGGGTGATCAAAACAGGATGTCCAAATAGAAACTGAGCAAAGGTTCAACAGAAATAAGCAGCTGCTTTCAAAACAGCACCAAGAAAGTTACAGAAAGAAGCTAAATGTAAATGTCCCAATAATATGTAAGGAAATCTTAATCCTAAGTAAAAAAAAAAAAAGCTCTTCAGTAAGAATTAATCTCAAGGCATTATATGTTTCTTTAATTCAGAAGAAAAGAAGAATCTTAAAAGTGATTCTCCTTTACAAACAGTATTCCTCTTCTGAATATTTTATTTTACATCTGTCATTCAGTTGTGGTAAATTCCCCTTACTTTGTAGCAAGTTAATGCTGAAAATTTGGACTACATTCTATACAAACATATCTGAATAAATTAGATTTCCTTCTGAATAGACATTCATAGAATTGCTTTTACAAGCTTATCCTTGTAAGGGAGAGCTTATTTTGAATCGTTTGCTCTTCTGATGAACAATTGATAGAGTTTTACTTTTTGTTATCCCCACAATATATATGCAAGACCCTTAGTTGACAGTAAAAAATGTATGTCCTGTTAAATTAGATAACTGAATCTCTCCCTCTCCCTAAAGAAATTTTTTTAGGCTTATGAAGGATTTGGAGTACAAATAGGTTTTTCAAATGTAGCAAGGATACAATCCTATATGAAGGGGGGGGGATTCGGAATTGAATTTCTCATTGAACTAGATTATTCTTTCCCACTAGAAAAGGTATTGTTTTGTCAGGAGAATTTAAAATTATTGGACACATCCATGATTTGAAGATCTTTCTCTAAATAGTATGGTAAACCTGAGAAGGTGAGAAATAGTTTGTTGGATGTAGTGTATGACCAGCCTTTTCTGCTACAAAGATCTGAGCAACCTGAACACACATGGGCAATATATGCAGCAGTTGGAACATAAATGTTTTATTAATTTTCTATTTTCACAATAAAGTGTCCAATAGACAACATGATGACTGAGTCCATTATGATTCCATGGTACATGTAAGCTTCTTCAAACTAAGTCTGATATTACACCCTCCAGTACATCCATTCTTCTTCTGGTAATAACCATTTTTCCACACTAAGCAAATACAATTCTTATTGTTGTTAATAAATATACAATCGCATATCAACATTTGTTACATTTTTCTAATAGTGTCAATAATATCAGTTTAGAATATCTTTTCTAACAAAGCATATCTTAATTGCATTTGCGTTCAAGTTCCATTTATTTAGTCCATATCCTATTTTTGCTTTTTTAAATTTTAATTTCCCATCCATGTTCAAAGTATCCCAATCACTTATAATTTCAAAACAAGTTATATTTGGGTAACCAAAAGCTTCCCTTATTCAAAGTTCTTAGGATATTCTTTGTTCCCTTTTCGTACCAAGATATGATATTCTGATTACAAATCCTATCTATCTAGTTATAATAATACTTCTATTTCTAACAATCTATTCTTAACCATATTCAAACATCTAATTGGTGATATAGCATCCCTCTAATAGGTCAAAGCTTCTGTTTCCTTCAATCTTACTCTAGCTTTCTTCCTTTGCCAACTAACTTTCCAAGTCAGTGTATGGATCATCAAATAATTCTTCCTCTATTTTTGTATATATTATTTGAAACAAGAGAAACAATTTAGTTAAAGTATTTTTGGAAGAACTAGCCCATTGATATTCATTAAACAGCCTCCCTCCTCCTCTAGTTCCCTACAGTTCTATTAACGACTTTATCTTCCATTCCATCAGCTCTCCTTCCTTATCCTCCAGTATGTTCTGAAACCTTGGTTTGTAAAATGTCTTCCATTTCCAATATTATCATTGTGTCTTCTAAAGTTTTCATTTATCTGAGTCTGGTCATTAGTTTCTTCCTTTAGATCATCAATGTTGTGTCAGCATTCTGTAGTTTTCCTTCTGTTTTCTGGGTTGCTGGTTCCTTCTCTGTAGTTATTTTCTGACTTTATAGATTTAAATTAGAAAATTGTTCTTTTATCTCCTTTGTGTTATTTTTAACCTGATCACACGCTAAAGCGATTGTTTCTTGTATTAATTTCAACATGGAGAGAATTTCTTTCTGTGGTTCCTCAGTATTTTCTTGGTGATATGGCAAACTGAGGCTACTGAGGACAGATGTTAAGGATGGTTTTTTACTATTTAGAGCTAAGTATGGAACATCCATTTTATTATTTTTTGTAAGTAGCCTTTATACATTTATCCAACCAACTAGCCATTCCTAAACCTCCCCTAAGCTGATATAAGTAAAATTCAATTTTTTTCTGTCCAATGAGAAATATATCATTTCTGTCCAGGGAGAAAAAAGAACCATTAAAGGTTGTTTAACAATCAAGATTTATAATCCAAAGTGTTCCATATGTTTCTTCTATAGGAAAATTGTTCCACAATATAGTTATGAAAGTCAGTATTTGTGTTCATAATTCAGACAGGCCAATAGTCTATTCCTTTTTTCTCAGCTGCAATTCTCAATAGTAAAAGCATCCAAGGCCAGCCAAAGTCTTATCTAATTCAGGGTTTCAAGCCAGGTTTTTTTTAGGTATAATATGTAGTGCCATAATTCACCATTAGATGTCATCAATGTCATTTTTCAATTTTTAAATCCAAAACTTATATTATAAACTTTTCAAGTGGTTTTTTTACGATGCACCCTGTCGGCCCAAATATGAGAAGAAGAAATATTTTGCCTGTATCAGCCCAGTCTAGGGCTATCCCCAGGCAGCAGTCGCTACTGCAACAATCATTTTTGTGTTAGCATTCTTTGTTAGCAATCCAATTTAAAACACACACACACACACACACACACATGTATGTATGTATGTATGTATTTATGTATGTATGTATGTATGTATATTAATTCCAAATTATTCTGATAGGTTTCTCCATTTTCCTCAAGTAATTAATTCACCGCTTTTCTTTTCTGAGGGAATGGGGCGGAAATTCTCTTTCTCTCATTGGGGAGAGTGCTTTGGGTAGATTTTCAGGAAGAGGTCTTAAAATCATAAAGAGAGGATCAGGTCTCACCTAGTTTCATCTACGTTGCTGTAAGATTGCTTGATAGTGCTTGTTGTCTTCTGTTGTCAGCAGCTTTGGACTGGCTACACGAATGTGGCCAGTCTTTTCCCTGCCAGTTTGGAGGGCTTCCTCAGATCAAATGGGAGGGCTGCTGCCCCCCCATGATCAACAAGGGTCCTCTCCTTGCTTGCTGCCTCTATGAGGCAACTTTCGACCCTTTACAGGATCCTCCAGCAGGGAGAAATCAAACGCGAAAGACAGAGCCCCATCTTCCTGCGCCCATTCAACTGCAATGTCAAACCGGAAGCCTGCAGCAGTTGGAACATATGCTTAGTATAGATTGGATGCTTCTGTCTGTGTCTGGCAGGGAGCACAGAGAAGAATAGAATAGAATAGAATAGAATAGAATAGAATAGAATAGAATAGAATAGAATAGAATAGAATAGAATAGAATAGAATAGAATAGAATAGAATAGAACTGGACGGGACCTTGGAGGTCTTCTAGTCCAGCCCCCTGCTCAAGCAGGAGAACCTATACCGTCTCAGGCAGGTGAATGTCTAGTCTCTTCTTAAAAATCTCCAGTGATGGAGATTTTTAAATTTTTAAAGCAGTTCCTTTTATTCAGGAAAGGTACATTCTTCACTTAGAGTAAGGAAAAGAGAAATGGAAAGCCCTACTACAGTTACTCTTTGTAGCTACTGTTTTCACTTCCCATGGTGACCCATGTGAAGCACTCTATTTTGTTATCCCCAGATACTAGAGATACAATGACTTGTTTAGTCTTGCAAGTGTAATGGTAACATGCTCAACATTTCCTGATATGTGCCATTTTTGTGACAGGAGGTCATATTTTGCCCATAAGTTCTGGGAGCTGTACTGTATGTGCAGGATAATTATCAAAAGGGGTATCTACATTACCATCAAAGACATTGGAAAGAAAACTGTAAGTGCTTGATCTAACCTGCCCACATGGATTTAAAGCTACAGTACAATCTTCTTTAACTCTTTGGCTCCCAGTAATTTCATGGATATATCCAAGAAGGTTGGTTTTATTCTTTTGGTTCTATCTCTACTTAGTTACCAAGATGGCATTTTCGAATGTTATCTGGATTGCTTTGCAGCAATAGTTTATTATTTGAGATGTCGACATGGAAGGGGGTGTACCCAAGATGGCATTTTCGAATGTTATCTGGATTGCTTTGCAGCAATAGTTTATTATTTGAGATGTGGACATGGAAGGGGGTGTACCCCTCGTGGACATCTGCCCGCCGGGTTTCCAGGTATTTCATCAGCCAAGGACCCAGGGTAGGGGCGGCGGGGTAGCGGTCATTATAAGGGAGAGCCTATGTCCGAGGGAGACCACTGTACCTCAGATAGACGGTGTGGAGTCTCTCCTTGTGAAGTGGGGACAAGGGGTACAAGTGGGCCTG
>NW_015386405.1:1758813-1763069 GCF_001527695.2 Protobothrops mucrosquamatus | reverse complement strand
TGGCCTAGGGAATTTTAGTGGGGTTTTTAAGGGTAATTTTAAGGGTAATTTTAAATGATTGGCCTTTTCAAATATTTTCTTTTAATTTGGTTTTAATGTAGATATTTATTGTATTGTGGTTTTATAAGGCTGTGAGCCGCCCTGAGTCCGGTGAGGAGAAGGGCGGGGTACAAATTAAATTATTATTATTATTATTATTCTATTATGCATGATAGATAGACAGAATCAACTATTCTATTTTTGCAACTCCTTTGCATGCATTTTTAGATACAGATCATTAAGTTGTAATTTTGAGCAAACTCCCTTTTCAACATTGCCCACTAGAAATGCCTAAAGTTAATGTCATGCAGAAATTAAGAAAGGCTGCATTAAAAATAAATATATATTAAAAATAAATATTTTAATAATTTGCATTAAGGGAAATAAAGGGAGATCATTTTCACCTATGCAAAGAGCTCATTCAGATATACAATTATTTTCAGCCTTGGTTATTTTCCTATGTTTTTTAAATAAAACAAGAATAAAACAAAGGAAAGTTGCTGTAGTTTTTAAAAATTCAAGAATAAACCCTTTTTCCTCCCCCCCTTTCCTTCCCTCCCTCCCTCCCTCCCTCCCTCCCTCCCTCTCTCTCTCTCTCTCTCTCTCTCTCACACACACACACACACACACACACACACACACACACACACACACACACACACACACACACACACAGAGAGAGAGAGAGAGAGAGAGAGAGAGAGAGACTTCTCCTGTATTCCTTCCCACCCCCATATAATAGTATCTAGGGGAAAAAATAAAGAAATTTAAATGATTTTTGATGCAATGGAGCTATTATAGAGTACTGTGGACTCTCTGAGCCTGGTTGTTTTCCTGAAGATGTTTTGTTACTCAACTAGGTAATATCTTCAGTTTTCGAATGGACAGGGATTTGCTCTCTATCTACAGTAGTGGCCAAAATTGTGGAAACCTTTTGGGAAAAGTGTACAGTAGAAATGCCACCTTTGATTAAGTTTCCACCAATTTCTTTTCTAATAACTGTAGCCTTATTCACTTAATAATACTATTATAACTTTGTAACGGTAGCCTTTTTCACTTAATAATACTATTTTACCTTGTTTTCTGGGCAACCAGTCAATTCTTTGCACCATTACTTTAATTTTATTACGTTTTACAAGCTCACTAAATGAAAGAACACAAAAAAAAAACTAAACCAATTTGATAGCAATCACATAACACACTGACAAATGTCCTCCTCTCAGCTTCAATACATGATATCAGTAACTGAATCCTACTGTGATCTGATTGGCTCATTGCCAAAACAAGATGACACCTGATTGGCTCTCTAAACACTCATGCTCATTGGCTACAATCAGATGAAGGAAAGCTACCTGATATCAATCTAAGTAAGTTGTGATTCCTTTTTCTGGTTATTTGACTATAACTTTTCACAGAATACAGTACAGATAATTGAACAAACTTTGATGCATTACATTCTTGATTAAATTATCTTTCCATTGATATATAATTTTATGGTACTACTCCAAAAGAAAAGTGGTGTTATTAGCCATCAAACCTCAAAAATACACTTTTCCCAAAAGGTTTCCACAGTTTTGGCCATTACTGTATATACAGTGGCTTCCCCTGTCAAAATTAGTGCAGGTATGGTTTTCTCTTTGGTAGTTCCTCAAATAGGCCATTATGCTTGATTTTTTTCTCTGAGTTGATAATTCCTTGCTCTGGATATTGTTTGCTGCTTGATTGTTTGTCTGATGTTATTATTATTAGTGTATGGCATTGTTATATTAGCAATGAGGATACAATGCTAATGCATAGTATTAGTTTGGCTGCCAATTTATTAACTCTATTGTGGCACATGCTTGCTTGCTTCTCAAGGTGTGCTACAGGAGGATGAGCTAGCTTTGCACTAGAAAGAAAGACCAGTGGCCCTTTCTGCAGCATCATCCCTCTCTCCTTCCACTGAAACCATCTCATAAATAGGCATTACAACAAGGAAGGTTCAGAGCCAGCAGGAATCTAACCACCTACGCAAAGCACCAGCTCATCTCCCCACCAAGTGGTATCTATTTATCTACTCACATAGAATATGCTTTCGAACTGCTAGGTGAACAGAAACTGAGGTGAGTGATGAGAGCTCACTCTACCACATATGCTAGTATTCAAACCTCTGGAGAAGAGACCATCTCCAATGTCATCAAGCCACTATGCCACCGTGCCTTGTCTGATGTTAATCCTGGTGTCAATCTCTTCTTATTTGAGTATTGATTGCTTGTAAAGAGTTTTTATTTCCTTCTTCACTTTTTTATTGTCTCTTTTGAATGGTATGTAAATGTGGTTTATCTGTATGTGCCTGAGGATGGTTAATTTATTTGAGTGCCAAACTTCCAGGAATTTTCTAGCATTTTTGGTCTAGGATGCTCACAGTTACCAGGTAAAACTATAGTTAAGTTTGTCCATGTGTTGTGAAATTAAGGAGTTTTTATCGTATCTTCTTACTGCTAATGGATGGATGTTCTCAGCGACTTCTGCCTGTCTATCTTGCAATGTGGCAGTAACAGCCCTTACATTCCATGTTGTGGATGACTCCTTTTTTTTTTTTTTTTTTTGCTTAGACTGTTGGTTCTTTTGTTCTATTTAAGATGTTTTGGAGAGCTTTAGTTGGTTTGTATACTATGGTAATACCATGTAGTTGTAATAGTATGTTGATTGTTACTGAGATATTTTTGATGTATAGCAGTGTTATTTTTTCGTAGCTTGTGTTGGTTGTGCTGGAGTGCATTGAATGGACAGTTACTTTCTGATAAAGTTGTGTGGGTATCCATTTTGTTGGAGCATATTGTATAGGCAATCTATTTCTTTTTCAGGTGTTCTGGGTTGCTGCAATATATTTGTGCTGTCTGAATAACATTCTTACACAGCTTCTCTTGTGAAAGATTGGTTAATACTTTGATAATGGAATACTTGGTTAGTATAGGTGGTTTTTCAATGGACTTGAATTTCTAATTTACCTCTATTTCCTCTGTTGATGAGGATATCCAGGAAGGGTAGTGTGTTGTTGTTTTTTCCTCCTTTGTGAATTTTCTTCCTTTGAAGATGTTGATTTTTTCATGGGTCTTCTCTAATAATTCCTTTTTTATGACAAAGGTGTCATCTACATACTGGATCCATACTTTTGGTTTTATGTATGGTTGTTAAAAATGCAATTCAGTCGATTTATCTTTCATGCTGTCAAGGGCACGAAAATAGTTTTGTTTTCATTTTTACTTTTGCGTTGGATAGCATGCACTCCAACAATTGCCCAATTCTATTGTTTGGTCTCAATGCAGGATGAGGAAGGGGAATGGACTTGAAAATGCAGCTCCACTCAGTGTCAGTACAGGGAGAGAAGATGGCATGTCCACTATGACTCTATCCATGTGAAAAAGAGTTCTAAACTAGAAGAAGTGAAATAAACATGGCCTTTATCTTAATCACTCCTGTATATCTTTCAAGACATACAAAACATATCTTATAAAACAATGATAGAAAGGATGTTTTGTCTCTGTTTTCGTCTCTGCTTTTCCACATCACATGGAGAAGCCATATATAGCAATAACAGTTTAAGGTGATTAGTTTGTATATAGCTATAGTCAAATTCTTTAAGAAGAACATTTTGCAGCAAATACAAATGTTCCTCAATGGGTACTTTATGGCAGTGTGAGAGATGCTAAGAGTATGTTAGTAAGATTAGTAATATACTAACACATTTTATTTAAGTGATTACCCTCTTCCAGATTCAAATGCAGAGACTATTTCACAAGCTTAAATCCTTCTTAACTTTGTGTGCATCAATATTCAGGGGAATAGAACTAGCAATAGCACTTAAATTTATATACCACTTCATAAAGCTTTACAGAACTCTCTGGGTGGTTTATAATGTCAGCATATTGCCCCCAACAATCTGGGTCCTCGTTTTAGTGACCTCTGACCCATGGAAGGTTGAGTCAACCTTAAGTCACTCAGAATCAAATTCCTGGCATTGAGCAGTGTGTTAGCCTGTGTTAGAAGTAAGTCTTCATCCTGGTTCATCCAAGCCGGGAATAAATAAGCAAACATGGCGACTGCTTTGGGAAGAAGGTTACAGTTTATTGCAGAAGACAGATAAGCAGCAGAGGAGAAGAAAAGAGAGTGAGCACATGGGCAGACGGTCTTTTTATACCCTCTAGCCCTGCCTGGAAGTTTCCTGTTCCTGTGGC
>NW_015386405.1:1598060-1754525 GCF_001527695.2 Protobothrops mucrosquamatus | reverse complement strand
CTGCTTTGGGAAGAAGGTTACAGTTTATTGCAGAAGACAGATAAGCAGCAGAGGAGAAGAAAAGAGAGTGAGCACATGGGCAGATGGTCTTTTTATACCCTCTAGCCCTGCCTGGAAGTTTCCTGTTCCTGTGGCATGAACTTTGAGGCTATTCCTGAGTGTTTTTCTAGGCTTTGATATCTGTGGTTTAATCCCATTAACATATCCTGCTTCCCAGGTGATGGGGCTAATGGCTCTTAAGAGCTTCTTTTGTCTTGAGATCCCTGGCTCCAAACTTTCTGATGGTTCCACATCTGCATATGTATAAGACCAGCTACTGCCCTGGGCAAGGAGATGAGGCCAGGTTTGGTTTCTGCTTTTCAAAAAAAAATGCTTTTAAAAATCCTTTTGGTGAACAATATTTTTTTCCTGCCTTTTTAATATTTCCTTCTCTGGGTTAACTTCCCACACTATTGAAGTGTAAAAATATTTGGTCACACATTTTGAATAAGAGGAAAGAATAAACTGTAAATAGTAAACAATACATTAAGAGATTAACAACAAACCTCTCAGCATACCATCAAAACAGGAAAAACTCAGGAACTCAGGAACCTTCCCTCCCACCAGGCAGACTGGAAACATCCTCTGAAGGGGCAGCCAAGCTCTCACTTCAGGTATCATTTCCCTGCAGGAAGCCAAGTGGGACTTAGCCTTCTTTCCTAGCTGTTCCTGACTGCACTAAGGAATAGCCTCAAATACCACCCATACACTGACAGACATTCACCAGTTGTGGGTGTAGTCCTCCTGTCATCCCCAACATGGCTTCCCCAGAGGACAGTGTGCATTAAATACACTCCATGCCCTCAAAAGAGAGACCCAACAAGGGAAGAATTTTTGATTGGTTTTAAGCTGGCAAACAGTGAGTTCTCCATATCGATGCTAAGCAGGTTGCAATCCAGGGAATAGAGGAAGAAAGGTCCAGAGCAGGCCTCACCTTCTTTTCTGGCGATTTTTGCTGCAACTCCACTTTTTTTNGTCTTGAGATCCCTGGCTCCAAACTTTCTGATGGTTCCACATCTGCATATGTATAAGACCAGCTACTGCCCTGGGCAAGGAGATGAGGCCAGGTTTGGTTTCTGCTTTTCAAAAAAATGCTTTTAAAAATCCTTTTGGTGAACAATATTTTTTTCCTGCCTTTTTAATATTTCCTTCTCTGGGTTAACTTCCCACACCTGCAATACTGCATTCTAACCACTGTGTCAACACAGCTCCTACAGCATGTTTAAATGCTTTTAATATGTATCTGAATTTTAAGAGCCCTGTATATTAATTGATAAAAAACATATTTTTGTATTGTAAATGTGTCCCAGGTATAATCCAAAATCTTCTATCACAGCCTAGTGAATCTTGTCTTAAAATCTAGTTCTGCAGTTTTTGTCCAACACTGATCTACGTATATGAATTTTGCTTAGTGTTAAATACCCATAAGTAGGATGTTGGGTAGAAATTAAACATTTGTTCTTGGAAACTCTCACTAATTTACATATTTAATAATTAAGAAGCAAAGGAATAAAATACCTTATTCAGACTTTTTTGCTCATATTGACAATACCAGAGATGTACCTAATGAGGATCAATGTCACGAGCAATTTTTAAATGCCTTGAAATGCCTCTCAGAAGTTAATACTAGTAATTTTTAATGTAGCAAGAGGATGAATATTATATATTTTGGGATTAATCATACTCATTGCTTCAATAAAATAAAATGCAGTGCATAAGATGCAGGATCATTTCTGTCCTTCCTACCTAGCATTGGCTCCTTATTATCCACTATTTTTCCCTTTTTTAATTGTATAGTTTCTATCCTACTACTTAAAGGTCATATCCAGCGCTCATCCTGAAAAAGATTTCAGAAAGACATGCCAATAATTGTATATAAGATAACTTCTCTGCAAAATATGTTATTCCACTGAACAATAGTATTTTCGAATCTTTTCTGAGTGGTTGGAAACATTTTTTTTTAAAAAACAGTAAACGGATTCAAGTTTTCTTTCAGTTGTGCTCAGAAAATACATTAGTATCTGATGACAGCAGTGTGCTTATCTTTTGAAAAAAAGAATAACAGCATTTGAGAGATAATGTAGCAGTAATCAGTATTTAACATTTACAAGAATTCCTATTAAAAGTAATAATGTTAAAAACTGCCCACTCAAATTGTAATCAGTATTTTACCTCAAAATATCCTGATGTCCAATAGTGGTCATCAAAATGGTGTTGGGTGTTTTGTACTTCCAAGTATGCATTTCAAGACTAAATGTAAATCAATGCTTCATTTTTTCTTCCAGTTTTCTTTCTTTAACCTCTGTGAGTCATGTATACAGCTTTTCATGAATTATAATCAGAAATGGCTGAGTTGTTTATATGGAAACTGTTACATCTGGAATGGAAAAAGGAGGAGGAAATACATATTCATAGCATTTTGAGGAATGCATAGTAGCAGATGAGATTTTTTCTTTGTTTCTAGCATCTGCAATATTGATAAAACTAGCATCTTCTATTGAATATATATAGAGAGAGATAAGATACCCCCAGTATAAACACTGCAAGTTAGAAAGAAAAAAGTTAGCCCTAGATCAGATCTTCCTCTCATCATTACTCATGTTAGAATCGACTGCAGGAATATATCTTCACAACATGGTGTAAGTATTTTTTACCAGCTCTTTATATTGCTGTTCCATATATTTTCACAGTTATAAAGCTTTACTAAATCTTCCAATGCCGAAAAAGCACATCCTGAGCTTCTGAGATCTTCTTAATGCAAACAGCAATGTGTAGGCTTTAAAATCTTTTACAGAGTTTCCATCCCCCCAAGAAAAAAGATAGATTATATATTTATTTATTTTTTTCCTTTGGATTATGTAATTATTATATTTCACCTCTGTTTTATGTGACCAATGTACATTTGAAAATTTTGTCCTTCTATCCTCACAATAGTTTTTGAAAAAGGCTTGGAATAAGTGATTTCATTCAAAGTAATCCAAAAATCCTCACAGCTGAATGGTGTTTTGAATTTGGATCGTCCCATTTTAGCCCTATATCTGACCACCATTCAATCACTGCCCTAAACGATTGATGTAAATCTCCCATTTGTTAATAATCCTCCCTTAATAATAATGCTTTTGTGATGCTTTTTTTTAAAGTGGCTTTGGTTTAGAATTAAGAAAGACTCTTTGTCTCATAGAGTTGCCTGTTTATTTAGAGCAGCAGTTGCTCAAGGCAAAATGAGGGTCTTAACATTCCCAAATGACCCAGTGATCTACTGCTTAGGAAAGGAAAGGAAAGGAAAGGAAAGGGAAGGGAAGGGAAGGGAAGGGAAGGGAAGGGAAGGAAAGGAAAGGAAAGGAAAGGAAAGGAAAGGAAAGGAAAGGAAAGGAAAGGAAGGGAAGGGAAGGGAAGGGAAGGGAAGGGAAGGGAAGGGAGGGAAGGGAAGGGAAGGGAAGGGAAGGAAGGAAGGAAGGAAGGAAGGAAGAAAGAAAGAAAGAAAGAAAGAAAGAAAGAAAGAAAGAAAGAAAGAAAGAAAGAAAGAAAGAAAGAAAGAAAGAAAGAAAGAAAGAAAGAAAGAAACTGAGCAAATTAGACCAAATTCTATTTGTATATCTTTTGCCACCTTGAAATTTTATGGTTAAAAAAAACCCAGAATTTTAGGACCTGGTTATAATAAATATATATTACATCACAAAAAGATGTATCCAAGATGGTGATATCTTTAAAGCATTGTTTAGTAAGTTCACTGCTGTTATCGGTTAACTTTATGTGTTGTTCCGTTCACAGGGGCATATGTGCTACAAGTCAAAGCAACCGATGCTGATGACCCAACTTATGGAAACAGTGCCAGAGTGGTTTATAGTATTCTTCAGGGACAGCCATATTTCTCCATTGATCCCAAAACAGGTAATTGACATTCAGTCCCTTGGAGTGTTTCTTCTTTTCTCTTCCATGTTTCAGGCTGATTTGACACTTATCTCAGGACTCTTTATCTAATTACAAAGAAAGAAAAGAAATGCAATTAATACTCGCTGAAAAATGCCCAGTGCTTTCTTTTGATAATATGTCTGTATTCCCACCTCAGACACAGCTGGTGAACAAAAGGACAAAAGAATTGTACAGGTCCTGTTGCATAAGGAAAACTCTGTGATTGTGTGATATAGCTATTTTTATTCTGCTGAGAGTTCTATTATATGGAATGGAAGTAGCATTTGGGGCCTCACTGGAGCAGTTCCAACTGCCATGAGCTTGGCAATTTAGCCAAAAGCTTTCTTAGCTGAGCTGCATCCATCTCATTCTATTTCTAACCAAAATTAGGCAGCGGATTTAGAATATTAATTTGGGCTGTTGCAAGGAAACTACAGATCTCCAGACCGTCACCATTATCTGGTTTTATCTCTCACAATGGCCACTGCTAGGATTTCTAGTTCAGTGCTATCTAGAAATGCACAGCTTTACAGTTCTCATTTATAATATAGCACAGCAAAAAAAAATATCATTTTTTTCATAGCATTTATAGCACAGGAATCATGTGAATGCTAATAAATATATTTAGATTTTAAAAAATGCTGCATGTTTTTTGGCATCCCTCTTGACATCCTTCTCTTAGACCTACTAGTCTTCTTTTACATAAAGAAATGTTTTTCTCTGAGGGAGCATTTGTTTAAGAGATGCACCTTCTGATTCTACTCTGCAAGTTGCACTTCCCTTAGAATAGGTGGGATTGTTTTGTTTTGTTTTTTTTCCCCAGTGACTGACTACTTGATTGACAGATAGAATATTAAAAAACCCTTTGCTTCCTGGCTGATCAATTATTCTAAGAATACAATCTCCCTATGAAAAAAAAATCATAGTGATGTATTTTTCTTCCATGAATTTACAGCAATCTTGTGTTAACCACATATAAAATATGTGAGTAGTGGAGACTTTGGAGCATGTCTTATGCTGATAAGCTCTTATAATTATATTTTAATCTGGTATTTTAATGAACATTGGTGTTCAGTGGAAATCTATCCTTTTTTTTCCCCCAGCAGCCTGCTTTTGGCAGGTGGTAGATTGAAGGATGGGAAATGGATGTTAATGTCAGCCTTGTTGTTTTGGAGGTCATTGGATGTGGTGGATAGATGCATAAACATCCAGAAATGCTCATGAGATTGGAGGACAGTTAATTGCATATCTTGTCCTATATTCTGAAATGTCATTCCTGCTTCTGTATTTAATAATTCAATGGCTTAACCAAAATGTTCCACACTAAATGCTGCCAATTGTGTGCCTTGAATGCAAGGCAGGCAGGGCTGCTGGTCTGCCTTCTTTCTGAAAACTGAATTTGTTTTCCCAATGAGTCTCTACTTGAATGTCAAATGGAGTATTAAAAACCCTTGCTTCCTGGCTAATCAATGCATGGAGAAGGAAGCAGCATAACACAGCACAAGCTCTCCAGAGGTCATGTTCCTTGTCAAATATACTCTATTTTAACAAAAGAACATATCAGAAATGTGAATCAGTAGCTTTATTTTTATTTTTTTAATTTGGATGAGCTACCTCCCTCTTTCACTTGCTCCAGGAGATAAAACTCACCTCTTTTTAATGTTTTCCCTTAATTAGATCTCACTGGCAATAGAGAAGTTTTAAAATCCAAACTCCTATGTCTTTGACAACATTTCTGGATCAGGTGAATGACAATACAGAGATACCCCTAGGAGTATTTGCTGTTCTCTTTCTTTATTAATTATAGCTAAAGGAACCACCAAAGCAGGAGCAGCTGAATTTCAGTTGTAAATACTTAGCATTGCAAAGACATCAAGGTCATTGCTCACAGAATGAACAAAAGATACAGCTATAAAATGTAAGCTCTACAGACACTTAACTTGTTATTTAGGACTTGATCTACTGATTGGTAGGCTCTCAGATATAACCTGATTAAATTTGTCACTTTATTGCAGATAAAGGAGTATCTGTATATACCATATATAGTACACAAAACATAGTCTATGGATCTGTGCTCCAGAGTTTAAACTATATACTTTTTCATCCAATTTTCTGAGTTAGTGGATACATTGCCATTTTTGTATGGCCTAGAGATAGTTAAATTGTGGTTGACATAACAATTTTATCTAGCATGGAACTGGTAGTTCCTCTCTCACCAGTTTCATTCCTTACAAAAACCATTAAAACCCAGTAGAAATAATTCTTATTTATAGCTCAATAACTTTTGGCTTCCTCTATCCTAAGTGTTGTTGTTTTTCCTGTTCTGATATTAGCACACTTTGTCACAACATAAGCTTCATGCTTACCCACCAATCAGCCAATGGCTGCACAGAAATTATTTTTAGGAAACCTTGTAGTGAGAAATGTAAAATGACCTCTTTAGATGTGTGTATATAAGATTGGGAAGGCAGTAGCTGGGGTTTGATGCCTTTTTTAATTTTACTTACTAGCCAAAGTAACATTCTAATAATAGGGTTGACCTGATTATCGAAATGTTCTTAGATGTGGATTTTGGCTGTTGGAACTTCTTTCTTCCATTTCCCTGCACTTCTCCAGTCTACAATAGCACATTCTCACCTTCATCCGATAGTAGAACAATCTAGAGATTTTTGTTTCCTTAATGTTGGAGTTGGGGAGCCATTTCCTTTCTCCTAATAAAGCTGGAAAATCTCAACAGTCAGCAGCAAAATGGATGAAATATACCATTTCACAGTTTAAAATGTATTACTTAAAAGGCACAACTGAACAGCACTAAACACTTAAGGACATAATTATAATTGCAAACACCCAAGACTTCTAAATGATGAGGAACTAGCCTAACACTATTTATAAAAAGGAAACATATTAATGTAAAGAAAAAAAAATCACTCCCCTTGAGGCAAATTCAGTGACTTTTTGAATGGATAAGCTTTGGCAAAAGACAATCAAGAAAATCATCTTGGTTCTCTCTCAGCCCTCTCTTTGGAGGCCTTGAGTTTATTTATTGCTGTAATTATCAATTTACACATGGGTGATAGGAAGAAAGATTAGCCTTGAAAATTAGTGTTGGGTTATATCTATCAATTGTGCTTTCACTCAGTTTCTCATTTTTCTGGCCATTAGTTCCTTTCTGCCTTTGATCCTTGTTGTTTTTCAACATTATGAAACTAAGTGAAAAGAAATCTATGGATTAGAAGCAAATGTTCTGTTCCCACACCAGATATTTGGCTTATAGTGCAATGCTATACAACTGTGTGTGTGTATATATATATTCCCTTTCTAGTGAACTAGTAATTTCAGTTTACAACTACAAAATGCTATTGTGCTCTAAAACTTTTGTGAAGGGAGACATGATATAGAGGGGAATGGGACAACATGCCACAGCCAGCTCGCCACGGCCATCTTGCCACAAGACAACTCACCCTAGCCAAAGTTGCCATGGGACAACTCTCTGCAGAACAATTTAACAATTCTATTCCACCATTTCTTTGTTATTAGTGTAACTTTTGTCCAGCAGCGAATTGTCCTGTGGCAAGTTGGCCCACAGAGATTTGGCCGTGGCAAGTTGGCCATGGTGAGTTGACCACAGGGAATTGTCATAGAGCCTGTTAGAGTGTCACTCTGTAGTATGGCAGTACAAGAATAGTTAATGAATCTTTAACATTTCTCATCTTGAAAATTAACTACATACAGTTATTTGTTTTGGTTAAGGGTTTATTTCACAACACACACATACTTGCTTTTCAAGTTTCTCTTTTTAATGACAATTGGAGCAGAAATCAAGAAAAAGAAGGAAATATTACTTAGGAGCACTTATAGACATGACAATTATTTTTGCTTTTTATTTCTAAATAGGAAACATGTCACAATAAACATTTGGACAGGAAAATTTATTATTTTATTAGGTAGCACTTTTGTGGAATGACAAGCCAGTTGTTCTTGCACTGAATTACTAGGAAGACTAGAATTATTTGTTCAATCAATATGTGCATAAATACAATTATATTCTTCTTCTCTCAAATAGTGTCCTTCACCAGATAAATCCAGTTTCTCTCTTCAGTATGTCAGCAAATGCCCATTATACTTTCAGCCTCAGGGTTTATCTCATTTCAGCCTAGTTCCAAATTCATCAGTCAGGGAAGTTCCCATTGGGACATCTTAACAGGACCTACTGCCTGAGGTTAAAGGAAAACACATTATTTCCATCCTGTTTCCTTTTGCATATGCTTCTCTAGTAGCCAATACCACAACCACCTCAAATGCTCAGGACTCCCTAAAAAGACCATTTATTTGATTTATTTATTTTAGCTAAATAATTCAGAGGACTACTCATCTCACAAATGTGACTGTGGGTGATGTATAGAGAATAAAACAAAAAACAAAACACGTGGTGCCCAAGGTTAAAATACAACATCCAATCACAAAAAGAAAACACATCACCAACAGTGGAAGTTGCCCATATGGGTGAGGGAGCAATCAGGTTTTTGGAGCCTTTTGAAAGGGTAACAGGATCATGACTATCCAGATTTTTGGGGAGATGAGGGAAGGATTTTGTTCCATAGCACAGCTGCAGTCACTGAGAAAGCATAACTCCAGGGTCCAATAAGATGGTATGTTTGGGGAAAGAGACCCAGAGCATACTCCCTCTGCTGCATCTGTGGAGTGACCAGAAACAATGGGGGAGAAGCAGACCCACAAATATCCTGGCTCTATGCCCTGTAGGGCTTTATAAGACAGTAGACCCCAACCTTTGTGGCTTGGCAGCCCGGGTGAGGGTGGAGGGTAAGGCAACTGGGCTGGGTAAGCAGCAGCCCAGCATACAACTTGACTTGCATGAGTAGAGGTCAGGGTGCACACGCGCAAGTGCCCACCCGCTTGCTGCTTGCACAGGTTGAGTTGTGCATGCTTTCCAGCCAGCCACTCACTTGGCCCAATTCTGAATAGGTCACGGCCCAGTAGTGGGCTGCAGTCTGGGGTTGTGGATCTCTGTTATAGGAGATAACCAGCATCTTGAATCACATACAGAAATCTATGGGAATGGATGGACCAATATGGCTTGATATTCTGGAGTCTCTGAAACACAACAAAGGTGGCTGATTGGGAAGACAGCAGGTGGAGACTTGGCCACAATATATTCCCTGCTTCAGTCTTCTACTTAAACCTGCTGCTTCATTCTACCTAATATAGGACTTCCCTTGATACCCATTGTTGAAATATCTACCTTGCTCATTCCTCAGTCCCAAAAGAAGATGATATAGGGATGTCAACAACTTTATCCAAATCTAATACAGAAACTATTTTTAAACTAGCAGATGAAAATGATGTGATGCAAAAATTCCAGAGCATCATTTTATTGCCTTATAATATCATAGTATAGAATTCCTTATCTCTGGACAGCGATGAATACCAAATGATATACATGTGCTATGGGACACATTTTAAACTATTCTGAATTCTGTTTCATAAATAAATAGTTAACAAAGACAGCATTTTTCCTTCCTAAAGGTGTTATAAGAACAGCCTTGCCAAACATGGACAGAGAAGTTAAGGAACAATATCAAGTTCTCATTCAAGCAAAAGACATGGGAGGTCAACTTGGGGGACTGGCTGGAACCACAACAGTGAATATCACTCTGACTGATGTCAATGACAACCCACCAAGATTTCCCAAGAGTAAGTTTTCTATGATCAAAACTCAGAATGAAAGAGATTTTATGCTATATGGGACAAGAAACCAAGTGGGTTGAGGTTTTGTTGTACAATCTAGAGACCTTGCTATGAAAGTTGTTAACAGAAAACAGGTATTACAGTTTTTGCCTTTTGATACAACATATTATCTGTCAGAATTTGTCCTGTCAGATAATCAGAATAGTATTTATCATTACAAGTAGCCCCCAGTTTAAGAACAAGTTTTGTTCCCGAGGTCTGTCATTAAGCTGAATTTGTACATTAAATGAAACAGTATTATTCATAATGCTATATAAATACTATTGTGTATTGAACTTGAACCATTGTATATTTAACTTGAATCATTGTATATTTAATTTAAACTTTGCTACAACAGACTCTCTTCTTAACTATGGGTCATCCTTCAAGTAGGATATTTTTAACCCAAGACTTAATGTGTATTATTTGTCATCATTTGGAGTGTACATAGACAAGTTATAATTTCTCAGAACATTAGGAAAAGAAATGGGATCAAATACTTTTGAAAACAGATGAAAACTTGATTAAGAAACTTTATAGATTTCTGCTAAACTGGAAGATGGAAGAAGAACAAGTAAAAGAAACAATGATAGTATGGGCAAAAAAGTTTGGATATTCTATAGACTTAGAAGATTGGCAAAAGTTATGGGATAGAAACATTAAATTGACTAAAGCAGCTTCATATAAAGAAAACTTGTATAAAATGTTTTATAGATGGCACATGACACCAGTAAGATTAGCAAAAATGTTTAAAAATGTTTCGAATAATTGCTGGAAATGTAAACAAAAGCCAGGTACCTATTATCATATCTGGTGGGTATGTCCTGGTGCAAATAAATTTTCACACATGGTTGGAAAAGATGACCAAAATACAGATAGAATTCAAAGCAGAATTGTTTTTGTTAGGAATATTAGGAGACAAATATGGGAAAGAGAATGACTATTTAATATTATATACACTGACAGCTACGAGAATAGCATTTGCCCAATATTGGAAAAATGAAAATATACTATCTGATGAAATTATAATTAGAAAAATTTTAGAATGTGCAGAAATGGACAGACTAACCTTAGAAATTAAAGAGAAAGAGGACACAGTTTACTTTAAAACATAGGAAACTTTTTACCAATGGTTAACAAAATGAACTAGCGAGAAATGACTATGATACTTAATAAGATGAATGATATGTATTGATTAATCAATATTTTTTATGATTACTGTTTTTCTTATTTACTACAGTCACTTACTATTATATCAATTGCTATTATTGAACATATGTACTCAGACAATAGTCTGCTTGCTAAAGCTTGGAAATGTTAGTGGGGGCAACCCCACTGTTGTACCTACCCCTATCCCAATCACAACCCTGAACCCTACCCTGAACCCCAATACCTATAGTGACCCCATCCCCCAACCTTATAAAACTCAATAAAATACTGTATAAAAAAGGAAAAGAAATGGGAATTTCAGTAAATTGAGATGAAGCATTATGTATAAAAGAATTGTGAAAAAAATTAAGATTCCCCACCTTCTACCTGTTAGAGATATTATGTGTGTTTGTGAATATGTATAGTCTAACGTCCTACTAAGAGGCATTGTTTTTATCTTTTCCCCAACTCTTTGTTACAGTATTAGCAACCATTACACCCATAGTCTCTGATGATGAACATGCTAATTTGGGTTCTCTCCACTTTTCATTTAGCCAGAAGCTTTCATTATGCTACTGAAGTATTCCATAAGAACTAGTCAGAATTATAGCTTACATAATTAGTGTCTAAGCTTGCTTTGATGGTCTTTCCTTTATCTACCCTTGTTCTATCATATCGTTCAGATTGTAGGATTGAAAGTACCTGACTGTCTTGTTTCTAATACTTAATCTAATACTTAATCTGAGAACCTTTTGGGGATAATTAAAATACTCTATGCCTTAAGGATGTTAAAAATACAGAATTCTTATTTACCCTCTCTCTATAACACAGTCCATCCCACACTCATGTTCTCAAGAATATGAGTCTTATACCCTGGATACTTTTAGCATTAGAGATGCATTTTATTTTCTCTATGATAAGACTGATGAGACAAATTGCTTTTAGAACAGGTGGCTTCCTAATGCTACAGCTTTTTAATATTGTAATGATTTGATTTTTGTGACCCTAATTTTTCAAGTTTTATATTTCTTTGTTCAGCTATGTTTTATGAATATATTTTTGTAGCGTTTAGGTAAGATGCCAAAGTTGTTAAAGGAATGAAAGCATATTTGCTTGCTGCATTTTCTGACGGTATAAATTTAGGGACTTGTATCTATATAGATGTAGCTTCCTCTGACCGAGTTCCTTGCCTATAAAAAGGAGTAGCTAGATTACAAGAATGAGGTTTATGCAGGCAGGCGTGCAAAATTTGATTTGCACAAAGTCTATGGAAGTGGGTGGCTATAATAAATGTAATTAAATAATAAAATCAACACCATGATAGCCCTAATGCAATGAGTGAATTGGATCATATAGTTAGATTAATTAGTTTTAAAAGCCTTATAACTGACATTAAACTTTTTTTCCCCTTCGGATGCTAATAGAATCAGAATGGACTACGTTTCTGATATTTCCTCCATAGCCTAAACAATTCTATTGTTTCTCTTAAGTATCACGTTATAAGATAAGTACAACATATGACTTATCCAGAGAATTCACAAAGAGGTCTATATTTTGCCTGATGCTTGATTTCATGTAGTTCTCACAATTGCAGTGTTTTTTCTGCTCCCACTATTGCTAAGCCTAGGTCCACTTTGTTTGCAGCTTAACACACGCCAATATTTCCAAGAGCAAAAGAGAAAGAATTCTTGTAACATGCAACTCAAGTTATTTCTTTTACTTTTAAACCAAGGAGTGATAAGGCCTGTTTACACTTCCTGCAAATGAATCTTACAGCTCTGCATTTGTCAGTATAAAGCCATTCCTTATAAGTGATGCTTTTGCTGTCAAAAAAGCCTGCCCTTCTGTTCTGCTCAGTGGTAAAGTTTAAGATCTTTTCTCTCCATCACATAAACAGTCACAAAAGCTGAAACAATCTTTGCCCTTTATTGGGAAGAAAAAAAAATACAAATAGCAAAAGCTGGGACAGAAAGATTACATTATTAAATTAAAAATTAACATGACCTGTAGCAACTTTCTAATTCAATGCTTTACCAAAGTATACTATGCTTTAGTGGAAAGTAAGGTAACAGGTTTTTTTTTTTTAAGGAAGATTGCTGATATTGTACAAACCGTAGTTTTAGCTGTACGAGTTCTCTGAGACAGGACAAATTCCATCCATGCCAACAAATATACGTGACTCTGAGATTCAGGTCTAACGACCAAGTTCTTAATATGCAAAAGCATGGAGATATGCATTCATTGCTTTCTTTTATCATAAAATCTGGTATTTGTTTAATGTCCAATTTGTTTAATATTTTGTTTAAGATAGTTTAGGGTTGCATTGACCTCCAAATCCTTCCTATTTATTTATTTATATTCAATTTTTATTATTTTTACAAATAATTCAACATATCCAACACATGTTGCCCCTTCTATTTTCCCCACAAAGCACCCCTGTAAGATGTGTAGAGAGGGGGGGGGAGGGCAGATTTGTCCAAAGTTACCCACCTGGCTTTCATGGCTAAGGCAGGATTTGAATTCACACTGTTCTGCTTTCTAGCCAGGTGCCTTAAGCACTAGACCAAACTAGTCTAGTGTTTTCTCTTTTGTTTTCTTTTGCAGCACTCCCTTTTGGAGTCAAGCGAATCTTTAAACATGCCAGTTGTCTAGTAGTATAGCAATATAGTGGATATAGTGATTAGCAATATTGTCTCATTCAGCAGCTTGTAGCTTTATGGGAGAAATCTGGGAGAAAAACAAACATCTAACTATTATAAATGGGTGATTAAATTGTTGGATGCTCACATTATTATAACAGCGTACAACTTTTAAAAAATTCCATCAGAAGGAAAGTATTCAATCAGCAGCATCATAACTTTGAGTGGTTGTAAGTCAAGAACAAAGGAATCCAATGGGATAACTAAGAGACTTTTCCAACATAATTCTGGGAATTATTTTTCCAAAACATTGGGGGTCATCAGGCTGCATAAGCTTGGTATAAAAACAGAAAATGCAATAAACTGCATAAGGACTGGTCATAACCACCATTTTTTTCAACCATGTCTCAGCTTCAAATGGTCAAAGTTACCATTGGAAGGGTGCACAAAGGTGTTAGGGGGGACAGGGAGGGTGGTGGAAGATGTGCAAGGAGGCACTCGAAGGCTCCAGTTAGTCCAGAATGCGGCTGCGCGGGCGGTGATGGGAGCGACTCGTCACTCCCATGTAACGCCGCTGCTGCGCGAGCTGCACTGGCTGTCTGTGGCCTTCCGAGTGCGCTTCAAGGTGTTGATTATCATCTTTAAAGCGCACCATGGCATTGGACCTGGTTACCTCCGAGACCGCCTTCTGCCACAGATTACCTCCCACCGGCCGATACGCTCCCACAGAGAGGCCCTCCTCAGGGTGCCGTCAACCAGACAGTGTCGGCTGGCGACCCCCAGGGGGAGAGCCTTCTCTGTCGGAGCACCCACCCTCTGGAACGAGCTGCCCCCAGAGATCCGGGTGATTCCGGATCTCCCCTCCTTCCGCCGCGCCCTCAAGACTTGGTTATTTCAGCGGGCAGGACTGGCCTAGGGGGTATTTTAAATTGGTTTTAACAAAATTTTAGTAGAAGCGGCCTATTCAAATATTTATTTTTAATCATTTTTAAATTTTGTATGGTATTGTATTATTGTTTTTAAACTGGCTGTAAGCCACCCTGAGTCCTCCGGGAGAAGGGCGGGGTATAAATTTAATAAAATTCAAAATTCAAATTCAAAGTGGCTGGCACCATATAAGCATAGAGGGCCTAGGAAAGGGTGTGCAAGAGGGGGATACTTAGTCCAGTGACTTGTGACCTTCTCTGCTGGTTTCCCCCTTAATTTTCTTGCACTCCACCATCTCTTCCCCCTTGCCACCCAGAGTTCTCTGGTTCTGCCACTCTTCTGGCCTTGCCACCCTGCTACCCTACACTTGCTGTCCTGCTTCTGAGGCTTCCAAAACCTCACAAGAAGTCATATGCAAGTTGGACAATGGCCTTGGGAAGGAGGACTAGTGCAGCCAGCAGCTTCCTTGCGAACAGCCAGGCCAGGCGTTCCTGAGCCAGCCATGCTGAGGGGAAAGGGAACCATGCTGGCTCAGGAATTCTGGGAGTTGAAGTCCACCAGTCATGAAGAGGCCATAGTTCCCCCATGCTGGCTCAGGAATCCTGGGAGTTGAAGTCAACAAATCATGAAGTGGCCATAGTTTCCCCACGCTGGCTGAGGAATTCTGAGAGTTGAAGTCCACAAGTCATGAAGGGGCCATAGTTCCCCCATGCTGGTTCAGGAATTCTGGGAGTTGGAGTCCACGAGTCATAAAAGAGCCAAGGTTGCCTACCCCTGTCCTAGGCATTAAATGTTTTAACTTCTCCCCTCTGGATGCCGCTATAAGGCATTGCACGCCAAAGGAGACATAGAACTAAGGAGAAACTTCCTGACAGTTAGAACAATTAACCAGTGGAACAACCTGCCTCCAGAAGTGGTGAATGCTCCAACACTGGAGATTTTTAAGAAGAGACTGGACAGCCATTTGTCTGAAATGGTATAGGGTTTCCTGCCTGAGCAGGGGGTTGGACTAGATGACCTCCAAGTTCCCTTCCAACTTTACTACTATTATTATTATTATCAATAATAGCAAGAAGAAAACAGCAAAGGCCATCAGGGGTGGCTAATGTTGTAAGTGTGGGCATGCTTGCCAAGTGCCCAAATTTTGACTATGTGAATGCAGGGGCACTGCAACAGGCAAGGCTGGGCATAACTACTATTCTTTCAGTGCTGCTTTAACTTTGAACAGTTATTGAATGAATATTTGCAACCTGGAGGCTATATTTTCATGTGGTGGGATTACAATTAAAGTATAGTATAAACCATAGACCAAGAGACTGAATGCTTTTCTTTTGATATTTACAAGAGGTAGTTATATTGAAGTCTTTTCTTCCACACTTCTTCAGTGCGAAATGGTATTATTTACTTGTTTAAGCAATAGAAACCAAATAATTATATCTGACAAATTTTGCATTATAGAATCAAGCCAATTAAATGGAGTGGATAATTCATATTTTATAGCACTTCGGTCCTTGCTTCTTTATTGCTTCTTATTGGGAGGAAAGAATGCAAAAGCAATTAGATATATAATACATAGTAGAGGGCTCCCATAGGAATACTTTAGTTTGAATATACTCACTATTTCATTTTAATACTAAATAGTATCTTACTGATATAATGCTCACAAAAGGTAAACCAATTACTAACCCCGGTCCATGGACCAGCACTGGGCCGTGGCATGCCAGCAACCGGTCCGCGCAAAGAAGCAAAGCCCCATCCGTGGGATGCAGGCAGCACACAAAACCACACACCCTCCAGTCCGTGAAAAAACCTCTCTCCACAGAACCAGTCCCTGGTGCCCAAAAGGTTGGGGACCTCTGATCTAGGGAACAAAGCTTCCTTAATGATCTCCATGGACAGGACAGCTTAATGTTTTAATCAATCTTCAATGCCTTGAATTTAAGAGTTTATATTAAGAATAATATCACAGCCCATAACTATTCAAAGGAAAAATACAATCAGTAATAATTTTATGACATTTACTGGTACCTTCTTTAATACCCCTCCCAGCTTTATATGAATTTGGAATGAGCCATAATCTTTTATGCAACCCTGAATGATGAACTTACATTTATATTTATTTTTATTTATAGAAGCTCAGCAGAGCATCACAAGGCAGCTTTAACAATTCATAACACATTACAAAAAACACAATTCCAATTAAGTATTTAGTAAATAATGCCAGCAAACAATAAGCCTAAACCAAATGCAAACAGTGAAATCAAATTACAAACCAGTGTAATTTCATGAACACTTGGTTGTGTGAATCAGCTGTGATGTATCAAGTCAGGGGACAGTTGGGGGGCAGTCTTATACCCAAAGCTCACATAATATCTGTGAATTCAATTATATTGTAAACATTAAATGTTTCACGGGGGAAGTAAGAAGTAAAGCAGTGAACTTAATACAATGTGACATTTTCCGATAGTCACTGTTGCCATTTGGGTAACTTCAGCTGAGCAAAGGCAATTTGTTCATGTGTAAATTACAGCGTGTTGCCTTTAAATAAATCAAGATTGTGTGGCATTTGGAATCAGCTTGCCCTTTGCAGGAGTCTTGCACTGACTCCTACCTATGTGACTATCTTTTGAATCTAAAATTTACAGGATTATTCTATTTCCATTATTATCCCTTTAGAAATAATACCAAGTAGAAACGTTTTTTTTTCCCCCATAGTTTTTCTTCTCATGCTTCTGTATATCTCCCTCATATTTCACACAGCTAACCAAGACAGCACAAAACTCGATAAAATGTGAAAGTCTTGCCTAGGAACATATTTTGTACTGTCAGGTTTCAAAAGTTTTACAGCAGACTTAGATAAATTACATTCTGCCGTGTTAAACATATGATGATGGATTATTTGGGAGCTTGAAAAAAAAATCCAGTATCTAGAAAAGTGATTTTCTGGCTCCTGCAGCCACCATCAGCTTGCCATCACCAGCTACCTCTTTCTATGAACCATCTAAGTTGAGTTTCTAAGTTGAGTGGCCATCTAAGTTGCCCACCATTCTCTTCCAGCTTCCTCTTTCAGGGTAGATCTCAGATCCCCTTTCTGGACTTTGTTATTCTCATCCACCAGAGTTCCATTCTTCCTTTCCATTTGTCTTTGTTTCTCTTTTCTCTTTCCAGCCCAATATTTTCCCATATCAGAAACATACATTCTTTATATTTAATGCCTGCAACCCCATCTAACAAAACACATTTTCTCTCTTTTTTTTCCCCTCCAGCTCACGTTTTTTACCACCCAAAATTCAGTATCTCCACTCTTGGAACAAACGATTGATTTAGGAAATCCTTCCTTCCTTCCTTCCNCCTTCCTCCCTCCCTCCCTCCCTCCCTCCCTTCCTTCTTATTTTATTGTGTTTTGAAACTACTATTTGTCCATATCAGAACTGAACACAAGTCACTGATAGACCGTATGTAGGCCTGCGAAAGCAAGATAGGCTGTGAGATCCTTGATAAGTAATAGTATATGGCTGATGTTCAGTTGGTAGGTCACCAGTATGGATGAATTAATCAATTAAGTTCAAGTTTCAGTTCTCATTTTTAACCTTACATTTATTTATTCTGTCTCACTTCGGAATCCATTTGTGCCTTTTATTAAACCCACTGTGAACATTGTGCATATTTTCCTCAATCTGCGTATTTTGATTCATTTTCTATTATGCACACAAATGTGTGTTTTCTGCCCACTTTTTTCCTAATACATTTGTTACCTTTTTTACCATTTTTAATATAATATATGGCTCTTTTATAAAGCTAAGTATTCCCTCATTTGGACAAGTACGATATAGAAAGATAATTCAATGATTCACTGAAATCAATGGGACCCTGCTGATTTCAGTGCATTTACTTTGTGCATGGCTACATTTAAATACAGGCCAATAACTCTGAATAGAAAAAGAGAAATAGCCGTACAAGGCTGTCAGAAAAAATGGCATGCTTCTTAATTCTTTCTTCTTGTACAGTCCTTTTTCCCTGTAATTAGTCAAAGGAAATGGCAAAGTGAATCTAACATTTTATCCTTCAGTTGTTTGTTTTCATTATTTCCCCTAACAGTATGCTGCCAAGGTAAGATCCATTAAGATGTTCCATATGCTACTAAGGTACTATTACTGGTGGACGGTGGCAGTATAATTACACAGTAAGTCATCAGAAATATGAGTTTGGCAGGAGTTGAAGAATCCATCAGAATTTCAGATTAATTTGAATGACCTCAGTTTTCATTGTTGTTGAATTTCTGGAAAACACTCGAATGTCAGATGGTTACAAACAGACTCTTGCAGCGCAAACTGTTTGAAATAAGCAGTGTGCAACTTCGTTGATGTGAGTCATGATAGAGAGCCAACCATGTCTCTTTGTTTTTAAGGCAGAAACCTCTTCCTTAATTGACTGTAATGCTCGGCAGTTCTCTAAAAGAAATTGGAGAGAAAGAAGTAGAAATGCCCCAGTAGGTTATATCCTTTGAAGATGGAGGTATATGTGTACTCATTAATGAAGAATAGAAAAGTAAGCTATCTATGTGACCCATTTGCCAGGGTTTCTGAGAGGGGTTTGGCTCAATTTTCAACATCAGCTTTATTGTATTTCCTCTATTAAAGGCTGCATCATATATTTGCAGAATGTTGGAAGGGAAGTATAATTGTGATCCTTATTCATATTACAATTTATACACTGGTATAATCCTAGTTCAAAATTGCACATAAATCATCTCCTTCTCCTGCTGAAGTCATGGCCATATAGGATTATTAATATAATACTTTAAATCAGCTTATTGCTAGTCAGGTTTTTAACCATTTGAATTATGGCAAGAGAAGTGTGGACTGTAAAATGACAGCACATTCAGTTAAAACCTATTGATTTTGCAGTTTGCTCCAGAGCATTAGCTGTATCTAAAACTCCTGAATTATCACTACCATAATGTGTCTGGAATGATTCTGTCTGCAGTTTTTTCTGTTTAATTGTAATGTATAAGGCATGCTCTTATTACCTTAAGGAAGTGGAAACTCTTGTCCGCATCTTCCAATGGTGTTCCCTTACAGATATCCTCACTCTTTGGGATTGGTAACTCTGCCATTAAACAATGTGGTTGCTAAATGGGAAATGGGCATGACTATGCCCTCCTGTGAAAAGAGACAAAACTAGTCAGTTTCATACCTTTGACTTTTGTTTGCCTCCTAAGTGCTCCCCCACCCTTTGTAATGTTTAAATGCTTGCTTACTGCCTTGTACACATTGAATGCAAGTGATTTTGTAGGCAGTCTCTCCTTTGCTTGATTGTTTCCTGATTGCATTTGCTTTCAATATGTAAAAGAACAAAGAGCTTACTCTCTTGAAATCTCTTTCTCTCCCATCTCTCTACTCTGTGAGGGGTGGGATGGGGAAAAGCAAGCTGTTTCTGTAGGTAATCTCTGCTTTACATGATCATTCCTTTCTTCTACCCCCACCCCAAAGAGCAGATAGATTGGGGAGGTATTTCAAGAGAGTAAACTGTTTATTTTTCTACACATCAAGAGCAATGTGATTATGCTGATTTCCGGAAAAGGTCAGACAAAAGAAAGATAGCATGCAAAAATTGCTTGTTTTTTTTCTCCCCCAAACCCAATCCCCAGAGTAGAAAGATTGGAGAAAAGAGATTTCAAGAGAGTATATTAAGCTGTTTGTGTAGTGCGCCTGCAGCTGCCAGCCCTGGGCTACCAGCACAATCACATTCTTTTTTATTTGTAGAAGAACACTTAGCTTATTTGCTTGCAAACACTTTCTTTCCAATCAATCTGCCCTGCAAGGGTGGAAAAAAAAAAAGGGGGGGGGGAAGTGCCACAGTTCAGGTATAGGACAATGCATACTGACAGTAATGATAATCACATGATTGGAAAATATTGTGAAGGTTGTAAATTATTATAAATGGATTGTAAAGCAGGTTTTTTTCAATACCGTCATAACAATGAATGATTGTTGAACAAATGGTGGATAAGCAAGGACAACCTGTATACAATAATCTGAAGTGCACTTTGCTCTCCCCAGTTATTTCTAAATTTGGGGCTCATATGATACAGGTAAATTTTATGTTCATTATTCTTTAAGGCATATTAACTTTTAACTGTTTGAGATGTCAAATGCCAATACTAAGCCATGCAGCTACACAAAACTTATATTTAGATGTACTATTCCATTGTTTTATAACATTTTGAGAGATAATAGATTTGCTATTGAAATTTGTTTTCTTTTTTCTTATGTGTAATACTGGTCAAAGATCATAATTTCAATTTTGGTACCTAAATCTGGATTTCACTTATGCAGTTCAACAACAATAAGAAAATCAGCTTTATCTGCAGCCTCCAAAGAATATGCTCCCTCCTCCAGCTGGCAGGAATCACTTAATTGCCTACAGCCTGGGACTTGCAACTTCCTACCAGCATCCCCACTGACCTTTGTTGTGGGGACCCAGTAAGAAATTACCTCACCTAATGACAGTGGGATCCAGTTAACAGTGGCAACCACAACTCCCCAGGGATTGCCATCAGTAGCAATGCAGTTGTGCTTTATGACAATTGGGAGAAAATTAGAAGAGGAAGGACTATTATGTATGTTCAACAGCTTGACTTACTAGTTAAGTAATAAAGGCAGAACAAAAATCTAATAAATACATAACCCTGCTTTTGGATGATTGAGGAAACTATGTCATTTTTTCAGGCTTATGTGGCCACTTCACAAGCTATTTTTGTCTCAGCATGCAAGCCTTTTGGCCATTTTTTTTTAGCAGACTGCAATCCTCTTGAAGGGTTTGCACAGTTTTATTCCATATTTCACCAAGTATTGAAAATATAATGGTACTGATGTACAATAGTAAAAAAAGAAATGATATTTCATCAGTCTAATATTATATATTCTCAAAATAATCAGTTTTAGGTGTCTGGAACTTGATTTCTCTTTTCATATATGCTCAGAGTCATTCTAGAGTTGAATGGCTAAAAAAACAAAACAAAACAAAACAGAATAAAATAACATAGTAAAGTAAAGTAAAGTAAAATATGTGTTGCCAGATTTAGAAAACTTGTCTGTCTTGAGACTTTGGTACTTTTTATCAGGCACAGGTGACCTCAGTCATATTTACTCAGAAGTAAATCCTTCTATATCTAACATAATTATTTTACAGGTTCAGCATGCATGGAATTATAATTTTAGGAAGCTTGTGTCTAGCAGTTCTTAAGTGATTCAATCTTAAGCACAAATAATAGAGATTTTCTTTGAACCCAATGCCACACTTGGGAATTGACATGCGCCAAATCACAGTCAGTTTAAATGATAGCTCAACTAAATAAAGCTTTTGCTCAGAAGTGGAACATATATGATTCCTAGCTCCTCTTTTTTTTCAGCCTCTGAATTTTAATATCATGCCCAGCAGTATAATTTCTTGATTTCTGGGAAAAGAGAAGTGAAGTAATCTCCACTTAAGTTTACACATCTATACAAACAGAACACCATATCCAAGTCTTCATAAAACTTACCCCATGTGAAACTCCGCTTATTCTTATGCATCCCCCATTTTTCTGACCCATACACTTCATCTTTTAGGTTCTTTTTAAAGAACATATAGTTCTGAATACTAAAAAATGCCTGCTATACTTTAAGTGCTTAATCTTTGTTATTCTCTGTATTCATTTTTTCTTTACAATTTCAACAGGAACAATAGAGGGATAATATCATAGGCACAATGCAAAGCTTTAGAGCCATTAAGTGCACAGCTATAGGAATACTCTGACATATGAAAATATGGATAACTTCTTCATTGGTCAAATTCCGTGCATGTACTGGGACCCTCACACAAGCAAGATTTAATGTTATATGTTTTCTTTTAAAGTCTCAACGATGGAGATTTCATCTCAAATAAACTGACAAAGTCTATTTGTATAATTTCTTTTGTTTAGGGATAAATAAAACCAAATTCATATGTCTAAATGATACTCCAGCTTGCCACCTGGTTAATCCATGGAGAAACTAAGGAACTGCTCTTCTTACGATGCCCTATTTATTCCTTAAACGCTTATTTCAGAGGAAGAAGGGGTGTGGGATGACTCCGTATCAAGTATGAGCACAAAAGCCCAGGCTTTTAGTTTTGATGGAAGTCAAAAGAATTGTTCTCTGAAATAATTATCGAAATGTTAGACATTATTCTTCCTTTTTGGAATAGGAGCATCTTGTAACAGTGGTGATATTCTGTCAATTTTTTTTTTGAACTATTAAAAGTTTTTCCTACCCACAAGGGGAACACTTCAAGCAATGAAAAGGATTTTTCAGACCATCTGTTTTAACTCTGTCTAACAGACATGTTATGTCAAAACAACCATTGCTCTGGTATCATCAGAACTTAATCTATAAATGCATAACTTGAAACTCCAAGATTATATATGGTCTCAACAATTTTGGTGTCATCTTCAGCCCACCAGTCATTTGTTTTTTTGTGACAGAAGACAACCTTCAGACCACTTTTGCTAGAACTAGAGCAGAGTATGTCATGATTCATTGCAGTAATTTTTCCCAAGAGTTTGGACACCATATCCATACAGTTCTATAAGAATATCAGCAGTAGATTGCCAGAATTCCCAGCAGCCACTTGGAAAAGAGAAAGAGTTGTTTTCCAATCTGGATTAAAAATAACTATAAATGTTTTTGTTCTGGTGCTGATTCATTTTGGAAAAGTAACATAGCCATTTCGCCCCCCTTCCATTAAAAGGCAATTCACTAAGAGACGTTCTATTCATCCAAGCTTTGATTTTGAATAAAGTCATTTGTGATCTCTCACACATCCAGAGTTGCTAATGGCAGCTCATTTTCCTATGGGCAGATGCTCCTGATTGGGAGGGGGAAAGACAATAGGGATTCTGCTGGTGTTGCCTAAAAACTACCCCATATTACAGTATGTGCAACACATTGCTCCTGCATTTGAAAAGAAAACTGACATTCTTTTCTCTCAAGTCAAGGATGGGAGGAGAACACATCACCATATATGCATATGAGAGAGAGCCCTTAATGTTTATCTCTACTTATTGCTAATTAAAGAAGATTTGTGTTCTCAGAATGTGTGATATCCGCATATGGTAGTGTGGTAATGTTTTATGTAAGAATTTGAGATTTGCTAGCTCTCATACAAAGAGGAAGATTTTTATCTGTGTTAATATAAGAATTATATAGTCCATTCATGTGGTGTGCTGTGTTGATAAGGATAATGTAGGATGTATTTGTTTTCTGATAAATTCTTTATAACTGGTCAAGGAATGATCAAATTGTCACTTCATCTTAGGTATCTTCCACCTGAAAGTACCAGAGTCATCTCTTGTTGGTTCAGCTGTTGGAAGAATCAGAGCAGTGGATCCTGATTTTGGGAAAAATGCTGAAATTGAATATACCATTGTTCCGGGAGATGGGGGAAACCTATTTGACATTAGCACAGATGAGAACACACAAGAAGGAATCATCAAACTGAAAAAGGTATTTAGCAAAGATACAGGATAACTGTCTGCCTCAATATAATATACTCAGATAAACTGATAAGACATCAGACTTACTGGCATGTGTGACTGGATCAGAAACGACCCCAATGTATGATTTACAGGTTCATATTTAGTCATAATTATGATTTTTGTCCAAGTGCAAACTTTTTTAAAGTTTGGCATGAAAACTGATTCACAGTATTTTGTAATTTCATTCAAGATGGGTAAGTATGCTTGTACTCTTCTGAAAATGTCAGGCTATCAAATGGTACTTCAAATCATGGTTTAAAATCCTGGCTTCTTTAGATAGAGATTGACCCAGTTCAAATGAAATGGAAGACCGTAACTAAGGCTTGTTATACAATCTAAATTTAGTCAGCAAATGTTTTGTTTGGGGATTTTTGCTTTGTTTCTTTGTTTCTTTCATTGCACAAAGAGCATTTATATTTTTAAAGACTTGCTAGTTATGCTGAAGCACTGGATGGTGTGATCCTACTATAGCACCATATCACAAACCTTTTCCTTTCCAATCAAAACATTTTGAAGATGCAAACTCAAGTTTATCAGAACAAGAAAATGAAATAGGAAAAAAATGTTAAGGGCACTAGATTTTATATGTCTGAAACCTTCAGAAGCAGATTTTTCTAATTGCAGTTTGTTGTAGCATAAATTCAGGCAGCTGAACCCACGCATAACCAAAAACTAAGGCTAATCCGAATTATTGCTACATAGTTGGCTTAATTGTACAGCAACTTAAATAAATTTTCAGTTCTCTGTAAATCTGTGAAAAGTAATTGCACCCTGGGGCTCAATTGGAGGTAGTTTATAAAAGTAAATGTGAGGGTTTTAGATTGCTGAGAGAAAAATCTTCATCAGGGTCCAGTCCAAGCTGGCAATAAACAAAATGGAGACTGCTTTAGAAAGAACGTTGTAGTTTATTGAAGAGGAGAGCCAGACAGAAAGATGGCTCTGGAAAAACTGACCACATGTAGCAGGGAGTGGTAGCTTTTTATACCTTCTGGGGCTCTTGAGGTTGTTTCCTGTTCCTTTTTGAGGCTTTGTATTTCCTGTGTCATGTACTTTGACCTGAGTCTGAGTGTGCCCTTTTGGTATTGGTGAGTTAATCCTATTATGTCACCTGTCCTTAGAATTTGGGTGGGGGTATGTAGATTTTAGGTGTCTTTGTCTTCCTAATAGCTTCCTGGCTCCAGCCTTCCCGAATGGATTATTACATCTGCATTTCTAAAAGCTGTCCTCTGCCTTGTTTCTGCTTGGAGAAGAAGGGCTGGGGCTGGTTTCTGTCTTTTTTTTTTTTAAGAACTTGTCCATTATTCCTTTGGGGAAATATATTCTACCTTTTTAATATTTCCCAAAATATTTCTTTCTCTGGATTCTTCCCACAAGATGAAGAAAGGCACTGATATTAAAAAGCTTTCCTATGTGGTCCCCACATAGCTGCAACATCCATCTCTCCACTGGGGAAGAAAAGATTGAAAACAATGTGAACATTACATTTTCTACTGAGAATATTTCATCAGATATGGTTCATCCACTTCTGCTTATGTTTGCACATTAGTCAGCCATTATGCTTCCATGTGCATGAGTGAGTCCTTAGTCTGCTTCTAGTTTTCCATAAAATCTGCTTGGAATTTCTCTTTTGATCTCAGTGTTGTTGTTTTTTATCTTCATCTAATCCTTAGCTATTAGCAATTTAGTATTTGTCACCAGCAAAGTCTATCTGAAGCCAGATTCAAAAAATCAAGTAGCAATTCAATTCAGATCATCAGTACTGTCTTGTAACTAATTTCCTCTAGCTGTTAAATTAAATAATATGAATGGATATAATATATAAATTAACCAATGGGAGAATTTGCGGAAGAAAGGGTGGAAATGTACATTGAATTATTATCTTAAAGAGATTTTTTTTATAAAATGAGGCACACTGTCATATGACACTGGATAAATGTCAAAATGTATAAGGGAATTTCAAATATTTGTTGGAAATATAACAAAAGGTACATTATTTTTATCTCTGGTGGACAAACGAGAAAGCTAAAAAATGTTGAGAGCAGATATGTATTTTGATCCATAAAATTTTAAAAGTGAATGTACAATTGAAACCAAAGACTTTTTTTTTTTAGATTTAATGATAAACAAATGGAAACACTTTATGGAAATTTGCTTATATATATATGATAACAGCAGCAAGATATTTATATGCACAAAGATAGAAGGATGTTCAAACATCTACAATGGACCAAATGGATGGTGAAACTGATGGAATTGGCAGAGATGGCAAAATTGACCACTTTTGTTTCTAGTTGGAAATCACTTTTGAATTTTTTGAGAGAACAGCAATAATAATATTAGACTTATATACTGCTTCATAGTGCTTTACAGCCCTCTCTAAGCAGTTTACAGAGTCGACATATTGCCCCCAACAATCTGGGTCCTTGTGTTACTGATCTTGTAAGGATGGAAGGCTGAATCAACCTTTAGCCAGTGAGAATTGAACTGCTGACAGTCAGCAGAATTAGCCTACAATACTGCATTCTAACCACTGCACCACCTTGGGTCTTACTGTGCCACCACAACTCTGGCGAACTGAAAAAAGTTAAATGTTGATTTGTGGATTTCATGATGAGAAGTTAATGGGATTATAGAAATAATGTAGACTTACATTAGCCTTAAAGTAAGAATTTAATTTGTTTTTTTAATTCATATCTGTAACATAGAAAGTTGGAAGTCATTTTTCTTTTTCCTTTACTTTTTCTTTCCTATATATTTCACATACCCACACACACACTGTGTGTGGGTGCGTGTATGCATATTTATGTGTGTGTATATATGTATATGGATTTCTGTAATACTTGTATTTTATACTGCTATTCTAAGTTTATATTATCCAGATTGCTAATTTTATTTTTTTCTTGTTGTATATGTGTAGGCTGAGTCAGCTTTTTGGTATATTTGGTTTCAGATTGTCTTTTAGCCATTTTTTTTTGTCTGTATGTACTTTCCTTAACTATCTTGGCATTGTCAATTTAGTTTTGGATATTTTGAATATTTGAATACCAATTCTCTTGGGCAGGTTAATGACTGCAGTAAAGTTAAATAAGATATATTCCAGAACTTGTTATTAATGTATGCTTCAATGCATGTCAAAACCTTTTGTATTGCCTAAAGGGAAAATGATAACAAATTTGTTGACTGGAAGAATATGTATTAGATTCTAGTTCTAATTATTTTCAATTACTTTTGTAACACATAATTTATGGGGAAAGGGCAGAGTAGATACCTGTAGTTCATCTCATATCTCAAAATGCAATTGCTAACTTCTTGACTTTAAAACAGGCTACAACCCTGCTATTTCCTAAGAATGTCTAGTACCTCGCTGATAATCTTATGTCTTCTGATGCCACATAGTGGTTTGTATAAAAATAGCAGCCAAATAAAACTAAGCAAGTTTGTTAGCATTATAGCTGAAAAGTGTTTGCATGGTCTCTAGCAGAGCAATTTTATTATTTATTTAGGAGATTCTAGTTTGGAGTAATTCAAAATACTTGATGTTCTGTCAGCTGCAGCCCACAAGTTAGGAATATGAATGGAGAAACGTTTGTGGATGCTTCTGTTATTTCTATCTATTGTAAATAAATAAACCAGCTGAATGTAGCAGGAATAGTAGCTGTTCAGGAAAGGAGTGAATAGTTTTCAGAGCCTCAGATTCTCCTATCCTAACATCAGAAGGAATAAGCCTTAGAGGCTGATAAGAAATACTAAAGAGAATCACAGAGATAACCTTGCAGATCATGTGCAAAACACAAAGTCTGGGGGAAAAAAGAAGGTTTTAGAAAGAAACTTAAAGTGGTCCACCTTGATAGTCTTTGGAAGGAAGGGCAAAGGCTTTCTAATTTCTGTTACTGTAGCTCGGTGTTTCTCAACCCTGACAACTTTAACATCTGATTATGCTGGAGAGCATCAAATGCAGTTTCTCAAGCTATTCCTGCTTGTACAAAGGCCATTGTATGTTAAGAAAGAAATGACAGTGGAAACATTTAACTGAAAAACATCAACTTAAAAATAACATGCAGGAATTTTATTGATGCTGGATTCATTCAAGTAGCCAAATCATAGATAGATAGCCTAGAGGGTTCACTGAATCAGTTGAAAGAAAGAACAGTGGGATGTTTCAATAATGGAATTTACTCTGAGACAGGCTTGTGTATACCCAGTGGTACACACTAATTCACAAGCAAAGTTATGTAGAATATTGTTCATTTTTATCCATTCTGTAATACACTAGGAAAGGTGTAGCATTTGGTTCAAACCAACTAATAGGAATTGAAATCAATAAATTAACATTATTTAGTTTTAAAAACCTGGGACTGGACATAGCAGAGATAATTATTTATGGTCTCCCATTATGATCTTTCAGATGACTTGAAAAAGAAGCACATTTCATAAGGTTCCCTATTATACTAGGGGACATACTGTGTGGGTTCTTCTCTTTCTCACTATGACATTATTTTAACCATGTGGAAATTGGATGGAAAAATCATGTTTATAATTTGAAAAACAATTGAAAATAAAGCTGTCAATTTATGTATAGTATTTCTGCATCATTTCAACATGGGATAAGGCAGCCAACATATAGAATTCTGGCTGAAAGAGAATTCTTTCATTTCATATCCCATGTTGCTCTTAGTCTATCTTTATTTATCAAGTTTGTGCAGCAAGAAAATATAGCAGAGTTAGTTGATTGCCCCACAACTGAGGAACTGTCTTCCCTAGAAATTCATAAAGGATTGTCCTGATTTCCTCTGGGGGCTGTGTGAGTTTGGCATGCTGTTAATACTTTCAATAGCTCACTCTGTGCCAGCAATCATTAAAAGAGCAGTGGGAGAGAGCTGATAAGCAAGAAAAAGAAACACAAGATTTTTTGCAAATGAATTGTTAAATTTATAGAACTGATCATATGCATTTAAAAAAGATTTGAAAGGTAGGATGTTGTGTTTTGTGTTTTGTTTTGTTTTGTTTTTTTCTGATGTGCACACCATTAGAGAGGAGGTAGTTTTCAATTCCTTCTGACTCAATGATCAAGAGATTATATAGTAGGTGAATCAGATCCCTCAACTAACAGCTCAGCCAGGGTTTGAGGAAAGAAGGAAGGTAGTCGAGATAGATAAATCAATGTATCATCATGTGGCAGCTGTGAAACCAGATTCCATAGTAAGAACAGTCTGAAAAGCATTTGAAAACAAAGCAGTCAATTTATTTATAGTATTTATGCATTATTTAAACAAGATGTGGTGATAGCTATTAACGTGGATGTTTTCAAAAGAAGATAAATTCATGGAAGAAATGTTGATCAAGAGCTATTAGGTTGAAGACTCTTCTAGGTTGAAAGTAACATGCTTTTAATTACTAACTAAACTGAAAGGAACACAGTGGTGAAGAGTATTTCTCCTGCTTGCGAGCATGTAGAAACATCCAATTTGCCTCTGTAAGAAACAAATATTGATCTAAGATGGGCCTTGTTCCAATTCAGCAAGGTTAATCTTATATTTTTATGGGCAAACAGGTACAAAGCAATTATGAACATTTGCTTTTAATGTTTCCCATTTCGATTTAGTGAATATGTATTTTAAAGCTATCATTTCCCAGAAAAAACCTTAGGGATAGAATAGGAGAAGAACTGAAATAATGCAAGGAGTTGTCCATATGTTTGCCAGCCCGTGGTGGTTCATATAATGTAAATGTTCAGGTTGTTGCATTTATGGTTTCCTTCCTGAAAGCAGATTGAGTGGGAATCCCAAATACCAAAATTTATAGCCTTTGACTGGTGGGTCACTAACTGCATGCTTAAATTAAAGAGAGCTGCACAACAGCATACTGTATTTTCTTAGACTAAGGCTGAACAGCATTGCTAATTCGATGTAGGGATTCTTCCCTAATTCTGTTCACGCAATGCCAGTCAGTGGATAAATATAGAATCTCTTTAGCTGTGCTAGTCTTCACAGATGGTAGACAGCATTGTTTTGTTTCCTTTGCACTGTGCAAAGACTATGAATGAACATAAATATATCCCTTTATTTTTGTGTTTCCGCTTTCTTTATAACAACTGTCTAGTCAATCATTTTGCTTATGTTGTGTTCTTCAGTATTATTTAAAAAAAATAAAATTACAGAAGCATTCTGTTAGTCCTTTCTTCAAACCCTGAATTGTTATGAAAGCTTAAGCTGTGATTTTACGTAGGTTTTTTTTTTTTTTGCTTCAAAGTGGGATAATTCTGATTCTACCTGAGGTTTAAGTGGAAAGAAAATGATTTGAAAAGTGGAAGAATTAGTTTCAGTAAATATTACCTCTTGAATTCATGCATGTTTAAACATGTGTACCTATGTATATGTGGGTATATATAATTCTTGTGATTTTTCTCTAGGTTTTTTTTAATGCCTGCATGTGTATTTGTATGTTTAGTTTTGTCTCATCATAATTAGAACCACTTTATCAACATTAAAATATTAATAGATGCTTTATTTTTCAATAAAGATCATTTTTACTTTTGCATCTCATAGCTGGTAAATAAATCCTCCTTTACAGACCAGAAAACTAGTTGTTTTACATGGACATTCAAAACATAGTAATGATTCAGATCATGCTTTATGCCCTACTAAATAGTGGTAATTTATGAATATGTAGGCTTGTAGTTTTAATTCTTGTTTATGTTTCAGGTTATGATGCAAAACTCTTGAGTATTTAGTAGTCTAGCATAATCTTGAAATACTGACTTTTCTTTTTGGCTCTCAGTGGCTCCCTATTTGAGACAAATGAATCATCTTGCTTCTAGAGCAGGCTGAAGATGTAGTAATCAGCACATGGTTTAACTCAACACTTTGCAAACAAAGTTGACACTGCAGTTATTGCTCTTGCCAAGAAGCCTCCATTGGCTAAAGAAAAATAATGACCCACATCAAGAATGTTGGTCCCGAGTATTTGGGATCTAAAGTTGCTATTGGATTTAGTTTGCAAAACAGAGTGAAGGAGGCTCTGATAGAGAGAAAACTCAATGAAATGTTGTAGAACGATATTTCATAATTAGTATACAGTACCCTGTTATCAGTACCTTGGTGCTATCTTCATTGACCAAGACCAATTATATGGCACATTCTGCCATACATCAAAAACATTTCAGAAGCAGTAGAAAGCAGTTTCCAAAATCTGCGAGTGGGCATTGGCCACTACCCAGAGGCTACCATAAAAGGACAAATCATGCATTACAAAGGTCGCTTGGAGGTGGGAGAAACTTCTAATGTAATTTACAGGATTCCCTGCATGGCTTGCCCCTGTGACTATGTTGAACAGGTGGGGAGGAAGCTCACCACTAGATGACAAGAACATGAGTGAGCAGTTAGACGAGGAGACCCAAACTTATTGGTAGCCTTGCATTGCGATGAACAAGGACATACATTCAATTTTATAGCTGCTAAGATTTTTGGCTGAGCAGGGACAAAAAATGCCATGGAAATGATTGAAGCTTGGGAAATGGGCTCCTTGTCAGTCAACAGGAGTGCTGATTTACCACCAGCTTATCAGGTACTTAGGGGCCAAGAGTGCAGCAGCACTAGGAAACAACAATCAATGACTTAATAGCTGACCATCAACATCCCAATTAACAACTAAAAGCCACACACAACCAGGCACCACATAAATACTATATACATGGAGCAGCTCAGTGCATGCATTCTGGAGAGAAAAAAACTTCCCTGGTGATGGGCTCCAGCATGAGTCCAACAGCTTGAAAGACTAAAACTCTGGTCCCAGTGACCGACTCAGATTGGATCCTGCAACATTATCCTGGCATGTGTATCCTTGACTCCATTTGTATCTACACTGTATTTTCTGTGCCAGATAATAGCACTTTATTTCTCCCAGAGCTTTTAGTGATTTGTAATTTGTGATAGATTTCAACATTTAATATCATTGTGTACTCTTTGTTATTGTTTTTACAGTATAGTGTTATTGTTTTACAGTATAGTGTTATTGTTTATTGGGTCTTGCATATTTTATGCAATGTAAAGATGTATGGTTTTATCAATGATTTTAACCTTCCTTTTGAATTGTTTGAATTCATTGAAAATAAGTTTTTATTTGCAATAAATTATCTATTATAGTATAAAAATATCTATTTTATTGTATTTTAATTGAAAAAGATTCAGACTGAGAGATTTTCTGTTATCCTTACTGATACTTTTATGTTTGCATTTTAAGATAACAACTTGATGTTGTTAATACAACTGACCACCAGGTGTCAGTGTTTGTCAATAAATGCCAAAACCCTATCCACTTACGTTCTTGTAAAAATAGGAGCAGCTTTTGTTTCTTTTAAGAAGGCATCAGTAAGCAGCACCAAGAAGCCAACTGTGTAATCTTTAAAGAGATAATAACAAAGATGTTTCCTGGTTTCTTTTACAAAATCTCTATAGCTGGACCCTGTATTTTGTAGTAGGACTTGTTACACATTGCAAAATGTGCTCTACAGTCTTCATTCAGTCCCATCAAAATGTTTATTGTACAGTGCAATAAACAGTAACAAAAATTAATATTCAGTTAAATGAAGTTATGCACAGGGGCAACATTTTCATTCTGTTAAAAGATCTTAGAGAGATGTATAATTAATCTGATGTATCTGTCTACATTGCAGCCCCTGGATTTTGAAACAAAAAAGGCATACACCTTCAAAGTGGAGGCTTCAAATTTCCATCTTGACCATCGCTTTCATTCGGTGGGTCCATTCAAAGATACGGCAACCGTGAAGATCAATGTCCTAGATGTGGATGAGCCTCCGGTTTTCAGCAAACCATTTTACACCATGGAGGTATATGAAGATACTCCAGTTGGGACCATTATAGGAGCAGTTACTGCCCAGGACTTGGACTTTGGAAGCAGTGCTGTCAGGTAAGGGAATGTTCCACAGCTCATGAACTCAAACTCATGAACAAACTGGGAGCCGTAAAAATAACCATGGAAGGTATAAAGCCACGCAAAGCTGGCAAGTTTATGAAATAATCCCTTGGATTTCTGGAAAAATCTTTATTCTTAGTAGGACAATGTAACAGAATTTTAAGATAATTCTCCTGAAAAACTTCCACCTTGTATAATTTAGGCAGAATTATTCTATTTCTCTTTCTCAATCTTTCCCTGGACCCAGGAGTCTCATGTATAATGACCCCAGAATCAACTTATCTATTTTTAATCAGAAAGAGTGAAGGTGAAGTAGAAGTTGAGGATGGAGGTTCATTCTCCGAGCTTGTGGGTTGGTTTCCGAACATTTCATACCAGGCTAGGTAACCTCTTCAGCAGAATGAAATGTTTGGAAACCAACCCACAACCTCAGAGAATGAACCTCCACCCTCATCCTACACCCAAGCTAGGGATATTTGCCGCTATCACAAAGTTCTGTTTAATAAAAACAGGCAACAAAAGCACATTTGAACATCAATCTGATGGTCTAAAATTTAGTAACTTTGATTATAAGCAGTAGACATATAATCCGCAGCAACTAGTTTCACACACACACATGCACACATTCACACACGCATGTATATGTTTGAGTATGAGGTAAAAGCTATATATAATTACCATTCTTTAGTTCTCTGTAAAAATGCAAATAAATATATTGAAAACCATACTACATGTAATTTCAATACTATTATTTAATGGAGGGAGGCTCCCCAAAAGACAAAAGTGTGTAGGGCCCACAAAAATGATAATGGAGTCCTGAACTGCCATTCTCTTCCTTAATTTTCGTGCTGCTTCTTCTGTGTTCTCAAGATCAGTTTGGCATTCTATCACAGAAGGTGAAGATCAAGACAATTAATCCCTTTATTCTGCATTCAAAACCTGGGATCAATAAGAGAAGCCATATCATTTTCAGTCAGGCAGCATCTTCTGGATCCCTTTTATATATTTTGAATTTCATTTCATATCCTACATCAGAGGTCTCCAACCTTTTGGGCACCAGAGGGTTCCGTGAAGGTTTTTCCGCAGACCAGAGTGGATGGGGCTTTGCTTGTTTATGCGGCCCAGTTGCTGGCATGCTGCAGCCTGGTACTGGTCCACGGACTGGGGGTTGGGGACCCCTGTCCTACATCACTCCTACATATACTTTGTATCCCCTAAGCTTACAAATTCAGTTTATTTCTGTAACCTTCAACCTGCATAGTCATAGTCATGCCCTTAGTCTCAACAACAACAACAAAAATAGAAATCCGCCATCTATAAACAATATATTGTTCTCCAGATATTTAGGTTATAGCTCTTCAAATTTGCTCAAATTATGCATACTCATTGGGGCTGATGAGAGGTACGCTACAAAAACATCCCAAATGCACCAGGGTTGCTCTCCCTGTTCAATTGATTGATTGGTTGATTTAAATGTTCTCCATGATGATCTATCCCTATAGTGGTCCTTCAGATCTTCCAATTGCACCAAACTGAGTCCATCCACCTGGTGGCTGGTTTTCCTCTTTTGATCTTACCTTCTACCTTTCCCAGCATCAGCCCTTCTTCAGAGAGCTAGGTTTTCCCATAATGTGTCTGAAATACAATAATTTGAACCTGGTCATTTGTGTCTTGAAGGGAGTATGTTAATTGTTAATTCTGCCATATCTATTCTCATCAATTTGACTTTTTGTATTCTTCTATTTCCATGAATATTCCATCAGTGCTTATCTAGCACTCGTAGTTCTTGTAAAGAATGTCTTGTAGGGTATCTTGTATTTTGATTCTTCTTTGAATCTGTTTCTATCCATCCATTAGCATCTTTTAGCATATCAAGATTGGAATTTCATTTTGAGTTTACAGATCTTTACGGAAATTTTCCTTTCTTTTGCATGTCTGTATACCACTTCACATGTCATTTGTTCATGTCATTAAATTCAGTTCTTGTCATTTTTATCAGCTCTGGTTGGGAAGGAACTGAACTCTGTTTTAAATTCCTCCCCAATGTTTTTTTCCCTTTTTGGGCTTTGGCTTCTCTTCTTGAATTTCCCTGGTTTCTTCAGAAATTGCTTCTTCTGTTTCTTCATCATTTCATACTCTTTCATAACATCTTAGAGTTCATTCCCCATTTCCTCTGGCTCTCTTTCAATGAGGTTCAGGTCTTCAAAGAAATTCCCGATGTTCTCCTTTAAACAGTTGTATATGCCCAAGATGGGCTTTTCTTTTTCTTCTTTAGCTTAACTTGGAACTTGCACAAAACAGTTTGTGATCTACTTCACAGTCAACGCTTGAGGTATGTCTTTGATGCTATAACCAAACTCATTTCCTGGTTTCCTAAACCATACAGTCCAACTACATTTTCTTCAATATTTCCAACTTTGGCATTCCATTCTCCAGTTACAAGAAGCATACCTTATTTCAGTGTTTTGACAAACATTCTCTTCTTCTGCATCAATGATTGGATTATAAATGTGGATAATTATCCTTGCAAAGGACTGTCCACAAATTGATATTATTCAATCACTATTGCATTGTATCCAAATTCTCTTCTTGCTATATTCTTCCTAACTACAAAAGTAACATAGCTGCTTCTTTGCTTTCAATGTCCTGCATGGTGAACAGCTGATCTTCTGACTGAAAATGTGCATTCCGTGTGGACCTCAATTCACTGATGCTTAAGATGTCAATGTGAAGTTGTTTCATTTCATCTTCACTGTGTTGAGCGTTCCTATGTTCATGCTTTTGTGTTACCTATTCCCACTATAATTCAGTCTTTGCAGCTTTGGATTTTCTTTTCCAGTGTGGTAACACCAGCAGCTAGATACCCCAGAGGCTTTTTAATCTAGCAACATCATAAACATCACTGTACTCTAAAGGTTGTTCACTTCTTCTCAGTTGCATATTGAGTGCTATCTGATCTGAGTATCTGATATTGTAACATAATATTCTTAATAATTTTTATATTCTATCCATGTTGTTTTCTTGTTTAAAAAAACCCCAGTAGTTTATTTGCCACTGCTTTCTCCTGAACAGTAAGAATGGATGCCTTTGCCATTGACACTAAAGGATCATCCACCTCCTCCATCGTCCTATATTGCTACTGCCTGATATAGGTGCCTGTATCCTGTAGCTAGTGTAGCCTGCTCTTTTAACAATGTTCCCTGGTTGACTGGCTAGTTGGGGCCTTGCCCCTGGAATGGGAACAGGAAGAAGCCCTGAGGGATATTTTTTTTCCCCTGGGAAATATAGTCCTCAGCAGGAGGAGTAAGAGGACAGCTTTAGGGAGCTGAGGTATAAAGGACAGCTTGAGGGGGAGCTGAGGAAAAAGAGGATTGACAGGGAGCAGAAAGAACAAAGCTGCTATGAGGGAAAGAGGCTGCACTCCTTCAGAAAGAAAGAGAGATTATGAGATTGCCACCCCAGGGAAAAGAGGGCAACTACTATTGGCCTACAGATTGCATTCTGGCTACCATGAAAGAGAGAGACTGGATAAACCTCTCACTGGGTTTTAGAAGACATGTTGAAAAGGCAACAGGATTGGTGACAGGGTGGAATAGGCTCCAAGGCCTGGGCCAGGCCAGGTTGGGCTGGTCACATGAGGAAGGGATAGAAGGGTATGATTGTCAGTGGCCCTTTCAGGATAAGTGCTACACTAGACAGGTGGAATGATCCTGGTGATCCTGTTGGGAATATGTATGTATGTATGTATGTATGTATGTATGCATGCATGCATGCATGCATGCTTAGCATATCCTTCTATGCTTCTTCCCTCATCCCTCCCTAGAAAGCCTCTCTCCACTTTTCCTCTCTCTAATGAGACAGAATAGCCAGTCATGAGAAGTCTAGTCATTAACATAAGCTTAGTTGACTGATCTGATGAGCCGTGAATGTTGGGACGGAGAAGGGCAGACTTTTGGAAAGAACAGAAAAGAAAAAGTTTATAATTTATCTCATTTTTGCAAAAAAAATCATAAGTTAGGATGGATGGTGATTTCATCATAAATCATACGTCAGATTTTGATGGTAGCAATGCATACTTATATTCTCTCTACAAATAATATAGGGGTTTTTCTGATGTCCCAATGGTCATATTGCAAGCTGTATTTAGTAGTGTAGCTACTAGTGGCATCCGCAGTGGGAATCAAATGGGACAATGCAAGGTATATATACCAGTACCTTTTTTTTAATGTGCCATGATGCAAATCCAAAAGTGTCTGAGCTTGTGGTATAATAACTAAATCCACAAAGATTCTGTGGATGCCTGTCTCTGTTGAAAAGTAGGCCCAAATGAGTTTCATGAAGTTTATACAGGAATGTAGACTGATTATCCCTTGAATTCAGTATCCTACTATAGCTATGCTAATATAGAAATCAAAACTGTTTTACCATTCTGTCTTTGATTGAGGTTACCCACCTCTAACTCTACTAATTTTTGTCACTGAAAAGCTTCTTGAAATAATTTCAGTTTCTCTTCAGCTTCTAAAATTGCACTTTAAAAAAAAAGAATATTCATTTGGATCCCTTTTCCTCAATTGGAAAGTGCATATTGCTGTTGTATTGCTGTTACTTTCATTATTTCATTGTTTTCAATATTTATTAAAACTAAGACCAATATAACAACAATCAGAATAATCCCTAGGAAGGATTGTGCTATACAGTCAAGGATTAGGATGCTTCAAACTCACAGGAAAAAAACAACAATGACAATAACAGTTTATTTCAATGGTAAGTGTAATTCAAGCCTGGTTTATCAGTTTGATTGCATGAAAATAACAATAACTTGCTGAAGGCTTTATCCAAAATTAAATAATGGTCTGTCCAATACAAGACCACCTATTTAACTAAAGAAAGACTATCCTTAATTCTTGCATTAATGAGTTGTTTAATTTGGTTTATATCAGTAAAGCCCCCATACAACACTTTTCATAGTAGCATAGGGCTGAAAGAGATCTTGGAGGTTTTCTAGTCCAACTCCTTGCCCAAGACAGGAGTCCTTATACCATTTCAGACAAATGGTTGTCCAATCTTTTCTTGAAAACCTCCAGCAATTCACCCACAACTCTGGGAGACAAGCTGTTCCACTGATTAACTTATTCCTACTCTCAGGAAATTCCTCCTTATTTCCAGGTTGAATGTCCCTCTGACAAGTCTCCACCCATTGCATCATGTCCTGCCTTTAGGTGCTATGAATAATAAACCAATAGTCTCTTCCCTGTGACAGCCCTTCAAGTATTAGAAAACTGATATTGTGTTTCCCCTGAGCCTTCTTTTCATTAAGCTAAACATGTGTGGTTCCCTTAGCTGTTCATTGTATGATTTAGCCTCCAGACCCCTTATCATCCTTGTTGCTTTTCTCTGCACTTTCTCTACACTCTCTTTTTCAAAATATAAATATTGTAGAGATGAATTAATAAAATGTTGGACACAATTATTAAGAATGTGCCTACAGGAATGTATTCCTGGAGGTTTACTCCCAGAAAAAGGAAGTTTGCAGCTTTAGAGAAGCATCAGTTATTCATTTCATTCTACCTGTTTTCGAGAAATTCTGAAAATGCTAAACTCTTGGGAATATGACTCTCAGTAACAGCAAAGATGTAATTTATCAAGTAGTCATACAAATAAAATGGGCAGGGGAGAAAGACCATGTACTCATTCCTAAGCTTCTGAAGAAAAAATGGCATATAAATCTAATAAAATTTCCAGATAGACAGACAGACAGTAGCTAGTTTTTGTTATACTGTCTGTAAAACTAGGCAGACCTCGGTCACCCATTGATTACATCATTAATTGTAATATATTGCTATGTCTTCTTGTGTTGGTTCTGTTTAGTTTTGTTTTATTTGAATGTTTAATTTAAGTGTTGGCCTTTGGCTATAATAATAAATTGATTGATTGATTGATAGACAGACAGACAGACAGACGTATAGGTACAGATACAGATACAGATACAGATAGATGGAAATCCTATACAGAACTATCATATTGTCTGCTGACTTTTCTGCATAGGATTTCCAAAGGTTTGCTTATTTTTTTTCCTCCCTGTCAGAATTACCAACGAAGCACACAACAGCCTACAGGGGCTTTTGAAGCAACTGCACTGAGCTTTCATGACAGCATGGTGCTTCAGTTTTGGGAGCCAAGGGTTCAGAGGAGCACTTCTGACACTGAGTTAAGTGCAACAAATCCTCACATTTATAACTGCTGCAGCATCCCCAGAGTCATATACTTGACATTCAGGCATTTCATAACTGGTAGTGTTTACAAGTGTCGCAGTATTGCATAGTCACATGATTGGCATGATTGGCATTTGTGTTCTTTAGACCGCTATCTGATAACCAGAATCAATAGAGAACCAGCAATAAAATCACAAGTTGCAGTTGTGTGATGTCTCACATAATAACATAATGATTTGCTGAACCACAGAAGCAGAAGTGATGTTGTAAGTCTGGAATAGTCACATGATATTTTGCTTAATGACATGGTGCTCAACAATGAAATTGCTGATCCCAGTTGCAGTCAGTGTGTGAGGATTATCTACTTTCACACAAATAAAACTAGATGGTTCTATTTATGTGTATAAAAATGCTTTAGTTACAAACTTATGTACAATACAATATGTAGTGATACTTATTTTTTTTTTTTTTAAGGATTGTAATTTTCAAGATTTTTAAGCAGTAGCCAGTTTATTAAACTGGTTTTGCTTATTTATTCCCTGGTATAACTGAGGGACAGAAAATATATGCAGTTCTTAGTTAATGATGTGTTAGACTTCACTACCACATAAGGTTTATTATGTCCCTAATTTAAACTGAAAATCAATAAATAGATGTAGGTAAAATCATAAATTGCCTTCAGACAGGTTTGTGTGATTACAACTTCTGAGTGCCTCTTAACAACCATTATGCTGTGTTAGCTTTTAAAGATCTAGTTTGCCTTGTCAGAGTAAATAATATGTTGTGTCAGTTTTGAAATATTTTAAAACAAAAACCTGCAGAGTAGAATGGGAGAAAGAGGTAGAAAATAAATAGGTCTTTAGGAAGATAATATGCTTTTCTCTATGCAGTCACCAATATAATGTGCTGTGCTGTGCAATTTCATTGCAAATTAATTCATTTTCTCTCAGATACTTCCCAGACATAGTTTTAGCCTTCACAATGCCTATTACACTGATCTATAATCCACAAAACAAAGGAGAGAGAAACAAAGACAATAGATCTGTGCTTTGTACAACAGATGGCATAAGTCAGAATGCAAAACAATCAAAAACAGTTCATGTTAGCAGGGGAAACACTAAGTCCTTAGAATTTATTATATTCTATAAAGGACAAAGACTTCCAAATCTGTTAGCTTTGACATATGAGAATCAGACGATAATAGCTAAATGACAGTGGAAAGGAAGTCCACTTATTTAAAGAATAGACAAAAAACAGAGAAAGTATTTTCAAAAGGTGATTGAGAATGCTGGGTTTATTTTTCTTGTTTGGGCAAAATCAAAACAGTTTCAAAAAAATCAAGCATTAACTAGAACAAAGCAGTCAGGATTGTGGAAAGAGAAAAATCAAACACTGGAAGAAGAGCAAATGGGACAGATATAATTTCAAAATGAATGTAACAAGATGGTTATATATTTTTAGACTTTAAGGTAATGATCTCTACTATGTCAGGTTTAGGATCCATGTACCATGAAAACCAATTTTTAATTTCTTTTTTCATCTTAAAGTCTCCTTTGGGTTGAATCTGACTTTTTGTATACTCCAAATTGTATGAGGAAAGTAAAACAATTTGTAATATTTAAAAATTGTGTCTAAGAGTATAACAGAATTTCAGAAATTCTCAGAATTTTGTATATAGGGCAATACATATGATACATTTTTCATAGATTTATCCTGTATTGACACTGGAAAAAATTCTGGAGTATAATGGGAAATTCTCTCCTGTAAGTCTTGTTGGCTTACATTCTAATAATTTTTCTCTTGTTGACATTCATTCTAATTATTTTTCTGTACTAAAATGGTTCCAAATATTGTATCTTTGACCAAAGCATCTGCTGAGAAATCTCTGTGATATTGAAGTGGAGGATTGACTTTCTCCCTTCTGTTTTTTTCCCCTCTTATCACAGCCTGAGAATCATCAGAATCTAATATGCTTTAAGAAGGGGGAAAGGAAGGAAGGAAGGAAGGAAGGAAGGAAGGAAGGAAGGAAAAATATATTGAACTCATTATAATAAATACGTAGATGATCATGAAGTTGGCAAGACAATTTATTTAATAAATGCACAATTCATCTAAGAAAAATAGGGTAGTAAGTGATGAAATGTTTAGACAGAGATTAGGATGTGTTGATGACTGCAATGTAGTCACTTTTTCACCTTTCTTGTGGACAGATAAATTTGTTAGAAAGGAGACATGACATGTCTTCTTCTTCTTTGGGAAACATTAGCAACTCCCCCCCCACCCTCACTCTGCTTTATTTGACTCTTTGAACCTCTTGGGTTAGCTGTGTAAATTAGTTTTTGCATCCTGTCAAATCAAATGAATACTTTGCATTTTGGGCACTTGCAGCAAAACAGTGCTTGCTCAGGCCAGAGTAACTCAGTCATATCTGCTGACACACAAGCAACCAGAGGGGAAAAACAAACAAACAGAAGAGAAATAATTGAGTTCAACCTTTGAGGATTTCGGTATTCACAGATTCTAGATCAGTATGTATTTTAAACACTGTGTACAAACACAGACCTTTGTGTACACAGACTATTAAGTAATTTAACAACAAAATATATTGAGCCCATAATTTTCATAGTCAAATATTATATAAAATTAGCTAATCAAATTATTTTCAGAGGAAGGGCTCCCTTGCTATAACAAGGGAGTTTTCCCTTGTGGTATTGAATATGGCCCCTTCCTACATGGACTACATGAAAAATGGATACCTGAGGTTGTACTTGGACTAGAATTCTAAATAGCTGTATTAAGTGTGCAGTGTTTTCTTTTAAAATAGGGGCATTTATAGCTTACACAAAGAAGATTAAGGTATCCCTGCAGGCACCAAAATGTGGCTAATATCAGAGCCAAGCATAGCTACTGCTACTGCTGGTGGAAAAAAGATCATTGAAAGCTAAGCACTAACTAATAGTATAGAAGATTTCCAGGGTTTCTTAGTAAATTAAATTGACTACATGCTAATAATAGCCATTGCAATTTCTTTTTCTGCATTTCCTTATATCTCAACCATGTACATAAACTTACTTGACTATGTGCTTGGATTATTGCCCAAGGAAACGTTGCTATATGTGTTGTTGAGTGGTTGCCCAAACTCTGCAGACTCTTAATACGGGTACTGGAGACTTCATAAATTGTATCCTGATTAAGCAGAGGGACAGACCTGGACCTCATCACTTAGGCAACTGAGAAGAGAAAAGAGTGCTGAGGGAATTGAGATAATTTTATCCAACTTTTTCCAGAAATTTGTTATGATCCAGTTATTTCAGAAAGCCTTCAAAAACTAATAATTTTCTTATCCTAAGTGAAATGCAGCACCATCAATGCTGAATGTTATATGTCATATTGTAGGATGATGCATTTACTATGGAAGAATTTATAAGTCATTTTATATTTTGTATTCTTTGATTAATGCTATGGTTATTTACTGGCTTGTTACCCACCTAGAGTCAAATAAATAGTAGCAGTATAAAAATATAATGTAATATAATAGAAATGAGAACTGACTTATGAGGAAAGTGGCCTATAAATTGTTTGTAGCTTTTAAAAAAAGTGAGAACAACATAGATTGCATGAGGGCTCTTAATGTTAGTCAGGAAAATAAGTTGATCTTGAAAACTAACAGTAAGTTCCCAGGTAGACTTACAGTAAGCCAATTAAGACAGATTATCTTTGAATCATTTTGTTCTATTGCCTTTTCTTTGTCCTCTGCCTGATTCCAACAGCTTTTCATGCCTCAATGCAAGTTGGACCCTCTGGTCTTGAACTTGCTAAATTTTATGAGCGAGCTGGCTGCATGGAAACTTAATTTTATTCCTCTCCCATTTTCAATATGTCTGTAGTAGGGTATGCTGGAGAGAAAAGGATGTCAATTCTTCCTTCGTATATTTATTTTGTGATTCATTAATTTATTCTTTCTATTTGACCAATTTATTTTCATGTATTTGTTCCATGCTGATAAGTCATTCTTGTATTCAATCTACATTAATTCAGGACTTATCCATTCTTGGAGTTATTTCTTTTTATTTTACCATACACAATGCTGAACTGTTACATTCACACTGAATTCCACTTAATTTTATGTTTCTCTTGCCATCCCCAATTCTCATTTCCATTTATCAATTCAAACCCCTTACATAAAGCAATTGTCTCTTCCTTTAACATTTGTCCTTCCTTTCTGTACATAAAAGAGAATAACCTATTCACTATGTTTCTGCCAACACTTACAGATCATTTCTCCACTCATTTAGTCAAACTTCTGTGGAAGTACATAAAATTATCTTTTTTTTACCAGTTAAGTATAACTTAAAATCATTCATTCTGTTTTTCCTATCAAATGCTATTGCCTTGGTCTTTGGTATATTATTTTTTAAAAATCCATGGCCCTTGTTACATTACTTAGTTTAACATTTGCAGCAAATCATTTGGATTCACAACTAACAACATGGCTCTACTTAATACAGGTAGTCCTTGACTTATGAGAGATTGCTTAATGACCATTTGAAGTTACAATCTCCCTGGGGATAATTCCAATCAAGATTCAAAGTGCCAAGAGTTGCCTGCCTATGGTCATATGACCACAGTTGAGGCATTTATCAACTAAACTACATTTACACAGTTTGCATTTATTTCCAGTTTTCAGCAAAACCATGCTCATAGTGAAGGGTTTTTGATAGTACACCCCTTGACAACTCAAGTTAACTGGACTGGACTTAGTGGGCTCTTATAATTGAACCTGGCAAGATGATCAAGGTTTATATAGATACAGTTCAGAAATTATACTAAGCTGTTGTATGGTTGTTTTGCTTTTGATTGGCATGTTGTACAGTCCTAATGTTATGGTATGTAAATTGTGGCTTATGTCTTAATTCAGGGGTCCCCAACTCCTGGGTCATGGCCTGCTACCAGGCCATGGCCCATTTGGAACTGGGCCATGTGAGCAGTGGGTAAGCATATAAGCAAGCCCAGCTCTACTTGTGTGGAATCATCCTCTCTCCCCACCCCACTTCCGCTGTTGCCACTGGTCCACAAAGCTGGAGAGTTTGGGTACCACTGTCTTTATGTACCATGTGAACCCAACCAAATTTGGTTTGTTCTCGAAATAAACTAAATTAATACATTGTGTAAAACCAATCAGAGTCAGATGCATTACTGTTTGCTCTCAGCCAGGATCATGTAAAAAAAAAAAAAGGGTGAGGTATCAGTTATGCAATCACAAATGCTACCTTTGCATTTTTGACCTTCTTTGACCTTTAAGCGCTCTTGCTCCCAGCTCGTAGCTTGATAGAATTCTATTTTTTTTCTCAAGGGATTTTCTCATTTTATCTTAGTACCTTGTCTGCAAATACTTTGTTCTTTAAATATAGCACTAAATAATATCACTGCAACGCCAGAATTTCATAACCTATGACTCTGTATTGGCACACATCTATTTACTTGCTTGTTGGCATTTATATTAGCTTTACTCCTATGAACATTTATTTAGGATTACATTTAAATGGATTCCAGAAGAGACATTTCAATTTTCATGATTAATAGTAAATCATCCAACTGAACAAAACTGAAAAAAAAATTCACATGACATACATTGAACTATAAAATCTCTATATTTATTTTACTTTTATTATTATTATTTAAAAGGAGGTTTATAAACTGTAGTCCTTTGTTTTCTATGCACACAAATTTAAGAATTTGCTCTAGCAAAAATAGCTATTATTTAATAAACATGGTTAATAAACTCTGATTCTGTTCCTGAATAATCCCTCACTAAACCTGGGCCTGATTTGAATAGTATTATGTTAAATAATGATAATGTAAAATGTTACAATTCTCTGCATGTTTGCCTTTCACAAGTCATCACCCCTGTTATCCTTAGTTGTTGCTGTTTTTCCTAGTATTACACTCAAATGCCATTAGAAGCAGTACTTTGCTAAAGTCAGCCATTAATCTTTCAGCAACTTTTTTGATACCTAATTTTTTTTAGTAAAACTATTCTTACCAAGTTTGCTCAGTGCACAGATCCCCTGCCTTTTCAGACAGCTTCTATTATGATTCATTTAAAATACTTCCCCGAAATAGTGAATATGTGTTTATTTCTTTTCCATTTTTGAAATAAAAAAAAAGGTATTCATGGTGCCCTAGATCAGATTGACTTATTTGTTGCTTGAAATGTTTACTCGGTTATTTATTTCCAAGGAAACAGTCTATGCCTATCGTTAGATTTCCAAATAATTAATAATATGAGAATTCAATTTACGTGAAAGACTAGTCAAAATGATTTTTGTTTATATTCCATTAAAATAACTTTCAATCAATAAAACAAATAAAGTAGATTGAAATCTACAAAATAATAACAAAAACAACAAACAGCAGAAGCATACTGGAAAATGACACATTCCTGCTAAATTAGGAAAAAGCCATAAGAAAAGACAGCCAGTAAAAGTGTTCAAATTGGATTTAGAAGCAGCAGTAACCAAATTACTGAGAGAGAAAAAAAGTGTTCTGAATGTTGGGGAAGGAAAAGCTGTGGAACTGCACTTAAGAACACAATTCTGAATGCTTTTATTGGAAATACAATTAAAATGTTTACATATTCCCTGATATTATTTTTCCTCCAGTCTATCTTTCATTGTTTTTCATTTAGCCTTCTGACATGGTGTTAAAGCAATCACTGCTTCTTTATTACAAAGCAAAGAAATAACTCCTGAGAGTAGAATAAGAAAACCATTTAGATGCACCAAATGCTATTATTATAAATGATTAGCGGCTGTCAACTTCTATTGTTTCTTCTATTTCCTTCCCTCTCAACCTTCTGCATCTGCAGGTACTTCATAGACTGGAAGAATGATATGGATAGCTACTTTACTATAGATGGAATGGAAGGAACTATTGCCACAAATGAGTTACTTGATAGAGAGAATACTGCGCAGTACAATTTTTCAATAATTGCAAGTAAAGTTAGTAAGTACAATAGAAACGGGATAGACATCATTTGGGGAATTGTCATTGTTATATTGTTTGTCCATTTTGACGAAATCATTTGGCAAAATGTCTTTGTTTTTTCTGTTGTGTTATGAAATAGAGCTCTTCATAATACTTCATTCAGCAGATTTCCTATATTTTTGGCAGACTCCTAGGGAACTTTTAGGGATCAGCATCAAATAATCTATATTTTTCGTCAGTAGTTAGCCTCATTCACTATAGCATGATTCCATTCCTAGAGTTCTCAGCCCTGAGGGGGAAAATATTTAATTAGCAGCTAAAATTACAGACATGATTCCTCTTTCTCCTTGTGTGGGACATAAAAAGATAGGATCCCTATTAATTTTAGTGGAAGTCTGAACTTTCATTCAGTTGCCTCATATCCAATGTGCTGTAGTGTGTCTATAATTTGGATTGATGTGTGCTTTATATTTACCACTAGACTCCATGTATATAGGTTATTCATTCTTTGAGAACAATCAAGACCTCTGGTTTTCAGTGTAAAGTAACATATGAAGCTCCAATTGCAGGTAATGAGTGGACAGGGATAGTTTGGTGTACTTGTTAGTTACAAATTTAGTCCAAGAATAATTGTAGAAGCAACTCAATAAGTATCAAGTGTTTTATCCTACTACTCACTAGAGTCATTAGAAATAGAGAAGCAAACATAGACCATCTCTTTATCTATGTCTTTATCTCTGCTCTGTTTTTCCCTAATTGGAAGGCTCTTAGACTCTGTCTTTCAACCTGCTTCCTACAGGAAGACAAGATGTGTCTTTTTTTCTTTTGTTCAATCTTGCAAGCTTGGAAAAGTAGGCTTAGTATCAGGGCATGCAACTTCATTAATACATTTTACTTGTTCTTAAATATTTGTGTCTAGAGATACATAAAAAAAATTAATTCTACATATAAGCTTAACAGAAAGCCTAGAGAATGAATAGAAGAATTGTTCCTCCAAGGATTGCAAAAGTACTATTGCATCACAAGGGAATTCACTGCCATGTGGACAATTATATAGACAGAGGGATGTAGGCTTTACAATGAACAAAGAATGTGTATTACAATTAGGTGAACTGCTTTCCTTTCAGACTAGTGATTTAATCCACTGTTTTCCATTCTGCATAAAGAAAACTCCCTTAACTGCAGCATTATGAGTCACCAGCTGTTTGTTTCCAATCATATTTTAATAACTTTAAAGGTGTCTTTTTTCTTCTTTGATTATTCTGTTTAATTAAGTTTCAATAGTCTTTTTTTGTCTTGCACGGGGTGGGGAGGGGACTGGTATATGATCCTACAGTATAATGAAACAAGCAGACTTCCAAGAACAATTTTTGAAGAGATTTCAGTGGCCTTCTAAGCTTGTATAATTAAGTGATTAGATGTTCTGAGTATGGCATGCAAAAATAATCATAACTAAATACACTGGAAATGTATCACAGTTATGATTAATAAAACCCATTGGTTACAGTGGGATTTGTTCTGAATATGTTTTGCTTGAGTCTGCCTATTATTGTTTTTAAATATTAAAAACATAGTTAAGTAAACAAAGGGACACTGAACTTGTATCCAGACAATACTGCTGTAGTAAAATCTGGAACAGGTATTCATCCCTGATGTTTAGAAGCATGTACTAACTCCATCCAGCTAAAGCTGAGTAGCCCATCTAAGTTTGTTTTTCTCCATCCAAACCTTAACAGCTTCCAGACACTGATTTAAACATCTACAACATCTTTAGTTATCATTTCTAAAGCTGATTTGGGAAAAAGGATTATGCCACCATACTCTTTATCATGTATTACTTCCCAAAGTCCAGAATCACAGACTCTGCCAGGAGCCAGGATGGGTCTATCTCATTCATGCTGAGTATATTATTTATAGTGCTACCTCAGTACTCATCATTAATTGGTTCTGGGAGGCACAATGAGTACCAAAAATAATGAGTACCAAACAATTTTTCCCCATAAGGAATAATGTAGTGAGTCACAAGGCAGCCAATACTGATAAGTTCTAGCTTGTGCATCAGGTACCAAAAACGATGAGTACAGGGACAAAATGTTCACATCATAATGCACTGAATACCAAATTCGATGAAGTCCAAAGCAGTTGAGTACCAAGGTACCACTGTACTTCCTCAGGTTTCACAAGCTCAAAATAATCCTGGTTGAAATGCAATCAGGTTGCCTTATTCCCCTTACTGTCTGTGTTCAACAGAATAGTTGTGTAGAAGAAATTCATTTGTTTTCTTTCTTAGTTTGATATTCCCTTATTTGAGTTTGGTCATGTCATCAGGATTGGTACAATCTCTTTAAAAACTAAAGCAAAATCATATAAACATTATAGTTATATATATTCCAGGTATTCACTTTAAAACTGACGTATAACAGAATTGTCTTCGGAATATATGATCTGCAGATGATGAGTTTTATGTTTGTGGAAAACTGTATGTTTGCCATGCATAGGTATGTTATCTACAAAATGTGATGATAGTTTGCTTAAGTCCTGTATGTATATGGTTGCTTAATCCTAGACCCCTGGTTATTTATCGTACTCTATACAAGGAAGAATGAATTATACAATATAAATGTTTACTCAGTTCCTGCAGAACAAAAACATGATAAGTGCTTTCTAATAAATATGACAAATTATATAGCTAAGTTTTCTGTGCAGTCATTATATCATTACCAGTCACAGTCCATTTTGTATGAGAGATTTATCCAATCAGTCTAAAAGGACATATCAAAAAAAGATGAGCACTTCCATTTTTCATTGATGTGTGCCATTTAATATTGTCTAGGATAGTATCAATATTTCATGGCCTATTTTAAAATTCTTTTCCTAATAGGCAATCCACTCTTGACCAACAAAGTTAATGTCATCATAAATGTCCTGGATGTCAATGAATTTCCTCCAGAAATTGCAGTACCTTATGAATCTTATGTGTGTGAAAACGCAAGGCCAGGACAGGTATATTATTCTTTTTAATATTAGATGCACAGTCTACTATATGTGGATATAATCACATACAGTATAATGGTTAACAAACTATAAAAAAAATAACTTAAGAGAATCTCCTTGAAATTTTATCATTAACTGTTTTATTTATATGCTTATTAATCACTGGGTCTTACGGCCTAGTAAATTGTTTGGAAGTGTATTATTCACTGATAAAAATGATTTTGTGTATTGGATATTTTGCCCAGGCACAAAAGATATTATGTCATTTCATGTGAAAATTTAGAATTTGCTCTCAAGATTCAACCACCAATCTAAAAATGTTGCCTAACACTGATTTGCCACAACCCTAAAAACAAAACAAAAAACAGGTCAGTTTAGTTAATCCTGTATTGTATACTGACAGGGAAGGGTAGTCATATAATTGTTTATCTATGTTCACATAATAATTTCCCAATAGAACTGGGAGCAACAAAAGCAAAGCAAAAATCCACTGAAGACCAGTGAAACAATCCTTCAATTTTTTTAAAATTTTTTGACTTAGTTTTATGTTTAGCTTCTCATGCTCCTTGCTGGGAAATCCATAATCCAGACGCTAGTACAGAATAGGTTGTCTTTTGTGTCTTTAGCTAATTAGGTTCTCTTAATGGAGATGGCTAAAGATAATATCCTTGATGAAGTCTGCAAATTATGGGCTGTCCAGTGGGGTGGGGGGGAAAGACATTCAGATATCCTGGCTGAATAAAATTTGGGGCCTTGTGGATAAAATAATAGAATATTACATTGGGTTCAGAAACAAATAGAAATATTTCAGAACTGGTGTCTATAAACCGCATGTCAGTCTCATTCTAACTACTATGATATGCAGTAGTTGATAAATCTATATCAAACATGTTAAAGTGCTCTAACAGAAAGCTAGTTAAGACACAGCAGATCTGTGAATATATCCCTCTTGCCAAGAGGAAGCTTCAGTACCTGACTAGCTGTGGTTATAATAGACAATTGGTCCTATAAAAGTAATATTTTGTCAAAGAGAACTCCCACCTTTATCATTCAGAAACAGTAAAATTTGAACAAGGTTAAGCTACTGTATATCTAAGATCACAAACTGGCATATCTCCAGGTGAAACTAACTTTATTTGGCTTTGGACCCTCAGTTTATTGATTCAGAACTAATCCATTATTGCATCCAGATTTCTGTAGACAAAAGAATCAAGAGAAAAGGTGAGTGTCATAAGTGATGAAAATCAATCCAAGAATTTCAGGTAGTAGTTTAATATAATAGGACCTCAAAATTCAGCAAAGAAAGGCTGAGGCTCTCATAAAAGATACCCCAGGTCCCACAGCAGACCAAAAATACAATAAGTGATCATACAGACAATCACTGAGAGTTCTAAATGTCTATGGAGATTCTCAATCATCCAGGTCATGGTTTATATATTTTTTAATCAGGTATGCACTGCATACTGTTTCACCTACCAAGTCAAAGATACTCCTCCTATGACATATGATAGTCCATCAAAGACTTAATAAATTTCCTTTTTAATGCTTAACTGAGACAAATAGAGTGTATCAATTATCTTTACACGATAATATAAATTATCTTTTTGCATGGGGATCAAAGTTATTCCAAGTTGTATCAGTTTATTTTTTGAACTTTAATGGAAAATGCATTCATTGTTCAGCACATTGATGGTGGCTCTTCAAAAGATATATTCAGCTACTATACAATGAGTCTTCAGACAATCCCTGAACCTAGTTTGTGTTTACCTTGGAACCAAACCTATAAAAACTATAGTTGCATTGTCAGGTTAAGAAAAATGTTAGGCTGAAATATACTCATAGTGATAAAGACAACACATTTTAGCCTGTTATAGTCCATAATTTGGTCCTGTTTTATAAGCTTTGCACAATCAAATGTAATGTTCCAAATCCCATAGGCTCTGATAGCTTTTTCTTGTACAAAACTGTTGCCCAAAGGACACAAGCTATTCTCCTCTGAATAGACCATACATTATTTTTAAAGATCTGTTTCTGGAAACTGCTTGAATGGGATTTGTCCCTTTTATGACATTTGTTCCTGTGAAATGCTTAGAAGATACAGTAGATGTCCAACAGCAAATGTCCAAAAGAATAAGAAGGTTGGCATCAGAATGGAACATTGTCAGGCCTGGCCAAAAAAAGCTGACATTCTTGCCATCCCATCTCTCTGAGAATTGAAGGGATAGGGTAGTCTTTTATCATATCACTAATGACTTGAAAGCCTACAAGTTTTACTACAAAAGCATGCACAAAGGTTATAAGAGATGACGGGCATTCAACCTCAGCAGGTGAATTTCATGCCATTTCACCATTCTCCAGCCAAGTGTTAGCATCTTCAGAAATTCTTTCTCCTAAGTGATATCTGTATATAAAGGAAGAATAATAGAATAACAGAATAACAGAGTTGGAAAGGACCTTGGAGGTCTTCTAGTCTGACCCCTTGCTCAGACAAGAAGCCCTATACCATTTCAGACAAATGGTTGTCCAATCTTTTCTTAAAAACTTTCAGTACCCATAACGTCTGGAGGCATGTTGTTCCACTGATTAATTGTTCTAACTGTCAGGAAATTTCTCCTTAGTTCTAGGGAATGCTCACATGCAACTTATTGCTAGAGATGGATCATATTGCAGAGTAATGTCCTTTGAGATGGGCAGCTATACATGTACATCTGCTAAATAATTATTATAATGTTAGACTACATTGACTGGTCTTGCCCAGCTTGTTAAGATAACCACATTTCAGCTTAGGGTTAATATCTCACTCTCTACTCCTATTGCACTATTTAACTACAAATTAAGTTCTTGTTTTATTTTCATACATTTTTTTTAATTCCATTGTGGGTTTAGGTAATTCAGGTTATTGGTGCGTCAGACAAGGATTTGTCTCCTGCCGGGCAAAAATTCTCTTTTCGACTGTCTCCTGAAGTTACTACAAAGCCCAATTTCACAGTCCACGATTTCACAAGTAAGATGGTTTATACTTCAAACAGTTATAGGACCAGTTTGTTCTATCAGTCCTTACCTACTGTTTTTTATTTATACATATGAAGCTGAATTATTTCAAAGTGTAATCGTTTCTTAGCAAAAAAAGAAGAGTTGTTTTATATAAATGAAATGCTTTGCAGGATGACTTCAGTTCTAGTTCACATTTCTAAAGTTAGCAGTTGGATTGCAGTAATTGTTTCCCCTGTACTATGAGAAGCTGCAGGCTAATATGTTGGGCATGAGAAGGGTCTTTTTCAGGAAGAGGGACAATTGTGGCAATTTCCCTGAGTGTTCCACAGTGGATGAGGCTGCAGGAATACCTTTGAGGAACAGGAGGAAATGCTGCAGCCAAGACAATGGTTAGGTTAGCTTTAGAAAGCATCTTAGGCTTTCTAAAGGGATTTACTCTCCCATAGTTCCCTTAAAGATGGAGAGAAGGGAGAAGCACACTCAGACTGGAAAAAAATTGTTATGGTAACTTTATAATAAAATTAGCATTATCATTCATAACTTTGCTTTTTAGTCTGGCTTATCTCAAAGGTTTACCTCAAAGGGCTGACCTGTCTGGTTTACCTCAAAGGCCCCATCCACAGTACTGTAAAAGAATCAGACAGATCTTTTTTTTTTTCCTAGTCACTCTAGGCAATAAAACTAGTAACATAATATCAACAATTATTTTAGGATTGTGATTTTTCTGAATATTCCTGCTTCTTGAATCTTTGGTTTCAATTGACATAACAAAAAATGGACATAGGACACAGTGAGAAGGAAGTTGGGAAGAGAATCCGCTTGAGTTTTATCCCTTGCCTTCTCAAAATCTTCAAAAAGACAATAACACACATATATTGATCATGAAAGAGTGATAGTGACAATGGCAGAAATTGTTCACAGAGCATGGGTGTCTACAGAAGCTTCCTGCTGTCATCAAAATGATGCAAATAGCATTACACCACCTCTTTGGGGTGTGTATGCATCATCACAATGAACATACAAAAGAGATGGGCCTTGTATCCAGAATCAGAAAAAGGAAACTGAGACAATGTTTATTGTCCATTGGATTAGAGCATTGTTTCTCAACCTGTTGGCTGGGAACTCTGGGAGTTGGCATCCACATATCTTAAAACTGCTTAGATTGAGAAACACTGGATTAGAGGATAGACAGGATCCTGAGATAGCAAGCAGGGTCCTAAAGACAATATACTATACCAGTGGTAGGCAACCTTGGCTCTTTTATGACTCGTGGACTTCAACTCCCAGAATTCCTGAGCCAGCATGGCTCAGCTTGGAAACCTCTCCCTTTTCCCTCAGCATGGCTGGCTCAGGAATTCTGGGAGTTGAAGTCCACGAGTCATAAAAGAGCCAAGGTTGCCTACCCCTGTACTATACAAAGGAAACCCTCTTCGCATAGTAATTACAGGGAGGAACAATTGTTGTTTATCTAATCATTTCACTATTAATTCTGTGAAAAAGCAAACAAGCTACGCCAGAAGCTTGTATCAATTCTAGCTTCCCTGGATTTTGAGTATAGCTGAAAGAAAATAATTTGATTTAGGGTGAGGAATTTGCTGGAAAAGGCCATGGAAAATTAGGAAGGGAATTTAATAGAAATTAATATATTTCCAACCTGCTTTTTTTTTTCTTTCTAAATCATCAACCACCAGTTTTTTGTGGTGGACGCTACAAAAATTTCAGTTTGCTTCTCTGCAATTATTTTCTTACTTTTTATTACAATAAAGTTATTTTACTTTTTTAATGGCTCTAATTATACACTATTATCCCTAAGCCCACCCCAAGCATTCTGTGTTCTTGTTCCCTAGAGAAGAAATGGCAGCAAGAAATATGAGGAAACATCTGAGGAGATAGATGTATTACTCAGAATCCTGACCTTGAATTCTCAAATAGCTTTCTTAATTCTAACCAGATGTGTGATATTTAATGTTTATTGACAAATTAATTTGATTTATCCTTTTGTAAGTGCTTACTGATTTTACATTTCTTCAAATAATGAAGAATCTTTTCATTTCTATATTTCTTATTTGAAACAATTCATTTACTAAAAGTATATACATTATTCACTGAAAAAACAGGTACAGTATTTATGTACTGAAAAATCCTATATGAAAATCACAATGCATTAATGGCGTACAGTATGTCAAGTCAAGTTTCTTGTGGGAGTTTTCTTAAATATCTTTACATGGATGGGGGAAATCTTATACCTTTTGAAAAATCTGCCTCCAGTGGAAATTAACCAAATAAGGAAAAAGCCATTATTTTATTCCCTATAGAGCACTAAAAGGAAATCAAAGCATTTGAAAAGCAGACTTGGTAGGGATGAGGAAACAAGAAAAAGATGTTGTTCCTCCTTCTTGTGATATTTGTGGCTTTCTCATTTTTACTATACTCTGATCAGCTTGCTGTCAAACTGAGATGGGTTGTATGGCAAGAGTTACAATAATTGTTATTTGCCTGGGGAAGAAGGGGGAAGGTTGCATTATCTTCTGTCTTATTTCAATGTGACACTTTGGGTAATGATACAATGGAGGACTCCTGTTAAATCACAGGTGAGATTGACATCAGCTCTGAATCTCCTCCTCTTCTTTCCATCACCTTTAATAATGTAAAGTGGATGATGTGAAGGCATCCCAGGGCAAATTTCCACCTTATTTAGTTGCTGCTCATAGAGAAAGAAGCTTGCAACCTGTTAATATTACATCTAGTTCTATGCCAAAAAATATCTTTGCTATTTTTTGTTAATCATTCTCATTCATTTCATTGGAAAAGAAATGTATTTCTTTAAAGGGAAAGAGAGAGAAAGGAGAAGGCAAAGGAAGACTTTAGAGTATTCTGCACCATCCATTGTTTCCCACACTTCACTTATATTCCTAGGGAAACGTCATGTGGAAAATCCTCATGGTGAGCCTTTCAGATCAAGATGTTGAGGAAGGCAAAAAAAATAATAATGAGAAGATGAATATTAGAAAAATGACAGAAGTTGTACCTTTCAGCACTTTGCAATAAACATAATAATAAAAAACATCCATATTAAAGTGTTCTGGGCAGGGGGAAACCAATCAACCCTTTTTTTCTGAGCACAAGGCCACAAGAATAATTTGTCCCAGGATGAATCACCTTATTCATTGTGTGATGCTGGATGTTAGTAAAATAGAGAAAAAGCAAAAAAAAAAGCTGACAATTACACATGAGCCATATAATGTTTTAGGCCATTCTCCAGAACTTGTATTTATTTATTTCCTGCATTTTCACAAGATATTGTGCTCAGTGCCATTTCTGAACCATGATGATAATGAGAACCGTAACTCAATCCTGTTTTTCAGACAACACAGCAGGAATTGTAGCTGGCAGAAGTGGTTACAGCCGTCGACAGCAAGAGTTCTATCTCCTTCCAATTGTCATTGAAGATAGTAGCTATCCCAAACAAAGCAGTACAAACACATTGACAATCCGAGTTTGCAGATGTGACTCTGATGGCTCCATCCTTTCATGTAATGCTGAAGCAATATTCTTGCCGGTTGGACTCAGCACGGGAGCATTGATTGCAATCCTGTTGTGCATTGTTATCCTCCTAGGTTAGTACCTATTTGCATAAAGTAAATTGTGTTACCATAAATATTTGGAGATATTTTTTCCCCAAATGGAATAACTATCAGATGGGTCAAATGAAAAGGTTAGCTGGATACAAACAACTGCTTCCCACCCATTTCCAGATGTTGAGAAATTTCATCAAGCAAAGCCCTGACCTGTGGTTTGAATGTAGCCCTACTTTGAAATTTGGGAATATTGCAATAGGAAATTTAATAAGCATTCTCAAATCTTATTGAAACTTTATAAAGGTGAATCCTACACATGGAATGATGAAGTCTCATCTTGAAAGTTCTTGCTGACTAAATTTTAATTTCAATAAACATCCATCATCAAGGAAACTTCCATCATCAATGAAAGACACAAATTAACCCTGAACCCCTTTTTATTATAATATATAAGATTATATAAAACATAAGAAATATTGAAATAGAGCTACAATAGTGAGCTGCAATAGTGCTGGGCAACCTTTGAGTAGTTGGGCTAGCATTTTCTTCTTTTGTTAGAGTTTTTCTTTTGAGTTCTGCATGAATTTCTTTTAAGTCTATACTCAAATGTACAATATTTTATTTAATTTCTAAAAATGCCATTATTTTAAGTGTGGTCAATAATCACATAAACACTTATGAATAATATTTTGGATGCACTCACTGGGCCCATCTGATGATGATTCTTCTGACCTTCACACATAGAGAAGAGTCAATGAGAAGTATTTAATTATAAAAATGGAGGTGAAATATTAGCGAAGAAGGATGGGGAAATTTCAGAGAAGCCGAGGGAGATCTTTTCCATTAATTATCTTCATGCAGAAGATAATGCAAACACTCACCTTACATTTATTGCTTTTGTACAAATGGTCTGAGGTTTTGTACAGGATAAAGGAAAGAAAGCTGGATATTTTAGAACTGATGATGGAAAGTTTGGTAATATCTTTGGCAATGTCATTGTTTGCTCATGTATAATATGACAGTTGATATATTAACCAGGGCTGTAGTTCTTGCCTTGAAAACAAGCATCTTTGAAATCCATGGGATTTATCCTATAATAGACCATAACTCATAGGGGTAATTTGTAAGATTATACAGTTTAGTAAGCCTCCTCATTTTTCCAACCTCTTATCCAGTCTTTTATATATAGGTAATGCAGATGTTTAAAGAAAGTTTAAAAGATTATGCAATGGCCATTTAAAACAAGAAAACATTGGTCTGTACAAGAGACTGACACTGAATTAGCCAAGGGTCTATTAGTCTCCTTCAGTGCTTGATGGAGAAATCTCCAGCATTACCTCTCTGACAGTGAAGACAGAACATCAAAGAAGTATCCCATATATATGTCAGAAATACAGCAAAGCTAAAAGGTTCTATACCTACTCCACATATTCCCACCATATGTTTAGGAAAAGAATCAAGAACACTTCTTGTCTTGAAGTGGCATAATTAATTGGGTCTCAGTTGGCATGAATGGGAAAAAAGAAATTTACATATTCCTTCAATATTTCACTCTGGAGAGGGAATCCATTGGATTTAGTTCATAGTGGTTCTTCCATTGTGGATTCTGCTCTTTCTCTAAGGGGTTTGCTCAAAGTAACAGAGCAAGCAGTTCATTAATTTATTTCATTTTATTGGCTAAGTATAAACCTATTTCCATGAGAAAATGTCTCTTGGCTGCTAATGTTTATTGTAAGCAACTGGTTCTCTGTGTGGATGCCGCTTCCAGAAGTCCATTCTGGGCCTGGGCAACAAAAAATAGCTACCAGTTCTGCCGAAGTGATGTGAACTGGCTGAATCCCATCATAGATTGTAAGGTTTCTGGGACTCAAAATAGCAGTAAAGCTTTTTGTTATCTAAAGAAAAGCAGTGACCCTCTACCACAATAATTCAGATCCTTATGACAATTTCTCCTGACACATTAAAAACAGCAGGAGTACCCTCCCCCGATACACTTTTTTTGTGTGTGTGTAAGATGCAAAATAGAGGCGCACTTTTCAGCATAGCATTAGCAGTGAGAGTGTTCCCCATCTTGGCACTTTAGATTAAAAAATATTTGGAACTGGATCAGTCAGATCTTAAATCATAGAAGGTGATATGAAGTTGATTGAAAAAGTCATTCCTAATTGATTTCTGGTTTTCTCTCTTGCCTTAGTTATTGTGGTTCTTTATGTGGCCTTGAGACGGCAGAAGAAAAAAGACACCCTAATGACCTCCAAGGAAGATGTCCGAGACAATGTCATTCATTATGATGATGAAGGAGGGGGTGAAGAAGACACTCAGGCTTTTGACATTGGGGCTTTAAGGAATCCCAAAGGAATCGAGGATAACAAAATTCGCAGGGATATCAAGCCAGATGCTCTCCGCTTGCCTCGCTCAAGACCACCCACAGAGGACAACACAAATATTAGAGATTTCATAAATCAAAGGCTGAGAGAAAATGATGGAGATCCATCAGCTCCCCCTTATGATTCACTAGCAACTTATGCTTATGAAGGAAATGGATCTGTAGCTGAATCTCTTAGTTCTATAGATTCTTTTGCGACAGAAGCAGATCAGGATTATGACTATCTGAGTGACTGGGGACCACGTTTTAAAGTCTTAGCAGAGATGTTTGGAGAAGAAGAAAGCTATAATCCAGATAAAGTCACTTAGCTGGAGGTGGAGGAGGACCATGAAGGAAAAGTAAATCCACTAGTTTTACATACACACAAAAAAACAAGCTTTATAGAACAAGTTTCATTGATTATAAGAGACAACAGCTGTTTCCGGCAAATTCCTTTATTTATCATACCACAGATCCTGGTTTACTATTTTTCAGGGGAAGAATGTTCTTTGACTATCTTTTTTTGTTGTTGTTTTGGTGGTAGGGGCTGGGTTTAATTTAATTTATTTTTTTAACTTTATTATTTTGAAGTCACACTGAGACTGTCTTGGGCCTATTAGCTGCAATTTATCGATACAACAAACAGAAAGTAAAACTTTCTGGCATTGTGGTGGAAGAGCGGTAGATTTTTCTTAATTCCACTGAAGTGCCTATTGAAACTCTTACCAGTAAAGTGGAAATAACCGCAGCAACAGACTTAAGGAAAAACAGAATAAAAGAAAGGACAATTAACTTTTATCTGGAAACACAAAAGACACCTGCTGACTTCTGATTCCTTTAAAACATACAGTGTAGAACAGAGAGTAGAATCTGTCAGTGGCTGCAATTTGTTGAAGAAAATGTCAGGTTTGTTTTGGGAGGGGTTCTTTTATTTCATGTTTTTTTTAAAAAAAAAACACAAACAAACAAGAAAACAAACTGTCTGATAGGACAACATCTTTCTTATGCTTACATTTCAGAGAGGAAATTTTTTGAAAAAAGCTAGTATTCCAATTCAAGTTGTAAGATCCCGTCTTAAACTGAAACAATGAATATTTAAAATGTTTATCAAATGTTATTCTTTTTTTTCAAGAATTAAAAAAAATGAGATACAGAAGTATATATGGACATATGTGTTGCCTATTTAGTTGATGCACTTATTGTATAAGGTTCCTCTTATTCAGAGGAAAGCTGTTGTGTGGCATTTTATAGAGAGGGTTATTTGACCATCTCAAGTTATATGCTGGTTATATTTTTGTTCTTTCTTTTGTTTTACTTTTTATCAATCGAGTAGGTTGGTGAAATTGTACATGTAACATAATGTATTTCACATTTGTTTTCTACAGCAGGGAAAAAAAAACAATACCTTCATTTCCCCTCAACACCCTTCATTATCCTGATGCTCATTAATAGTTCTGGTTATAAGAAACAATGAAATAATATAGTTCGGGACACAATATCCCTAAACAGGTTTCAGTCATGGCTTCCCTTTTCGTAAATATGAATTAAACCCTAGAAATATCTGCATAAGAATACCGTGAATGAGTATTAGTTATTTTTTAATTCTTCGCTTAACAGAATTTGGTGTCTTAATCATATTTTTCAAATTATCCTTGTTTGACACACTAGTACAAAAAATGGACAGATGGTCTATTATTTGTCAGGTTAAGCTTCAATCATTCAAGACTATAAAACATGATTCAAAACTTTATACCAAAAAAATAATATGTAGGGAAAAGTTGCAAGAATGTCAACATGGGATAGCTGCACATTTATAGAAAAATGTATAGGTTTTTTTTTTCTGAATAAGTTCAATTCATGAACTGATTCAGATACCAGGCAGGATAAACTAAAAAGTTATACAAATGAACACCTCAGCAAAAATAAATAAATCCTACCATCCTTGACACTACCAGAGAATGGAAAGCAGATATATGTACCAACGGCAAGATGTGCACAGGGACCCACATTGCTTCAGTCCTAAATCAGAGTTTGCCTCATTACATGCCTAAAGCAATGCAAGGTACAGTCGAGGCATCTTTTCTAGCAGCATGCAAAAAATCTATAGATTAAACAAAGTAAAATATATTTAAAATTTGGTAATAAAATAAAATAATAAATCAAATTGCAGTGATAAATCACAGAGAAGGAAATGGCTTAGGCTTTTCAAACCATTTCCAAAGATTTTAGATTTCCTAGAAGTAAATGCCTTGCTTCCAGGAAACTAAGGATGTGATAGCAAAATTGCTGGCTCTGGGGGAGCTTCATTGTGCAGTTATTTCCTACAGTGCCAATTGGAATGAAACACTGCATTAGAATTGGCAATCACTGTTCTCCTTTTTAGACTCTCCCCATTGATAACAAGCAAAAGAATCCTATCAAGTCTTGATTGGAAAGTCCCTGATAACCAAATCCCATCTATTAAAGTGTGGCAAATGCAGGAGTTGAGGGCACAAGGGAGGGTTGTGATTATGTGAAGGAGTTGATAAAAAAATCCTTCATTTATAATTCATTGATTTTCGCCTCTTTCAAACACATCACCGAGTTATATGTGCCTCCTGCTTCCCTTGTGTTCTACCTAAACTAGAAATAAAATAAGTCCAGCTGAGATTTTGCAGTCCATAGATTTGAGGAAGGTGCAGGAATTCAGGATCTTAAGTAGTAATGAAGTACTCAGAGGTACACCCAGCACACAGAAATTCTCCGTTAACTTACAAAAGCTATATTATTGGTAATACCACATGTGAAAATGCACATATTCACACACTCTGCTATATTCTGGCCAACAGCAGGGCATGGGCAGGACCAGAACTTGATTGGGAGTCTTCCAAAAGAGACTCATAATATATAGTTTCTCCTTTTATTGTTGTTCAGCAGTGTCCATCACATTCCTTTGTTCCATTCTATTTTATCACTCTTTTGTTGACCTGTTAGGTTGCTAAGTCAAAGGTGATTTGCAGCCTGGCATTTAAGTTTGATTGTATTCTTCAATCCTCCTCTTATCTTATTTCCCCGTGACCTGCTTCATAATAATTCTTACATCTAGTAGTTGGTAACTAGAACCTGATCTGGTGTATTGTTTTATTCTGCACCCTCCTCTGCCATTTTTAAAAGTACAAATTCAGTTTATCTATTTGTCTAATATTTTATTCTTTTTTACCTCTAATTTATTAATATATATATATATATATATATATATATATATATATATATATATATATATATATATATATATATATATATATAAAAATAGAATAAATAACCACAAAATGAATTCTTTATAAAAGAGTAATGTGTGAACAAACTGCTGCCTCTGTCCCTCTACAGCTGCAAGAAGAACATTGGACTCCTTCACTAATTATACTTCTCCAGCTTCTCATGCTCCTTCTTCCTGATATTGCTGTCACTTGGCACTGTGACATTTATTGCTACCACCAGTGGTGGGATTCATATATGTGAACATATTCTGGAAGCAGCATCTGTGTGGATACTGCTTCCGGAAGTCCATTCTGGGCCTGGGCAACAAAAAAATAGGTACCGGTTCTGCTGAACTGGTGCGAACTGGCTGAATCCCACCACTGACTACCACTGTCTTCTGCTGTTTGTCTACTATCATGGTGTCTGGTTCATTGGCCAGTACCTATCTGACTGGATCTGGAAATTCCATAGGATCTCAACTCCCTTATTTTCCAAAACCTTCTGTGGGATCTCTCATCTACACTTAGGAGACTCTAGCCCTTATTCTCTACAGATATTCCTGTACACAATGCCAACTAATTGGTTGTGCTGTTCAGTATATGCTGTTCTTGCTTGCATCTTGCACACTGCCACTATGTGTTGGACTGTCTCTGAGGCCTCTTTGCATAGTCTGAACTGTCTCTGAGGCCTCTTGGGACCTATCTAGTATTGTCAACCCCAGCTTCTATGGATCTGGCACTTAGTGCCTGTTTTTGAGTTGCAATGATCAGTATCTCAGTGCTGTTTTTCAGTCCAGCCCTTTCCATCCAGTTATAGGATTTCACAATGTCTGCCACTTCAGTTATCTGTCGATGGTACATCTTGTCTTGTCTTGCCATGCCACTTTGTCTGCTTGATCTTCCTTCCACATCTGTTGCTGCCTCCAGCATTCTCTCATCTTTGGATGCCATCTATGTCCAAAGCACCAGAAGGCAGAACAAGAAGCAATGGATGGAAACTAATCAAGGAAAGAACCGACCTAGATATCAGGATAAATCTCCCAACAGTTACAACAATCAGTGGAATGGCTTGCGTTCAGAAGTTGTGAATACTCCATCTCTGGAGGTTTTTAAGAAGAGATTGAACAACCCTTTCTCTGAAATGGTATAGGGTCTCCTGCTTGAGCAGGGGGTTGGACTAGAAGAATTTCCTTCCAACTCTATTATTCTCTTTTTGCCATATGTCCTTCCAGTACTGTTAATTTTTTTCTATCACTGTGATATTGCACTGCAATGGGGAGTACACCATGGATAGTTCTTTGGAGAACAGGCATTTATAGGTGGGCAGGACAAGATATTTACTGTATGTGTGTGTGTATCTGCCACTGTCTGTCTGAATTTGTGTGTCTATGTTATTAAAATGTTTTATTTAAGTAAAAGATGAAAGTATATATAATTAAGAAACAAAGAGAAAGAAAAGAAAAAGTAAAAGGACATTGCAGGCAGAAAAAGAAAAGATATACAAAAAACTTCCTTACAGCACTTCCTTACAGCACTTACAAACTTCTTACAGCACTTACAAACCAACTCATTATCTCTCCTCCATCTTTCACGTTACAACATAGTTCTCTTCTTCCCATATTCAACCTATTTTAATTAGCAAATCCGTAAAACACCAAGTCATTTGTCCCGCTTTCAGCAAAAAAATCTGAAAGAGACTTCCAGTGTTTTATAAAAGTATTTGCTGTTGTATCCCTGATCAGACAGGTGAATTTTGCCATTTTGTCAAGTTACACCACCTTCATGATCCATTCCTCCACTGTGGATATTTCAGTATTTTTCTAACTTTGTGCAATAATAGTCTCATTGATTCAGCTTAATTTAATAACTGAAATTTAGTCAAATGTTATGTACATCCCTTATGAACAGTGAAATGAAAAGAAGCAGAAACATAAGAAAGTATTTCCATTGTTATAATGAAAGGTGAAAAGTACAGGTGAATAGATTGCTATAACCTGTAGCTGAAACAATTTTAATTGCTTCAAATTAAACCCAATTATACAAATATATTTTCCACTCTTCTACTGCAGAGATCTGAAAAGACTTGTACTATTTGAAATCTCTCTGGGGACAGGGTGATTGGGATTGTGCTGTTTTGACCTCATTAGGCACATGCTACTTTGTACTAGTTGTTGTGTAATGCTTTGCCACAGAGCTCTTGAAACATGACCATCTTTTGTAGTTTTTCTGATTAGTTTTGGCTCAATTTTTCTTGATTAGACAACAATAAGTGATACTGCCTTGAGCTATTTGAAGAAAGACCACAATAAAAATGTAATAATGAGGCAAAAAAGAAAAGATAAACCTGTGATAAATATTATTAGAGAAGTTTGAGCTCTGGATAAAATTTAGATTTCAAATGACCGCACATCCTTTAGGTACTGTATTTTCTCAATCAAGCTTTCTTATATCATCAAATTCAACACTTCAAAAATCTACAATTAAATAAGTCACCGGTGGGTAAAACTAAGATTTTATATGATGAATACCTCAGGTTGCTTGTGCATATGTTTTCATCATTGTGTTGTTAAATATTTTTTGTACTGTGAAATATGTACAGTATTCAGCACAGAACAGAGATTATAAATATGTACAGCATTTGGCATAAAGGGGTTACATGGAAGGGTTGCATGTATTAAGCCCAAGCCAGCATTGTTTTATGTAGAACATCACAACATCCTTTTTGTGGTGCTAGAAAGCTATCATAAAAACAGAGCATGAAAGTCCCTTTCTTGAAAACTGTGCTCTTCCCAATAGAGCACTGTAACCATATGACAAAATTATATGGCAATATCAAGGAAATAATGACAATTTGGAAATTCCCATAGTTTTTATAAGCTGACTGTGGAAGGAGCATCATTTTAATCATTTATCTTTTCTTTGTAGGATGATTTTTCTGACTGGGTAGTAAAGAGGCACTGGAGAGAGCAGGAAATTAATTCTATAATTCTTAATAATATTTCAAACCCTGGTATCTTTATTGGTTTATTGGATTTTCACTAGATAGGTGTTACTTCTTTCAGCATATAATTTATGATCATGGTGAATGCTTAGATCAGCAAAGCATTTCATTTTTTTCATATAGATAAATCAGTGCAGAAAATGAGCATTTAGAAAGGCATACATTGCGGACCTGCCACATACAATATCTTGGAATTCTTAATAACCTGTTAGAAAGCTTCCACCATTTCTAGTCTTATTTTTAAATACAAAAACTGTTTTGAATTTGAAGAGTTGGCTCTTTCAAAGATCTCTCAAAGGAAATCCCTCTATTTCTTTCCACTTCACTTTAAAGCGGGGGTGTCCAACCTTGGCAACTTTAAGACCTGTGGACTTCAATTCCCAAAATTCCCCAGACAGCATAGCTAGTTAGGGAATTCTGGGAGTTGAATTCCACAAGTCTTAAAGTTGCCAAGGTTGAGCACCCCTGCTTACACAAAACCTCAGCCAAATCTCTGACCATTGGAGAGAAGGAGCCTTGAAAGGACAATTTTCCCTCCCATCTGAGATAACAAACAGAAAAATATCCAGATCTCTAGTTCTGAACAAAAAAGCACAACTGCTTGCATTATAAAATTGGCAACCACACATATATACAGGCAGTATCACTTAGACACAAAAATTAAAAAATACAAATTTAATGAACTCATGATGATATCCTTATGTCCTATGTAGAGACTTGCTCACACCTAACAGCTCACCAAGCAGTCTCCTTAAAATACATATTTAAATAAATCAACTTTCTTCCTGCATTAAAAACAGCCAACAGCAACAGTTATCTCTACTGAAGTGTCATGAAAACTTTCATACTTTTTGTGGCTGTTTTATCCTTTCTCCTATACTGGATTTCCTCTTTCTTGGTCCATCAGAATCCAGTGCATGTCTGCTTTTGGCTCTTCAAGTCTTGATCCTTCCCCCCAATCAATTCACTGTAAAAATTCTTGTGGTGAAACTGGCCAGGCCCCCTACCTCCACTTTGGCTGAACTGCCAACCAATATTCCTGGATTCTTTCCACACACATCTAAAAGAAACCTTGTTCCTCTCCTTTTGTTATTTATAGGAAGGTTTTGCTGTTTTTCTTGCTTATAGCTCTGGGTCTTATTCCTTTTATTTTTTTCTCTATTTGTTGCTTTGCAGACTAAACTATTACTGCTTTTCTCAAGTTACTAGCACACTCCCCATACATGTGTTGTATCTTGCACCCACAACTCTACAACTTTTTTACATGTTGTCTCCTAGCCTGAAGTCTCCTAATTCTGATTTCCTTCATTGTATTTAAGTTGTCTACCAATATTTTATTATTTTTCTTCTTATTCTCAGCTTCAGTTTATCTTAAAATCTCTTAGAAATCTATTTCCCTGTTTTGACTTCTTCCAGCTTCAGGTCTGGGATCTAGGCCAACTTTTCCAGCTAACTTTTGCCAGTTTTCACCAAGTGTAATTGGTGCATTTTTAAAACTCTTCTGCGCCTGAGTTAATTAAAAGTTTGGGAGTTTAATATATCCTAGTCGTTGGTCCAGAGATGACTGGTTTTAATTTCTTGAAGTATTCTATTTTTGTCAGAATTCTACATACATGCAATCTTGGCCTTCTGCCAATTTAAATTCAAAGTCAGTCCATATGTTTTTAAAGTATATAGAGCTACTTTATATGTTTGGATGCTTTCCTAAGACTTAGGTAGCCATGTGCAATGTAAGTCAGAACTGCAAAACAGGTCACAAGTGTCCAGATTTGAGAGTTAGAACTGTTCTAATGTATCTGGTCCCTAACATTACACTTACAGGTTTTCTCTGGTAAGGAGGCCAGACAATTTGTTGTGGTGCAGAATGTTTCAGTTATGGTTTGATGATTCAAACATGGAATTCTCACACATATGGTTGGGCCAAATTTTTTTTTTCATATTTTCCTGGATTTGGTGGGAGATTAATTATTTTAGAATGTATCTATTTTCGTGACAAGTATCGTGACTGATATTACCTGGATGCATTATGAAAATCTGTCAGGCAAATTACAAATCCCATCTGATTATTGGTAGAATAATTGTTTTACCACTAGAAGAGATAGACAGACAGACAGACAGACAGACAGACAGACAGACAGACAGACAGACAGACAGACAGACAGACAGACAGACAGACAATAAGAAATGAGAGAGATGATAGATTATTAAGAGAGGGCACCTTTAAATGATTAGAAGCTGGAATGAATGACATTATGATTATGTCATTCTCAAAAAGTTCTTGAAAAGCAATGACAACAACCTTCTGAAACCAAAGTTTCCATGGGCATGCCAGGAAGATTGGGTCATGCTTTCACCTGGAGATATATGTCATGTGAATTGCACTAAATATATTTCCTCAGACATAAATCCTGTGCTACTAAGAAATAACTATTCTTTTAAAAGAAATTATTATTATTTGTTATATCATGGTTTTCATTTTAGATTTACTAAAAATAAATGTCAACATTTGTAATTCTTCATTTGATCTAAAATAATGGTTGATTTATGATACTATACATTCATAATGTACTCTAGAACCCTTATCACTTGAAGTTCGAAGTATATTAAGCTGCTTTGATTTTTAAATTTTAACATCAAAAGGATCAATCAATTCTACGTCATCTATATGGGCCGTTAAATCCAAGTGGACTATTATACATTCCAGAAAACTATGAGTGCTTACACCTTCCTCACAAAATGATGTATGTGTCCCATGCATTTCTAGAATAATTATTCCCAAGTATATTTGTAATGCAGCACTTTTTGATTATGGAATTTGTTCAAAGCAAATATGTTCAAAATGTATTTACCAATCCTAGAAGAAAAAAACACAGCTGACCCCTTTCCTTATTTTGTCATTATATTTTGCAGCTGTATCTAAGCTAAAGTATTTATTTTTCAGGTTGAATTTACACCATTTAGGTTAGGCTTTAATGCAAACATCAGGAATGATGTGATATTTCTCAGGTTATTTTCTGCGGATTACATGGATATCTTTCTGTTCATGCAACGAGACGTCCCTTCATTCTTCTCCTTTTTGCTTCATACTGCATTAAAAATGTAAAAGTAGAATTTCCAGGAACATTTTTGAGGGGGCAGATGTGTATTTAAAATTCAATATGGCTGCCATAATTGCACAATAAAGGTTCACCTCCTTTTTTTTAACCTAAGTGGTTCATCTGAGAGTATCCTTCAAGTTGAGCTCAATTTCCGGCAATACATGGACATGTCCAAGTAATTGTATTAGCAATTATACAAAATCAAATTGCTTTTACCCTTATCCATACAGTTTACAACCTTGGTAGTTCATGACACTAATCAGGCTATGACTCAAATATGCTTTATCTGTCCTTCTAGATTGGGCAAAGGGTAAAATGAGGGCTCCTTGGTGCTCTCTGAGCTTGGTTGTTTTCTTGCAGACATGTCTAAGCTCAGAGAGCACCAAGGAGCCCTTATTTCAACCCTGAGCTGCAAATATTCCCCTTTATTGGTAAAAAGTAAAATGCACTTGTGCTAGTGTCAGATTTATTTAGTCCACAAAAATGCCATTTTTGGCTACAGCCCAACATACAGTCAGCCGGCCCCAAAAGATAAAGTGCCCAACTTTTTTTTTTTTTACAATTTCAACTTGTTTTCATTGTGATTAAAACTCATGTTCAAATTAATATGAATTTATTTAAATAAATCATTGGGCCTATTTAGCTTTCCAGAATGTTGTCTATTTCTAATATTCTACCTTCTATTGCATTCTGTACATCTGCACAAGAAGCTAGTTAATTGTAGAGAAAGATAACGGGATGGCGTATCTTGGAAGAGGACACTGAAGAGGAATTCCCTCATGCTCCAACATTTCTTACAGGTTCTCCTTGGGCTTTCTTTAAGATTTTCCATGTGCTTAGTTTCATGATCGTGCAATGTATTGTGTGAGACATTTGATCAGCTGTCTGCAGTTTCACTCATTCTTCTGAATTTATTTGTACTATATGATCCTTTCTTCACATAGATTGAAGTAGCAATAGCATTTAGATTTATATACCACTCCATAGTGCTTTGCAGCAGTCTCTGAGCAGTTTACAAATGTTATCATATTGCCCCCAACAATCTGGGTCTTTATTTTATCAATCTCAGAAGGATGGAAGGCTGAATCAACTTTGAGCCAGTCAGGATCGAACTCCTGGCTGTGGGCAGATTCAACCTGCAATGCTGCATTCTAACCACTGTGCCACCAGGCCTTGTGGTATGAATGAAGTAAGAAATGCTTAACTGGGTTATTGAATTAGCTCATTCTTTAAGTTGGCCAATACAGTGAAACATAAACAGAACAAAGCGGCTAGGTTTGACCTAGCCTAAACCACAAAGCTAATCAAGGTTAGCTCTCACTAACTTTAGCATGTATTTTGAGATGATGATACAAGCTTTGCCTTTTCATTGTTGCATTTCAATGTTGCACACAAGGACATAAGGAACTGGAGTTCACACTGCAATGTTACAATACACATTTCAGCACTTGTTTCCCTTCATCCCCCACCCCTCCAATGTTTATGTCTCCAGTCATAGAAGGAATCCATGTTTTCTAGATTTTCTTCCACAGCTGGATACTTGAATCGTGATTAAATAATGTATGTTTGGTTTCATTTATTCAGTTCATGGATGCATAAGCAACATGTTTTAAGAATGTTCTTTGTATATGAATGGTTAAATCCAGGTCTTACTGAATCTGGCAATTTGTTCAAAACATGAACAATAACTGTCAATGCCTAATGAAATTCAATTTTATCATAACTATTATTTTATTCTACAATAAGTATGCATGCAGGGCATGGTAATGGTTGAACTGCAGCAACCAAAATTGAATATGCAGAATTGTTGACAGGCTGCATCTTTTTTGTTGTGGTTGTTGTTGTTGCAAATTTTTACATAAAGCTGAGATGGCTAATCTTACAACTTCTGATGTGTAAAGTTAAAGTCTTCTTGCTATCCAATATGCCATCAGCCAGTCTCCGTTCAAAACAATATAGATTCAGTAACCTTCCTAACAAATCACAGTAGTCACTTAGGAGCTGGCTTGTTTCCACACTTACATCACCAGCTGCAGCAGAGATAGTTGCATGAGATAATTGTATAATGAAATTGAAATATCTCATTCTGTCAGCATTACAAGTATGTTAGGGAAGATAATAACTCCCAGAACTGTGTGCTTTAAGAGAGGCTATTCTTGGTAAGACATTACATTTGAACAATTACTGGGAAATGATATTTAAAGTTTGTTCTGCTTCAAAATCTGCTTCTTAAAGTTACAAAGGTTTGGCTGAGGATGGCAGCATTGATTCAAGGATGGGATCAATTTCAAATGCTGTTCCTCTGGTTTTCATAACAGGACACACATATTCATTCTCTTTATTCTTTCATTTCTTTTTGAATGTGACTATGCAAGGGGGAAAGCTATTGATTTGCTTGATAAGTTCCATAAAATGGAAGATGAGAGTGTAAAAAAGGGTCCACAAAGTGAAAACTATTATTATTAGCAATAGATTCACCAATAAAACAGAATGATTCCCACAGATGAGCAATTTTATGTCCTATTAACTTGTGCCTTAAGGTTCATTGTTTATGGAAACTAATTCACCAAAGCAATGTGCCAGGCTTTTTTTTTAATGTGCTGTCTGTGATTTTTCCCCCTTTCCCTCTTCAACAGCTATTGGAGCAGTACTTTAATGATTTTGCAAATAAGAAAATAATTGGTTTCAATATAGAGGAATATTGGAGGTTTTTTTCTGGGCGAGGAATAGTTTTCAACCATATCCTTTTCCAGCTGATGCCTGAGAAAAGTCAATCTTTTGGAGGGAGAATGTATTATGATAAAGTATAATAATTAGAACTTCTGTAGAAACTGACATGTAATTAATAATGTGATAAGAGATTGTTCTTACCTCAAGTCTGCTGTGCTGCCTCTTTTTTAATGGTGATGGGATTCCTGGGTGCATCCAGTGAAATACATTGGTATCCAGCTGGGACTTCCAAGCTGTGAAAGTCATCCCAGTTGCTCAGCTAAAGCAAGCAGACACCTATATTGGGCAGCAGCACCATTAGGAAGTTGCTAGAAGTACAAGCACATTATTTTAGTGTCAGCAACAAAAGTATAATTTCATACTGCTCAGGAGATTGCAATAATAAATCAACCTTATATTCCAGGAAACCCACATGGCTAGGAAAGATAAAAATGACTGTCCATATTGGTTTTTCTACTGGGGTTTATCTTTGTAAGCCTCCTGGAGTCATTGAGAGTGAGTTGGGTAGCCATATAAACTCTTTTAGGAAATAAGATACAGTGCCAAATGATGGACCCATCAAGTCAGATGGCTTTCAACATGCTATTGAGGAACAGCTGAGAATCTTTCCAATTACTAATTGTGTTTATAACATGAGTAGATTGAAGCCTTCAGGATGTATAATAGTGGATGCCACCATGTAAAAATGTAAAATTGCAAAGAGAGAATTCCAGTGGGTGCATGGAACATAAGAAGCATGAACACGGGAATGTTCAACACAGTGAAAGATTAAATGAATCAACTACACATTGACATCAGCAAATCCAGAGTGACTGGAATTTCATACTTTCAGTCTGAAAATCCCACTGTTTACTCGTTAGGACTACTTAGGAAAAATGAAGAAGTGATATTGCTTTTGTAGTCAAGAAGATATAGTAAGGACAATACTTGGATAAGTTTCAAAGAATAATGAATTGGTTATGTGCAAGTTCTACGTTAAGCTAAAGTAGAAGAAAGCCAACACATTTCTATAATATTATATTAAGCATATAAGCACATTTTTCAAGGAGAATATCAGAAATCACTTTGAACTTCTGAATGTCGATCAGGAAGCAGAAAAACTATGGAATGAACTGAAAGAAGTCATTAAGGATGAATGTGAAAAGATCAATAGACAGAATAAAGCAAACTGAATGTCAGAACAAACTTTGGAAATTACGAAGAAAAAAAGTCAAAGTTAAGAAAAACAAAAATATTAGGAAGGAACTGAAGAATGAATTTCAGAGAGTTGTTAAGAGAAAGCAGTGTTACAACATCTGTAAAGGCATTAAACATGAAAAATATTGAAAAGCAAGGAAAGTCTTCCAAAATATCAGGAGATTCCATCCTTGAATTAATATGTAAAAGGATGCCTGTGGTCAAATAATATCTAATTCAAAGAAGATCAAAGAAATAGGGAAGGAGTGTGCTAAAATTTGATGCAGTAGAAATATCAACATCCAACATTAATTAAAAGGTATTTCCTACTTACAAAACTGTGTAGCATTAGAAGATGAAGTTAAATCAACAGTCTGCTCATCAATATCAATAATCTGTGCTTATGCGGATAACATACTCTAACAGCATAGAGATAAGGATTATGACCTTAATGGAGATATGGAAAAGGGGATGAAGCATTTTTTAAAGTCTACAATAAGATAGTAGTTGGAAGCAACTGAACTATAAGGAGGAGGAGGAGGTGGTACAGCACAATCAGACTTTCAAAACGTTATTGTTCCCAATTTCAATAAAAGTATTTTTTTCCCTTTCCCGTGGAGTTTATTTTGTAGTCTGGTTTACCTAGTGGAGTTGTCAGATAGCCAAAAACGAAAATGGTCTGCAATTTCTAGCAATGAAAAACAACATGACCGGGCTCAAATTATGATACTTTGAACACATTATGCAAAGATCTAATTCTCTGGGAAATGCTGAAGGGAACAGATTAGCAACAAAGTGGCCTGACTCAATTAGAGCAACGATAGGTGCATTTTTGAAAGACCTGAGGGACCAAGTTGAAGACAGATCCTCCTAAAGAAAAATCTATGTGGTTGCTAAGAGATAACACCAACTGGATAGAAGTCAGTCAATCAACCAAATGGATTTTATACATGTATCCCCAAAAAAGAAAAAAAAAATCACTGTGTAGTCCCATTCATATGTGACTGTTCCTGTTTTCAGCATCAACCAAATGAAGATCTATCAATTAAGAACTGTATTTTTTTCAAAGCAACTCTTTTCCTTTCCTCTTTTTGGGGGATTTTTTTCACTCATGGCAATGAGCAAACATAGGAAGCTGAACTTTAACACAGTGTTTTATATTTTCAGGGTTTAGTCAGAAATTAGAAATTCATCATGTCTAGCCATACTTCAGCAAGATCCTACTTTGCAGTCTATATGGCTATCAAAGCATATAGGATCTACAGTATACAAATATTCCTTGCTAACCAACTGCTTATTCAGTTGAACAAACAGTTGGTTAGCAAGGAATAATTGTATACATCCAATATGCACTGATAGCCATGTAGACTGCAAAGTAGCATCCGGCTGAAGTATGCCACACATCCAATATGCTTTGAAAATATAACTTCGTAACTGTCTGAAGCTATGATGCTGCTGAAAAAGGAGATTTATGGCTAGTCCTCAAACCTGCAACCATTGCAATATTCCATAGTTCATAATCACCATCCTTATCTTCGTAACCAGCTTCTGACAAGCAAAGGCAATGGAGAAGCTGGCAGAACTTTACAAGTCATGGTCATGTAATATTGTGCTTAGCAACCACTGGCGATTCACTTCACAACTGCAGCAGGAACTGATGTCTTAAATCAGGCACGGTCATGTGATATTTCATTTTACAACCATGTTGCTTAACAATGAAGTCGTCAATCCCAGTTGTAGCTAGTAAGTGAGAACTACCTATACTGCCAATTCAGAGCAATACAACATGGATAAAAAAAAATATTTATCAGGATCTATTGTCATCCAGGATATATTCTGGCTGAGAATTCCAGGAGTTATATTTCTAATATATCTGGAATTACAAGTGTCAAGGATTGCAGACACTATATGATTTATTTTATCAAACTAGCAAAGAGACATTCATAGTAATCTGTTCAGATGCATAGATCTCTAATTCGGCAGGATGAATTCAATAAATCGCTTTAATTAAATCAATGCATTATATCAATTAACGGAGGCTTGTTTCTTGGTGAACGATGTGCCAGTTGATCTAGTGGCATCTATCACTTCAAAACTTCAGAGATTTCCTTTCCTTGCTGCAATCCTTTCCCCTGCCTTTCATTCCCAGGCGAGCAATTTTCTTGAGCAAAGAATAATATTGTGGCATTATAGACTGCAGCAAATGAACTGGCTTATAAAGATTATGGATCAGATTGTAAGAGCGAGGCTTGCTCTTGTTTTCTAAAGTAATACATCATATATGACATTGTTTACCATTGCGAGCCAACACTTTTAACAGAATAATCACAATTACTTAGTGTTCTTCTTTTTCAAAGTTGCTATCTAATTAGCTTTAACTAATTCATATTTAAGGTGACATTTAAACAACACGTTTTTTCCTAGAAATGATCTTTGCAATTTCAAAGAACTATTATGTTTGATTGTGGCTTATATTGAAGCAAATCATTAGTCAACTTATTGTCCTGGTTCCTAATACCCCAGACAAATCAGATGCTTGTTTAACTAACAGCCCAGGGCCAAGTATTTAAATCTGTGAAAAAAAAAAAAAAAACCCTGAGTATTCAATTATTTTGAGTAATAAAGGAAAAAGAAAAACCATCCATCTGTGGTCAAAATAAATAGTCTTTTCCATGATGAGACGCTGTGAACAACATTGTAGAGGTTTCAAGATCTATAGCTACAGAGCAGAAGTCTTGATCCCATTTACAAGCTAACCTTCAGACTAGTTATTAATTTTTCTGTGACAATGTATTGTGTTCTTGCTACAGTGATTCATCAGTCCTATTCCAGAAAATTTCCAGGCATTTCCATCCCAGGATAACTTTCTTCTGAGCAAAAAAAAAAAAAAAAAAAGGGGGGGGGAGAAAAAAACAGAATAAATGTATTAAACAAATTGAAAATTTGACATTTATATGGTGTGTATGATAATAAAACCCTGCAAAATTAAAATAAAAACAATCTTGTTTTTTTTAATATGTTAATATTAAGAAACCACCTCCTTTGAACTTTCCTCATTTATCTTCCAGTAGAATTAGCTGACTTCCTATAATGATTTTTTTTAAATCCAGCAACTGGTGGGAAATATTTTATGAATTATAATATACATTCTTATAAATAAATATATAAACCTTTTAATAATTACAGGATCATGATCCATCTAGGATTATTCACTTTAATTAAATTAATTCATCCAAGTACCCTCAATCATTTTCTATCCACATGGATTATTGCTAATTTAACAATCCTACTGTAACGTCCCATATTTCTTTTAGGAAATCAAGGCTGATGTATGAAGGCTTCTTCAACTTTTATTTTCAGAGCAACGATTCCCCTGACATAGATGAGGGTAAGAGATAGCAACTGACCCAAACTCATTTCTGAACTTTTTGAAAAACTACGGACATTAATAGTTGACATGGATCAGATTTGACACAACCATTGAAATACCACCGATGTTCTTCTGATCCTCAATTTTATACTTACCTTGGCATCCCTATTACTGCAAAGTATGCTTCCTGGATAGGTTAATTGTTCCACCTCATGTCTGTGTTTGACAAGGAGTCTTGTTTATGAACATTTCCTGTTTATACCACCTTTATGTTGGTGATACTGATTTGGAGGCCTTTATTTCCAGTTTATCAGTTATCTCTTGCAAACATTCTCTGGTTTCTGCTCATAATGTCATGTTATACATGAAATCCAGATCTGTAAATAAAGAAGTATCCTTCCCTGGAATTCCAAAGTTTGGCTCAGTCATGGCTTTGGTAAACTAGGAAGTATCCTGGATGTGGTTGTTTTAATTAAACAAAATAATTAAATGACATGTAATTCATTATACAGTCCTCCAGATTTAAATGAAGGCAAATATATGTGTCCCAGGATAATGTTGCAGGATCCAATCTGGGTTGGTCACTGGGACCACAGATTTTGTCTTCTGAGCTTGCAGACTCGTGCTGGAGCCCATCTTCAGGGAACTTCTCTCTAGCCTCGAAAGCTCAGAAGATAAAGCCTCTAGTCCTGTTAACTGACCCAGATTGGATCTTCCAGTTATGTTTGGATTTACATTATAAGTGTTGACTATTCTGATGCTTTTAAAAATCATTGACTCTAGTTGCAACACCAAATCTAAACCAGATGCATGGTTTATGTGGAGAGAGTTTTTCCGCAGACTGGAGGAGGCGTGGTTTTGTGTACTGCCTGCATCCTGTGGATGGGGCTTTCTTTCCTTGTTTGTGTGGACTAGTTGCTGGCATGCCGTGGCCCGGTACTGGTCCATGGACCAAGGGTTGGGGACCCCTGATCTAAACAATCATCAAATCTAAACAGATATTGTATAATTGCAATCAAACTATCTCCCAACAATTCTGGATCACATCATTCTCAACATTCCCACACTGCAAGGCCTGTGGCTGAAAGATCAATATCTTTACCAATAGTAGACATCAGCATATTCCACCCTAAATGTTTCTTAACTGGCTGATGGTTCATTTGAGAGTGCTTGAAGAAGGCGATTATGTTCAGAAATATTGATTTCCTTCCATTAGCTCAGGGGTGTCAAACTCGCCATGTCACATGACATGTCACAACGTATTACAACTCTTTTCTCATTGCCTGAGCTGGGATGGGCGTATTTCGGCATGACGTATCCGGCCCATGGGCCGGCAGTTTGACACCCGTGCATTAGCTGATGTAATAAATGCATATTGTTTAAATAATTAATTGCTTAACTTACAGAGGTATCTGAAGCCCAGATGTAAACATCTTTATTTCTCTTTTGTCTGAACATAAAAATTACTTCTGTAATATTTGTACTGAAAAGAATTGGCATTGCTTTTCTTAAGAATGCCACCATAAAATGCAGAGAGTGAAACAAACAACTAGCACAATCTTGTAGATGATTTTACAAGGCATGACTGCAATCCCCAGGCAAGTACCTTGAAGGAAGATTTGTTAAACTCAGTGGTATTTCTTGCTAATTACTAGTAAAAACACATTGATTTTTAATGAAAGATTATCAGTTAATTGAAATGCAACAATTTGCTTTTAATTAGAAATGCAATTAGCGTGAAATAAGAACTCTGCTAATTAAAGAGAGAAAGAAGGATGTAGTTTCTGTATTTATTTTCTCTCTTGATGAAGGACATTGGTCCTCCAGCTCTGGAAACTTTAATCCCCTTGTAAGATTAAGACATTTTTGAAGACCTTTCATAGAATCATAGCATTGGGAGGGGCTTCAGAGGTCATCAAATCCTCCACTTAGTGCAGGATTTGCTAAAGCTACTGAAAGGACAGGTTTCAGCTCTGTTTCAAGTCATCCATGATGGGGAACATCACATTTCATGAGGCAGCCTGTTTCACTTGTTAACAGCTCTTTCTGTCAGGAAGTTCCTCTTGATATCTATGGACTCTGTTTATCTGTGGTCTCAACTGATTGGTTGAAAAAGTAGGAAAAGCATCCTTAAATTGATGCTTCCTTTGATAAATTTAGCAGTAGAGTGGACTTATGGAAAGCTATAAAAGATCAACACAGGATGGGACCTGCAAAGGCACCTGATCACGAAGAAAACTGGGAAGTTTGGAAATTGCTAAATAGACTGCACATGGATACAGCAAGATCAAGAGACACCTTGAATAAAAGGTGATACTTGGAGACTTCTGCCTACTGTGAATATGGAAACTTGCAGACTTCCACACAGATGTACACCTCTCCTCTGTTTCCTAACCAGTGTCCTTTTGAGGACCTGATAACTGTGCAATAAATTGCAAACAATGTTACATGCTTCTGGGCAAGCCCTGCCTAAATTAGGCTTTTATATATTTTTCATGTTTGTACTGTGCCATGGTGGAACAGTTGATTAGAATGCAGTACTGCAGGCTGCTTCTGCTAACTGCCAGTTACCAGCAGTTCGGCAGTTCAATTCTCACTGCCTCAAGGTTGACTCAACTTTCATCCTTCCAAGGCCAGTAAAATGAGGACCCAGATTGTTGGGATAATATGTTGACTCTGTAAACTGTTTAGAGATGGCTGTAAAGCATTGTGAAGTGGTATATAAGTCTAAGGGCTATTGCTATTGCTACTTATACCTATGCATAAAATTTTAATAATGATGCTTCTGACATAAATGCATAAATTCCTATCCTCTGGGGCAACGGAGAAAAGTTTCATACCCTCCTCTGTGTAAAATATCCGAAGAGTGCTGCCATCTGGTATAAGGTTTCCTGCCTGAGCAGGGGGTTGGAATAGAAGACCTCCAAGGTCCCTTCCGACTCTGTTATTCTATTCTATTCTGTTCTGTTCTGTTCTGTTCTGTTCTGTTCTGTTCTTCTGCAAGCTAAACATGCTTCCTTAAACATTTTTCATACCATCTGGATGGCAGTCCCTTTAGCATTTCAGTTGCCCTTCTCTTCAAGCTTTAGTTTGTTAATGTAATTTTTAGACTGCAGCACCAAGAACTTGACACAGTATTACAAATGGGATCTGATCAAAAGTAATTCCAAGATATGATCTGGCCTCTAAGCTCCTGTTAATATACTTCTAAATATCATTTGTCTATTGTTACCCTCACTGTTGCCTCATGTTCATCTTCTAATCTGCTGGAAAAGCCAGCTTCTTTTCACATATAGTACTGCCAAGCCAGTTCAATATTTGCATTTTTCATCCTATATGAATCAATATTTTGAGGCAATGAGTGGGGCAGCCAAAAATGTCTAATAAAACTCAAGAATGCACTTGAAAGACACTGTGCTAGCATAATTCTGTTTGCACTGCTTATTGAACTCAACCTTTTCTTATAAATGCTCTATCTCATTCATGGTAAAGCATCATTCTAGCTTGATGCTAGCCAAGGGATTTTCCCAGTTAGCCAAGGATTTTCAACAGAAAAGGGCTGTTTTATAGCAAATCTCTGGTGGAAAGGCTGTGTAGATTTTTCGTTATTGTTTAATACTTTTTTCTCACTGCTACTTTAATTTTTAAAGTAGCTTTTAAAAAAATCACACTTTCATTTGTTGAGTCTTGACAACTGCAATCAATATTTTATTGTATCTTTATTTATGTATACATCACAACCCCCAGTTTTAATCAAAGGCCTTCTTTTCCTGGCACCACTGAACTGTGTTCTGGCATGGCATCTTCTATTTCATTCCTCTTCTTCATTGTTAATATGATAAATACTCTAAAAGAGCTTAGTAATTGTCTTTGCTCCTTCCAAGATGTCAATTTCCATTGTTCTTGTTAACCATCATCTAATTATTTTATTTGGGTTTTAAATGTAATGCAAACACAACAATGGTTTTATTTAAACTATATTTAAAGTTTAGAAAGTTGTGTGAACCCAAAAGCAGTATATCTTGTCCAGAGGCTATTTTGCTGAAAAAACAACTAACCCTTCTTATTGTTTGCATTCAGAAAGGTTTGACCAGAGCAGGTGCTTCCTCTTTCACTTTCTTTCCTTTTTATTGCATCTAGAAAATTTCCATTCCTAAGATACTCTAAACCAGGGATGTTAAACTGTTGGCCCGTGGGCTGGTTTCATCACACCAAAGCCGCGCCCACCCCATTGCTGGCAATGCAAAAAGAGTCGCGATACTTTGTGCCACGTTACATGACATGGCGAGTTTGACACCCGTGCTCTAAACCAAATAATCTAATTAATGGATGCATTCTACCAGATTGCTACCACCTACATTGATGGCCATAAAAGGTCATGTACTCAAAGTCTTAGGTTAATCTTCTTCAATTCAATGCATTCCAGAAGCTAGGATCTTTACCCTGTCATTCTTTCACAAGCTTATTGCCACCCCCACATTATCTCAATTGTTGTAATGAGTCTATTTTAATTGCTGGCACCTGTATTTTTCTCTTTGCCAAGAGCTTGTCTCCTCTATACACTCTGATAAAAATATGTACTACTTAGATCAGGGTCCCTGAAGGTTGGGGAACTGGTTGTCAATGAAATTGCCAAGGAGCCTATTAGCTCTGCTTGGTAGAAAATCTGTTTCATTTGTCACTGATGAAAAGAAATAAAACACTCCTTAAATGCCACTGATCTGTGTTTGTTCCATAACCAAGATGAGCATTTATGAATTGAAACCTGAAAGTAATGGATTGCTTTGTATGCATGACCCAAATAGATTTCTCATCACAAAAGCATTTACCGGGTCAACAATCCAAACAACTGAATTTTTATATATATATGGTTCTAGCTTTCAAATGCTTGCTTAAAATAACCTGATAAAATATGAAATAGAAGCATGCCGTTAGGTTTAAAATGAACAGATAGGAGCATGATAAAAAAGCACTGATAGAATTGAAACATTTTGGGAAAATAAGCAGGTATCCACCTTCCCTCCCTCCACACCCCAAATAAGCCATCATAGTTATGAGAAGTTGGCTCCACAAGAGAAAATTCCATAGGTAAGGTGCCATCATCAAGGAGGTCACTCTTGCTTCAAACAAATTCAGCAGGGCTATCTTGGAACTGCATGAAGAGTACAGTTTCCAAGGCCTACAAACATCCCAAGTGCCAACACTTTCTTGTAGCCTAAACTGATCTATATTTATATAAAACAATTATATCATTGGCAGCTATACTTTGCACAGAACACATATAAAAGATCTCTAAGGCTATTTGTGAGGAGATCATATTATAAAAACACCCAGGATCTCCAAAGATTTCTAGCTAGCCTTGCTTTTTCAAAAGCCATCACTTCGTATTTTACGAAAAAAGAATGGGGAGAGAAAAAACTAGTAAAATTTAACAAAAATATGTAACAACATAAATATATCATCCCTCTTTCTATTTAAAGCCTGCTTCCCACAATGTATCTCTTCAGCTGGATGACTTTGGCCTGCCACTTTCTCTCAGCCCAACTCAGTTCATAGGGTTGTTATAGGGAAAATAGGAAAAGGTACATTTGCCACCTTAAGTTAATTACAGGTAGGTATGTTTGCCGCCTTGAGTTGTTGATAAAAATGATAAAGGTGAGATATGAATAAATAAATGGCATTGAAGGAAATGACTTATAACCAGTCTTCACACTTCTGAGCATTGCAGCATCTCCATGGTTACATGATCAAAATTTGTGCACTTGGCAACGACATGTATTTTCAATAGTTGCAGCCTCCCAGGGTCATGTAATTGTCATTTGTGATCTTCGCAGTTGGCTGTCAACTAGCAAAGTCAATTGGGGGGAATTGGATTCACTTAACACCACACAACTCACTTAACAACCACAATAATTTTCTTAACTGTGGCAAAAAAAACCACCATAAAATGTGGTGCGACTTATTTAGTCTTTCTTAATAATGGAAATTCTAGTCCCTCTTGTGGCTGTAAGTCAAAGACTACCTGTATGTGTGTCTGTGTGGGTGTGTTTGTGTTCAATCATTAGCCATGAATCTTATCTTTAATCATAGTAAAACCTTTTCTATACTAGATGAAGTTAGGTCTTAATAGAATTCTTAAAGAGGGACATGGCTGACTAACTCTTCTGAGGAAAGAGGTTCCATACTGTGGGGACAGTTATCCCTGCTTTTGAGGTCTTATTAAATGGCAGCTTAGTAAGCAGAGGTGTGCTATCTCACTCACTCTCTCACACATATAACTGTGGTTTAGTGAGTTTATTAATATACCCCAGAAATTCCCTTCACCAAAACCCCAGAACTGTCCCAATTACATCCAGCCACAAGCAGACCAATTCTCGTCCACAGAGCAATGGCCAAAGAGTCCACAAGACACTTGAAAGTTTCTCAATTGAAATAAATCAATCAGGAAAACTTAAATCCATAACACAAGAGAATTCACAAGGCAAGAAAACTCCAGAACTTCCAAGACACAATCCAAGTCAAGACACGGTGTCAATCCACTGCTCAGAGCCATCAATCAACAACTCCTGATGTGCTAGGAACTTGGTCTTCCTCCCCTGAGCTGACATCTAGAGAGGTATCTGGGGAAGTATCCAGGGGAGACATCACACAGGGTTCTATAGTGTGGTGGACAGATAAATATGGAAAATATGTTCTCTTAGATAACCATGTCTTGTGGTGCTTTAAAGATGATAACCAGTACCTTGAATCACATCTGGAAATTTAGATGGTCACCCAGGCATATTTTAATATCCATCACTACCAGGGCCACCACATTCTTGACCAACTGAAGCTTTTGAATGTTTGTCAGTGGCAGCCCTCATCTAGAATATAATCCAATCAAGATGTGACTAATTATTAGCAGGGCCTCCAATTACAGGAATGGCTGTAACTAGTGCACAAAATGCTAATTGTATGAAAGGCCTCCTAATCATTGTTGCCATTGCTCCTTGAACAGAATCTATGTCTGGGTGGACTCTGGTAGTCTCTCCCCTAATAGGCTGTGAATGTCCTCAGGAGATCTACTGCACTCTTACTTTAGAGTATTTTAATCTTGACCCCAAACTGATAAGAAGGCCAGCACTCCATGTCTTCAAATACTCCAAATCCCCAAGCAGGGTGTCTAACTTTTTTTTAGATTCTCCACTAAATCCTAGCTAACAGCACCACTTCATCATACTTACCAAATGTTTTGGTCATGATAAGCCCCTCTGCAAAATGATTTGGATCCCATTATTATCTTCTCTCCTCACCAACACTCAAGCAACCTATGAAAACATCAACATTAGAAAGCAAAGAGATTGCTAGATTGCTAAAGTTGCTAGATTGAATGTAAATTTGAAAGATACATACATATATTTGTGAGGCATGCTCAAAATGTGTTCCCCAAATTCATGGACCTGTGTTCACCACCCAAGATTCTGTTGGTTCAAACTAGGGTTTATTGAGCTTGGTGGAGGCACTGAGAGACAATCTAGGCTTGAATTGTATCTTTGCAAGAAATCAGTTAAAAGGTAGAATATTTTTTTAAATATTTTCATGTATTATTGTTTTATTCTAGCCTATTTTATTTATTTTACTTTATTTTTCTTAATCAGAAAAAGGGAGGAAATTAAGAAGGATGTGCAAAAGGAAAACTAGCCAGATTTGAATGGCAGAAATAAAGTCTCTGTTGGTTCATGGGAGTCAAAGAGCACTAGATAATAAGAACAAGCCTCAGCTGAAAAACAATGAGATATAGTTTGTTTTCAGATCCAGCAGGGATTTTCATGCAAAATATGTATTTCCTGCTTTCTGAAAATTCAGTGCATTTATTTTCATTCTTTTGCAGAGATAAACAGCAGCGCTGTAGATTTATTTGGATGACCATTTAAGGCATTATAAATCTTTATAACAATGACTGAACAAGCACTCAATCCTAGTCTCTTTCTTTCTCAGGTGATCCTTTTAAGCTACCCTCCCATCTGTTAATAAGGCACAGAACTGGATATCAGTAGAGAAACCAGAATTTTATCCTAGTTCCTTAGATGACATCAAGCCAGCACTTCTTGAGTTTGGAAATATAACCAGCTTTGCCTTCATGCAGACTCCAAACATTGGAAGATAAAGAGTGCAGCGATCCCAAAATTTGGTACACAAGGCCTTGAAGCCAAACTGAGTGTCTAATTTGAATAATAATCTGAACTAAGCTTGCATCATTGTACTTGAGGGCCTCAGTTATCAGATTGACCCAGAATGCTGTTAGAGAAAACAGTTTCTGTTACATCTGTAATAAAATGTTAACAATTTCTTACTTGAATTGAAGAAATTACTCCTCTGAACTCCACCACTATCAAATGAAGATATCTGGCTTTATGCTGGTCTATGAATATAATAAAGATTTGATTTGATCTGATGTCTTGTGATGTTCACTCACAATCCAGCAGACTTCAAACCTGTGTGGGAAGAATCCAGAGAAAGACCTTTTTGTTAGGGAAAAGGGAGAGGCTGTGTGAAAATGGAATGGAAAAGTGAGTGAGAGAATCAGATTTGGGAAATCAGCTGGTAAGGCAATGTAGGCAAAGCCCATTTGCAGGAGGAGCCCATACTACTGCACAAAGCAGAGGTCCTCCCAGATCCCTCCTGGGTCTGAAAACTGACAGCAGGTGAAGGAGGTGTCGGTACCTGCTGAGCTGAGGGCGGCAGGTCCTCCCAGATCCCTTTTTTGGTCTAAAAAGTGACTGCAGGAAGTTCCCTACTTAAGAGGATCCCGTACTCTGTGAGGAAACCAGAGTCCTCCCAGATGTTGTTGTTGTTGTGTCTAAAAACTGACAATGGGATGGAAGGATTAGTGTCACTAAGAGTGGCTAGGCAATGCCGCTAGGACCGACTAAGCCAATTGAAGCCCACATCGTAAGGGGAAAATGGGAAGCTGTAGTTCGAGGGTCAGGTTTAGATTCCCCATTGGAGATTTGCTCAAGGCATGGGACAAGAGGCAAGTGTCCATCCTAGCGAGCAAGAGAGTATTTATATAATATATATAAGAATATATATAAGAACAGTGATTCTCTCTCTCTCTCTCTCTCTCTCTCTCTCTCTCTCTCTCCCTCTCTCTCTCTCTTTATGCAACCACGTGTTATGTTTAAGATTTGTGCTTTCCCTAATTTGAGTTAACTGAGATTTATAGTGGGGATGACCAGTGTGTGAAAACCAAGAGTTCTGTTTCCCTTTCATTTCCTCTTTCCTTGTCTTTGTGTGTGTGTGTGTGTGTGTGTGTGTGTGTGTTTGTGACAGAGTCTTTGTGTATTAGGTAAGTGTTAACTGTTGGATGTCTCTAATGCCTAGAGACAAGAATTTTAAAATTCTGCTAGAAATTCTGCTTAAAATAAGCCACCCAAAAGAAAAATACCTCCACTCTAGTTTATCTGGCCAACAAAATAGATTGAAGAGAATTGAATTCCCTTTTGCCTTCCCTTGTTAGGAAGGAATGTTTTAAGCTCATTTAGAAGGAAAATTTTGTTTGTTTGCTTGTTTTATTTGTGCATTTTCTGTATGTGTTGTAAACGGGTTTTATCTGTCTATCCTTTTCCAGAAACATGAGGTTTGTCTATCCACAAGAGCCTCATGAGCAAGTTTGCTTGTGTAGGGAAATAACCTCTTTCTTATTAAGTTACTTTTCTTATTCTCTCAGTAATCAGTAAAACTACTATGGTACTAATCCTGGAACATATAAGAATTTTTCAATCTTTAAAATAATGTGGTCCATTTTAAAATAAATGTTAAAGGTAGATTCTCCATGCCCTCACAAATTGTACACCCAAAAATACTAAGCTTATAAAATTATTTGGAGCTTTCAGCATTCTCAAGCTGCAAGTCCTTAGGTCCTCTTTAACATGTTACAAATGTTCAGTTTGAGAAGTGAGGCCTTTCTTTTTGTTGTTGTTCTCTTACCAGAATCCAGCCTCTCTTTTGCCCTCATCTGTGGTGTCTCCTTTTTGTTCTGACTATCTGTTTCTTTAACAACTGCAGTATTAATGCCTTTTCAAACTATGTCTGCAAGCTACCCCCCCCCCCATTCTACTTCTCTATTTCTTATGCTCTGTTCTACATCTGACCAGCACTACCTCTCCTGGGAGAGTCACTCAAAAAAAGGGGGGGACCTTGTTCTCATGTCTTTCAGATGACACAGATGACACAGATGACACAGATGACACAGATGACACAGATGACTCAGCAACCTTTGGAACTAGAGCACACTGACCCAGACGCTGTCTCCACTCATTTGAGCCATGGAATTGGGTTTGAATCCATCCATCCACTAGAAAGCAACCATGCAACCAGAGTGGAACAGATCTTCCCAAGTCCTACACTCCAGATGCCTGTGAAAGCTGCAGAGGAAGGAAGGACTCTTGGAGCCATTGGACCTCATGTGAAGTCTCAGAAGACAATAGGAAGACTATGGGGGGAGGGCAGAAACTCATTTTAAGGTTTTCTTTCTTGCTTCATTTGTATTGTAATTATGCATTTGAATGTATTTATGGAGGGATGGCATTTGGGAATGGTTGGCACAAGTACTGACCACCTTCAACTTCTGTCTAGTGGGAGGAAAATCTGTCCAGGATGTTTGTATTACCTGTCTTGTAGAAGTAGCTATACCCACACCTATACACCAGTCAGAATCACACTGAGTCTATCCCCTTAAAGTTCCCTGTCTGGTTCTTACTCTATGATATTAAGGGCTTTACATGCACAGCTTCCTGCAAATTCCAAGGGGGAGGGAACCAGGCCCCGTCAAGCAATTTTCAATTCATATGCCCTCACTGATGAAGTAGCAAAAAAGAGATCCCCAAATCCAAGCCCTGAATTGGTTGCACTGGTGGACTCAACATGGGAGTCCTAGGGCTCACTGTGTGTAATTTAAAAAAAAAATATTAATAGTCTGGCTTGCACACTGGCTAACCTTAATTGGACATCATAAACCCTGAATGTACTAAACTAAGAGCTAAGGCAGGAAGCAACCCTTGAAAATTGACAGCCAGTGGTTATGTACAGAGGCAAACATGGCTGTGAAGAATTTTGGAGGAATGTGCAAACCTGACTGGAAGCTCAAAGTGACATCAAACAGTTTAAGCAAACTGGCACAGAATATTGGACACTATAAATTTCTTTTCCACCTAACAGAACTTTTGTCCTTTATGGGTTGGAAGCTCCCCTTTTAGGAGCCACTGCAGGGATCTTTTTCTGCTGCCTCTAATAGTGTCTTCCCCTTTTTACATTAACAGTTTAAAAGCTTGTTTATCAAGTCTCCCTGACCAGATCAATTTTAATCTTGTGCCAGTAAAAGTGTGTCATCCACACTCTTATGGCACAAAGGGAGGCAGTCTCCATTTTGTTTATTCCCGGCTTGAACTGGACCCTGATGAAGATTGTTCCTTCTATAGCTGCATGTACCATTCATACTTCAGCTCCTGCCTCCATCTATTTCCTTTCACCTCCAGCAGTATCTTCCAAAGCAGCTGACATCTCCCAGTTGAATGACAGATCAGTCTTGAATGTAAATCTTGCTCCTGCCTTTATTAAATATTATTTTAAAATTCATCCATGAGGGGATAATTGCAAGGAAAGGTTTTGTTATAATAATAGATTCCAGCATTCTCATTCAACCATAATGCCACCTCATGCTGGAAATAGATAATAAAGCTCTCAACAATGAAGCAGCGGCATCATAAGTTGTGTTTGTCCCAGGAGCAGGCCCCAGCATGTAGAAAGATTGAAATCCAGCTCCCAAGTTTGAAAATTTACTTTGTGTGCCAATGACTCAATCAAGCAGAAATTGCAGAAATGCCCACACTGTGCTTTGGAGTATCTGAACTCATAATGAAATCTGTTTGATTCTAGGGAACCTGCTGTTCTGAGACTATTGTTGTGATATCAACTCTTCTGGAGGAATTTCAACATTTGCAGCTGTTTTCCCTTTTGCACAGGAAGTTATTTAAAATTGTTTCTTAATAGATCACTAATTATAAGTCCAGAAATTTAGATAATCCTGTAACACTCATTTAAGTTTTGGCTCACTTTAGAGGTTTATTTGTTTGTGGAAAAGGCATATTAGAAATCCTTCATAATTGACTTCTGAATATAAACTGCTGTGCTGATGCCTTCATTTGTTTCCATGAATTGAGTTTCCCACATAGTGCCAATCTACATATACATAAATAAAGAAATGCAAGAAATAATAGTGTACTAAGCAGGAAATATTTTCTGCACAGGAACTATTGGATTTGAGAATAGAGAATAAATAGAATGTATCTGGATTGAGGGAGGAAGGAGACAGAGATAATGGGGGAAAAGTAACTTTTTTAACAGCTTGAATGCACAGTTTTGCTTTTCAAATATCACTGTGAGATGAACCTTCTAACAGAAGGAGGTAAAGGAAGATGGAAGTCCCTCTCAATTGTGCTTGCTGGTGTTCTTTGGCTGAGCCCATTCAGGGTTCTCTTTGGTTTCCTGAAATGAGGCTTCCAATGGAGCTGGGTAGGTGGCTGGTTTTGGAGCCAGCTACTCTGATGAAGCCAGTTGGCTCTTCTGGCCTGTAAAACTCAATTCAGCAGCATTGCTGCAGAGACCTATGTTAGGAAGTCTAAGAACCCAACATTCTTGGTGGAAGGAATTCTGCCCTTTGGGCCACGTCCAGCAGTCTCCTTGGGGATGGAACTCCAAATCCAATTCAGTGAAGACTCTCACAGGTCTCTGCCATTTTGAAGATCACACCAACCATCTTCAAGTCCGGTCAATGGGGGGGGTCTGATTTCAGATGCCTCAAATAGTTCTCTCTCTGGAATAAGCAAGAAGTCATGTGTGTGAAAGCTTCCAACAAGCAGATGAGCTGAGATCTGCCTTTTGAGTGACTTCAGTTATTGATGGAAAGAAGAAAGGGCCAAAAAGAGGTCTTCCCCCTCCTTTTGTTGTAGATTTCTGCTCTAAGGCAAAAGAAAATTAGTCCATTTAGATCTATCTTAGAAAAAATAGGGAACCAAAATAGATAGTCAAGACATAAAAGACATCTCTCTATCTCTATCTCTATCTATCATCTACATCTACATCTATATCTATCATCTATCAATCAATCATCTATCCATCCATCCATTACCTATCTATCTCTGGGGGAGGATGGTCCAGATGAGGGGTGGTTTATTTTTTCCTGACTTGAACAAAAAGAATGCCAAAAGATTGGTGGTCTGAATAGATTTTTCAGATTCCAATTATTAATGAATGTAAATTCCAAGGAACAGCTGATGATTCATTGAAAACATATGAGTATTCCTTTGAATAACTAAAGGAATGGTCTTGACAAAGTTTATAGCATGATGGATAGGTATGTTTCATAATCCCATGGCAAATGGAACCATGAAATCAAAAGATAGTAGAGCATTGTAGTTTGTCCTTAGAAGGCATTGTAGGCAATACTTTTCTGTAATATCATTCTCTAGTCTTGAAAAATATTGCCCAGCTTATTTTCTTTCTTTTTTAAAATGAATTATTCTCTCTCTGTTTCTCTCTGTCACAGACACAGGATGAAGTTGGCTCAAGAGATATAAATCACTGTAAAGTATTGAATTGATGTGTGTACATATGTATGTGTGCCAGGTTATGTTTAATAAATTCACCAAAGAAAGAAAGAATTTCATATCTGGAGAAGAACTGGACATAGTAGAGCACTACATATACCTTGGCCAATGGATGTCAGTGGAAGGTGATATAATAAAGGAAATTGAACGACGTGTTAAATGTAGTTGGCAGGCATTTGGCAAGCTAAGCATAATTTTCAAGAACCTCTCCCGATGTCTGAAGAGAAAAGTTTTTGATCAGTGTGTGCTACCTGTTCTAACACATGGCAGTGAAACATGGACACTAACCTCACAATTGATACAAAAGCAATGAGTGGTGCAAATAGCCATGGAAAGATACATGCTTGGTATTACAAGACAAGAGAGAAAGACCTGCACATGGCTTAGAGAACAAACAAAAGCATTGAAATGGAAATGGGCTGCTCACATAGCAAGAAAAACTGATGGCAGGTGGACCAAGGCAGTCATAGAATAGATTCCACTTGATAAAAAGCATCCACGAAAGAGACAAGATGGATTGATGCCATCAGCAAGTATTGTGAGCCTAATTGGCGAAAGAAAGTTCAGGACTGTTTTGGTTGGAAACATGCAGAAGAGGCCTTCATCCTGCAGTGGATAGACAATGGCTAAAAATGATGATGAATGGTGATATTTATATTCTCCTCCAAATGTAATTATAGATTATTGAAATGTGAGAAGAACAAGATGAGCTCAAGGCAACTATTATTTGAAAAATTAGAATAATGATACTGAAAATGCATAATAATGAAAAAAGAAGCAGCTTCCTTCCCCTTGCTCTTCCATTAGATTTACATTTTCTGCCAAAACTCAAAATATGAGTCAACTCCTTGAGAATTGCAATCCCATGATGTTTGATTTGCTTCTTATATTTACAACAACATTTACAAGATTATGGAAAGACTCTTTGATTCAATGGAATAGATTGATTGGGAAAGATGTTTGGCAAAAGGAGAGGGCTAAAGTGAGAATTGAGGAAATAGATGATGGGGTGTATCAGAGGGAATACTTAAAAATTAAAACACTTGTTCGAATATGGTTGAAGAAATAGTAAGATTTTAGTTTAAGAGGGATTAATACCCTAAGTAAGATAGTATTTTTTTTCTTTTTCTCTTTTTTTAGTTTGTTTTTGGATATGGGGAAATATAAAATTTTTTGGGATGGTTAATATAAAGGAAATGTTTTAGATATTTAAATGTAATTGATCTTAAGAAAATTTTAATAGATAACTAAACATGTTTTGAATAGAGTTAAAAGATTAGATGATTGGATTTATTAAATGGAATATCTAAAGATTAAACATAGGTTTAATTATGGGTAAAAAGAACAGAAAAAAACTTGGAAATAAATGTTTAAGAGGGATATGTATTTTAAGTAGTATATTATTTTCTTATTCTTCCTTTTTTTCTTTTTATTCTCTCTTCTTTTTTTTCTTTTTCTTTTTCTTTTTCTTTGGTGTCTTTTTCATTTATTTTTTAAGATATGAAAATAGACTTAAATACTTAAATGTAATTAACCTTGAGAAATTTTTAGATAGTAAAAATTTTTGAACATTGCAGGGAAAACAAATTTAAATAAGAATTGTAAACAGGATTCATGACAAGGCAACAAAGATGATTAGACAGAAAGGAAGCATGATGTTGATGTGATTATTATTGGTAGAAATTTCAGAAAAAGATTATATTTAAATTGTTTCCTACTGAATTAATAAGAATTGCATTAATTCAAGGTTGGCAAAGAGAAAATTATTGGAAGAAGAGGAAATCAAGCAAAGATATTATGTGGACTTTGGAATATAAAAATTGATTGTTAGCGATTACTTTGTAAATATAAGCCCAGACAACACACTGTTTACCAAATATTAAGGTGTTTATGTTAAAAAATCAATAAAATGTATTTTTTTTAAAAAGAGAGAATTGCAATCCAAAGAATTTTTGCAACATTTTGAAGTCTGCCACATTTTAAGATATAGGCTTATCATTTAAATTATGATATATAAACATATTTATAACTTAAGTAAATTCTCATCATTTTTATATCCTACTAGATAACCTATGCCTATTGGGTCATTTTTTCACAGATATTTCCTTACCTAAAAGGAGAAGCAGGATGACCACAGATGGGTAGAAAATGAGTAAGAGAGGGAGCAAATTCTGACTTCCTTCTGGCTTTCCCATTGAGCTTTCTTGTGAGAAGTTGGCAGTGAGCAGAGGAAAATCACTTCTCCTCTTTGGCTGACCTGTGGAACTGTCTACCATGTTGCTGGTGGGGAAGGGAAACAAAGGAAGCTGCAAACCATAAGAAAAATGGCTTCCTGCTTCCTATCCAAATATGTCCCCAGGGAGGAAGAGGGATCACCCATTGACTACCAATGCCTTCTAGCCAGTCCTATCTTTCCAGCAGTAAACTGAGTTGCTCCCTTGTTTTTCCCTAATATTAAAAGATTTCAAATTTGGGCAAGACTTTATTAGATCATATCCAATACCCATACAGGGTCCCAATGATTATCTGAATTCCTACAGAATCCTATGTGAAGTGAAATTTGCAGAAAACCTAGATGATGATGCATTTCACTTGTAGTATCATTGCTGGAAATATCATATGTGCAGTAAACTTTGGTAAATATATAATTTTGCAGTGTTATGTTCCCACTACTACTATTCAGTAGTGTCTATGGTGGAAGAAGGGGTAAAATAATTGAGGCACTTCAAGTGAAGGGGATACTGACACATGATCAAAAAGAGACAAGTCTTTGATTATAATAAAATAATATGTCTTAACTGTTATTTGTACATTTTGACACAACCCTATCCTTTCACTCCTACAGATGTCACTGACTTTATTACTGTCTTAGCTTTTCTAGCCATGTTATGGTATTTTGTATGTTGCAGCAACTCATTTCTTTATTTTAACATTTCAACACTTGTTTTTAGGAAAGAAACTTTAATGAAAATCAAACATGCAAGTGTATGCCCCAGCGCATCCACACAACACTATTAACATTTTAAAATGCAATAAACAGCAAACAGCAATGAATAAAATATCACAGATATATTATAGCTCTAAATGTCATGATCTATAAAGTTAGAAGAAGTCACACTTTATTTTCCATTGCTGATTTTTTTTTTGTTCCTCACAAGGTAAATTATAAGAAGAAAGTTTAAAGCTAATGTTGTGTATGTGTATATGTGGAGAATAGGTTGATCTCCTCTTTTCTGTGACAGCCCTTCAAATATTTTACACTGCTATCATGTCACCCTAGAACTTCTTTTCATTAAACCATATATACCCAATTCCAGCAAATGGTCTTTATATGTTTTAGCCTCTAGTCCCCTGATCATCTATGATACTCTTCTCTGCACTCTTTCTAGAGTCTCAACATCTTTTTTATATCAGAGCAACCAAAACTGGATGCAATATTCCAAGTGTGATTTAAAGTGGTATTAACACTTCAAGTGATCTTGATTCTACCCCCCCTCTCTCTGTGTGTATAATACATACAGTATATATATTAAGTTTACTATATATAAAATTTCACTCTGACAACAAAGTCAGTCAAGCTGGCATCTTATAATCTAAGGGCTAAAGTTCCCCAGCATGAGTATAGGCCAATAACTATTTATGGAGTGCAGGACAGACATCATCCTCAACATATCTCCAACTTCATGTTTTTCTGTTCTTCATCAAAAATAGGTATGTTCTGGCTTGTGTCATCCATAACTACTAGCTGCACACACTTCCACTTAGGGCAACTATTCTATTTAATTAGCTCCTGCATTTTGTTCAACTCTGCTTTTCAAGATAAGACCAGTTGTTTTTACCATATTTTACCCATATTTTCAGTATGTCTCTTCTGAAATGGGTCGTATTAATTTTGATTAAAAAATGAGAAAATGTGTTTATAACCTCACCCTTTCCCTTCTAACTTTTCTATGTAATACAATAGCAATGTGACTTAGGCAGTCACAGGAATCCAAATGCTGGGAAAGACAAATTATACGAGAAACCTCTGTGGTATATAAGTTGCCTTCTCTCTGTCTCTCTCTGTCTCTCGTCTCTCTGTCACCTTGAGATCTAAATACATATGAGTCCATTTTAACACTTTTAACTAGTTCTTCCAAAATTTCAGTAAACACATATACATTTTAGCAATTACAAGTTCATCATTTTGACATAATTAGCAATAATGAGGATTGAAATGATAACAGCTCTGTTTTAATTTCAGGTGGATTTGAGAAGATAGGGCAGCACTAAAATGACCAATTCTTCCTTGGTCCTCCTTCCATTCCTCCACTACACATAGACAGAGAGCTGTCAAGTGGAGCATTTTGAAGGAAATGTTGTGTGATAGATCACATTCATTTATTTTCATCATGAAGGAATTGTGAAAGGAAAACACTGATTACGTGAGAAGAAAAACAGAATTGTGTGAGTGAATGAGTGCATGGAAACGTGTGCGTGAGGGCATGCACTTTTATTTCCAATACAGACTAATAAAACACAATTGTGTGTTCCAAAAGAGTTCTTCAATTCCATCTACATTATGCTATATAAACATATTGATTGGCTTGGCTGTGTCACACTGAAGTAATTTCTAGATCATTAAATGTGAGAAACAAGCCTCATTTTGCCAATGATTCAGCTGCATATTATATGTAGCTAGATTTATTCCATGGATGTTTATAAGCCAGGCCATTTTAATACTTTACTGAAGTTTAATAATGGAATATAAAGACTCAGGTTCTGATATATGGGGGTTGTTTAAGCCACAAATGTACGAACTCTGAGAATTAATCAGCTAATCCAGTTCATTCATTTACAAATAATGGTTCATTGATCATTTGTATGAAGATCCCTTTGTAAGAAGACTATTTAGTTATACAAATTCAAGGAGGGCATAAAAGAAAGATTTAAATGATAAAAATTAGAGAACTGTATAAATTCCCCTCACTACCAATAAAATAAAAGGAGAAGGATAAAGGGAGAATTTATTTTCTTTATATTTCAAACAAAACAGCCCCACTTGAAATGTTTTGCTGGAATATTCTGAGTTGTCTATGTTCCAACAGAACAAAATTAAAAACAACTTGAGCTTTCTGAATTCCATCTGAACAAAACTTGAAATGATTTAAGAGTGACTTCCTACACATCTTAGGTTGAGAATCAGAGGTCCCACAATTGGAAGCAGTCATTTTTGCCCACCATAGAAATTTAAATTAGAGTTCACTTCAAATGGTTGTCCATGGTTTCTGCAGCTTACTGCAACAAGAGCTCACCTATTCTCTGGATAATTGACTCTACTTTTAAACTGCTTTTATTGTTACAAAGATTTTATTTTTCCCTAAAGTTGAATTCTTGCAACTCATTCTATGACTTTCATTCCAGAATCAAAGGTCTTAATTTTGTTTTGCCTGGCTTTCTTTCAGGCATTATGATTATATCCCCCACCGGTTATTTTCAATTTTATATCAAATGCAAATTTGACATGCCTTTGTCTTCATCCAAGTCATTAGTAAAAAAAATAAGTGTAGAGAGCCTATGACCAAACCATGGGTCACTTGATATTTCACCTTTATGAGGAACCACTGATAAGAACTCTCTCTTGGTAGAGTTTTCAATCTATATACTTAATTATTAAGCCATCACTTTATGCTTAACTATCTTGCTGATAAGAATGATTCATAGATTGTCTCTATGAATCTCAAGCTTTAGTCCTACCCCTCTAGTTTTCTCTTCATAATTGCCTTATAATAAAATACCCCAGCTTCTTAAACAAAAGTGATATAGCAAAGAGCATAGGTGTTTGACATCCTATCAATTGAGGGAAAGAGTTGTAGTAAAAGGAAGCATCTTCATGTCTGATATGCTAAAAGAAAAGAACATTTTGCTTTTGTTTTTATAATAATTTTGTCAAAGGTTATAATTACAAACAGTACAAACTAATACAAAAAGAAAAATAGAAGAATAAAAAGAAAGATGGAAAAAGAAAGAAAAAATGAAAAAAATAGATATAGAAAAAAAGACCATAATAAGAAAAAAGAAATATATAAAAAAGTGATTTTCCACCTTTATCACAAGTGTAAACAATTTTAGTAACTTATCTTCTTCCCACATTCCATCTCTTATATATAAACAAATCCATCAATCATCATCATTCCAGTTTTGATGTCAGCAAAAGTCCATTAAGAATCACCAGAGATAACAACATCTGTTATAACCTTGATCAAATAAACCAACTTCATATAGTGCCTGTGCTCAGTCACTCAAGTCCTAGTCATCTCATGCTTGGACAATTGCAATGGGGCTACACTCAGAATTCAGAAGCTACAACTTGTGCAGAAGGCAGCTGCATGGGCAATTCTTGGGACCCTAGAGTAGCCCATGTAACAGTACTGTTATGCAAGCTGCCCTGGCTGCCGGTATCCTTCAGGGTGCAATTCAAGATGGTGGTGGTTGCTTTTAAAGCCTGTATGGCATGGGTTCAGTCTATCTGAGAAACCATCTCACCACAATGGGACTGGCCTATTCCACCTCTGCTGGCAGAAGAGGCATGTTGGCAAAATAAATAAATAAATAAATAAATAAATAAATAAATAAATAAATAAATAAATAAATAAATAAATAAATGAATGAATGAATGAATGAATGAATGAATGAATGAATGAATGAATGAATGAATGAATGAATGAATAATCCTTCCATTTATATCTAGCAATCTTAATCTTTAGTCTCTTCAAAAAATGTCACAAACCTTGATTTTATTTTTTTCCATTTTTTCTTTGTCTCTTCTCTTCAAAACCTTAACCAGTGTTTTTTGTAAATCAAACTCAAGAAAAGTATCCAACTCTCTTTCTCTCTCTCTTTCTCAGTTTATTGTTTGTATATTCCTTTTGATTATTAAAACTTTAGCTGGTTTCTTTTGTATGTTCTGTGTAACAGCTATTTCCATATCAATCTTGATGTTGTCAGGTAGAATCTTCTTTCATAATATAATTTAGACACATTCTTTCTGTAGAGGCAGACATTGTTAAGATGAACCTCTGGGTCTGTTGTTCAAAAAATATCTGCAGTATGTCTAATATTAAAAATATGTTGCCTCATTTTGTAATTGTAACTCAAATGTAAGTCTTCTCCTTTAATTGTAATATTTACTTCCTGCTAATTCTCTAGCACCCATTAATTCTCTAGCACCAATCTTATCTTACTATGTGGTTTCTTTTTAAAACGATTCAAATCAAAAGCATTTTTCTATAATTAATCATTATAATTCTATTTATAGCTTTATAAGATCAAACTTTTAACCAATCTTTTACTATTTTACTATTTAGTATCTCCCCAGGAGATCTCCAATGACAAAACACTGTATTAATCTGATATTCTGAGAATCTTTTCTTTTAAACTTTAAGCACATAAAGGCTTAGGAAAGATGGGAGTAAGTTCAAAGCCTGCCCTGGACAATGTTCAGTGCTAAAAGGGCTACATTCTTTAGATGCCCATAAGCATGGTCTTTTAGTCTATTGTTTCAATCAAAAACTTATTATCACAATAAATCACCTTCTGTCTTCAACATTGGAAAATATTTTTGGAGGAGAAGGGTGGTGGTATGGTGGTGGTGATGGTGGTGGTGGTGGTGGTGGTGATGATGATGATGATAGCAAAGTAGGTATACTTCTCTTTACTGCTTCAATGGAGTCTGTCTTGTAAAACATTGAGTTATGGCCAATTCTACTAGCCTGGTATCATCAATTCAGTGAGAGAGGCTTTTGCACACATGAAGAAATTCTGAAAGGCAAAAATGAACTGGCTTGGTTGTTTTGCTGCTAACAAGCAAAAGAACTGCTTTGTTTCAGAGTCTTGCTCCAAGGGGATGCTTCACACAAATCTTCACTGAAGTGAAGTGCCTTTTTGCAACCTTGCTTTATTTATTTATTTATTTATTGGTTTATTTATTTATCCATCCCTATGCCATGTGTGCAGAACCAAATAAGAAGTCAACTGAATTTCAAACATTTGGGTCCCCCCTCCCACTTTTGGAGTGATTTTACTCTGACAGATTTGTATGATTTCCCCAGGCATCTGCCTCACCAATGTTTGCTTGCTGGATTCCACTATTTCCACCACATCATTTAATTCTCACCTGGCTTTTGCTGCTGCTCTGATTTTGGAAAGAAGAACTACTGGTGCCCATGTAAAATTGTTCAAATATATAATCTACATCCACACCAATGGAATTTTCACTCCCAGCCTTCTAATCACTGTCTTCACCCAAACCTGGCACAGAGGAAGCCTTCAGTTGATGTTGCACTCAATATATCCAGCTCTTGCAGTATGCAGTAATATCAGGAACAGGGAAATAAATACTCATTTGTAAGAAACGAGTGTCAAAATTTGACTGGGGGCGGTAAAAAAAATGAGATAAGGGCAGAACTGGAAAAAAAAATATGTTTCAGACATTATTTGATGGTTGTTAGACTTTCTACTGCTAAAGAAAAATCCCTTTGTACAGCAAACTATTTTAAATATTTACAGTATTTGTACAACACTGACTCCACATGGGTTTTATAAAAGCAGGCATAAATCCGATGATCGTTACAAACACAAGCAACATAAAAAGGCAAAATCCAACCAATTCTGGCATTTCCCTTTATTATTTCTCATGTTTATTAACCTCAATACTAACCATAAAATTGATCATTGAAATCTCTGTGGAAGAGCTCTTTTTGGATTGCCTTCCTCAACATTATCAGGGAAGGCCCCATCTGTACCTCTGACGCTATAAAATGCCACAGAGTTGAAGCATACTTTTAAGAAATGCCATACTTTTGTGACTTTCTTATGCTTGGGAGAGACTCTCAATATCTAAACTTGAGACAAATGGACCAGGTGGCTCAGTTCTACATAGAGGTGCCCAGGTCACAAGACATAAATGGCTTTACTGGTTAAAAGTAGCAATTTGAATTGTCTTCATAAGCCCACTAACACATGAAAAACTGGGGTTATAGAGTACTGATAGTTCCCATCTTCCTGTATGTAGTAAAAATGGGTTTCATAGTAGGAATCCATAACAGTTCATTAGTTGACTCAGGCAGACCATCTTAACTACTTTCCTGGTCTGAAGAGAATGCTGGCTGAATAAATTCCAAACAGACCAGAAGACCAGTTAGAGCTTGGCAGACTCTAACACCCTCTAATTTCAGTTCACCTATAAACTGCTCAGAATGGCCTTGAATTGAGTATAGACTTTTTCAGTATTTATACTCACAAGGTGGTTAGAAAATAGGGTTGCTTTCTTACTTAACCAATAAAGCCTTCTACGCTTCACCTTCAAACTATGAGCAAATAGAGGCTGCCATATATCCCAAATGAGTGCCTCCAGATTATTGTAAAAGGAAAGTGAGCAAATTCATAACACATTTCCAAAATTCTTTTCCCATTCAAAAGATTTCTAAAATTCTACATCTGAGCGAAACTGTTCAAACATTGTCATGCCTGAGCTTGATAAAATCATAGCTAGGAAATATCAATGAACCTTGAATGTATTTCACATCATGCAGGAGACAGCTACACTCTTAAAATTCTTCCTTTCATGGAGGAATACACCCATGGAATAAATCTTGTCAGACATTGGTGGGGGAAGGAGGTTAGAATAGCAAGTAAAATTACATCTAGTTCAGCATCAGTTCAGATTTCATTTCAAAATATCAGTTAGACTACTTTGCACTTTTGCATGAAGCAAATTACTATTATTTTTTTGGCAGTGTACCTGTATTTGTCTTTTTATATATTCCTGGGCAAGGACTGACTCTGAAGATTACGAAAGGAGAGGAGAGGAGAGGAGAGGAGAGGAGAGAAAGGGAAGGAAAGGGAGGGAAGGAAAGAAAGAAAGAAAGAAAGAAAGAAAGAAAGAAAGAAAGAAAGAAAGAAAGAAAGAAGAAATTCAGCTGGTTCAATCAATTTAGTTCCACCCTATGATGTTTTGCGCTACTTTAGGCATAAATTCATACTGTCTGGTTTCTCCATTTTTCTAGCAATTTGTAAAAAAAAAATGCATTAAAATTGTGCTTATTTTTGTACACTTTTTTCCTTTTTATGTTCATTTTATATACATTTTACCTTAGATATGCATTTTTGAATGCAAATTTTGTGTTAATATCTGCATTGTAAAATTTGAAAGATGTTCATGAACTTCATATTATGATCTGTTCCAACCTGCACATTAATCCAGTGAGGGTCAGTTTCCTTAATTTGCTTAAAATTGTGGATCAAACAAAAATCCCCACCCCTTTCTATTCATTGAATGAAAATAAATGAGACCATTGGTAATCAAGTATTTAAGAAGGGAAGATAGATTGCAGAACATGCATTTAAAAACAAGAAAAAGAGCCAACTCAGAATGCTGTTGGCTTCATAACATTTCTGATCCAGATGTTGCTATTTTGGAATTATTATTTTTTTAGTGAAGTTAGAGGGGAGGAAAGTAAGCAGTTCCAAAACACAATTTATATTAATCCTGGTTTTGAATAACAAATAAAAAAACATTCCAAGAATAAGAAGGGAATGGCATGTCCCCTATAGAAGAGTTTCTATGTTAAACAACAGTCACATCTTTTCTTGGGCATCATTTCCTTTTGTCTGTTTTTCATTGTTCTGTCCATACATTGTGTGTCTCTTCAGAACTCTGCTATATCACTAAAAGCCAGCATTTTCCCTTCTGTGCCTGAGATTCTGCTGGAGGTAAGAGGCATTTCAGGGGGAAAAATGGCAGCCATGAAAAAGAGCTCAATCACTTAATCCAACATTTGATAAATGCCATCAACTTTCTATTGGTTACAGCAGTGGTTCTCAACCTGTGGGTCGGGACCCCATTTGGGGTCGATCGACCATTTCACGGGGGTCACCAAGCAAGGCTGTCCGCCATTTTTTTTGTCCGCCATTTTTTTTGTCCACCATTTTTTTCCCCTTTTCCGGCGGGTGCCTTACCTCCCTTGGGCTGGGCCAGCTGGTGGTCGGCCTGCTCTGTCTCTGCCACTTGCCAGCTACGCCTCGGCCGGCACAGGGGGCGGAACCACGCATGTGCGGCGCTCCCGGGCAGGGAAAGTCCTCAACTTACGACCGGTTGGGTAGTCCTTGACTTACGACCGGTTTAGTCCTCGACGTACGACCGGTTTAGTCCTCGACTTACGACCGGTTGGGGTCGCGGCATTAAAAAGGTTGAGAACCACTGGGTTACAGAGATAGGTTATTAGAACTCCTGTTCTACAATTGACCAGTGGCATTAAGAGATTGACCTTGAAACCAACTTTATATTTGATAAATAAGCCAACAGAACAAACTTAATTTGAGTTTAATTTACTGAAGTGCTTCACAAAGATGTTTTGTTGTATTTAATTATAAGAAGGCAGGTGGCAGAATAACACCACATTCAGTAGAAATTATTCTCTCTTTGTTTTACATTATCAATGGCCCACTACTTATTGTTTTCTCTTACTCAGGCTGAGGAATGTGTAAGTCCTCTGCAATAAGTACAGGTTTCCTTCTAGAGCAGGCTCATTCTTCCCCTCAGCTCCAAGTCCCACATTTATGTGGAATGCCTGCTCAGGCAGTGAACTAGAAAGCCATGTAATCCATCTGGAAAAATTTGGTGGTCACTTTAAGAAAAGAGATGCTGGAAAAATATATCACAGTTTTCTCCTGAATCACAATAGGATGAGGCACCAAAACAGTTGCACTATAAAGACATAATCTATAAAGTTCACTAGCAACCAAAATCTCTTCATAATCAACTTTGCATTTATTGAACACACAAAGGAGTGAGCTTTGTTTGCAAAAAAAAGCTAATCAGAAATACTGAATATCAAAAGAAAAGCATGCATGTACTATATCTGGTGAAAAGTCAGATATTTAGGAAATACATGTACAAAATGCATGTACTAGAGAAAAATACAGACAGAAAAAAATATAAATGTTGCTGCTATTGTTAAAAAAAGTAAATTAGGAAACAATGTGCACATTTTATAAAACTGATTAATGTATGACTATATCTGAGATGGACACACAATAATCCTTATAATTAGAGATTTCACTGTTGGTGTTATTGCTGCTGCTGAGGTCCAGTTGTTCTATATTTTATGATATACCATTATACCAATGAATCTTAGTAGAATTTTGCTGGCAATTCATTGCTAGATTTTTTCCCCATTGGATATTAATGCCAGAACTGCCACCTCATGCCTGCACTCGGCAATCATCTGGTGCCAGCCTGCCATAAACCCTGAGGGGGAGAAGGAGAGGGAATGCTTGGGGGGGGAGGGAAAGTGAAAGTTAAGAAAGTGATGGTGCCTCTCCAAGTTGGCTGCTATGAGAAGAATACAACTGCAAACCAGCCTACCATCGAAACGGCCATTTCAGAAATATCTTCCTGGAAATTGAAGCAAGGGGAAGTGCTGAGCAGGAAAACGTTTTCACTTGGGGATTTGGTGCCGAATTTCAGTTCTGGCTTTGCTTTACTGTATTCCACTTGACCTTTAGTAAACTATACCTTTCTCAACAAATGAAGTCAAGGTTCGTTCTTGCTTAAAGGTTCAAGTTGACAATTATTTTAGGATACTTCTAGCTGGTCACTGGGCCTGCCCCTCTTACCTTTTGTGCCAATTTTATGCTCTACCATAACTCCATTATATTTAATTGTTCTTCGCTTAAAGACATATACACATATATAGAAAGATGCAATACTTCTTTTGTTTAAGATTTTGTTTGTCTCTGGTCTTAGGGCAGTAATTGAATTGAATTGAATTGAATTGAATTGAATACCATGTCTACTTTTTAGGGTTTGAGAGAAAAGGGTGGGGGAAAAAAGAAAGGACCATCAGGGTGGCCAATCAAAGAATGGGAAAATTAACATATCTTGCTAATTTCCTTTCCTCACAATGAGGAAAGATCACTATGCTAAAAAAACAAAAAAAGGTTGTTTCTCTTAGGAGATTGTGTGTGTGTGTGTGTGTGTGTGTGTGTGCATACTAAGCATGATGTTATATTGTCCTGGCTTGAAGTGAAAAGAGGAATATGCTAGGATATACGTGTGGAACACAACAGAAGTTGCCACCATTGAGAAATTCCTCCCCATGGACTTAATACACTATTCTATAAAACTGCTTTCATAGCATGTACTGTGGAAGTGAAGTTAAGGTAAAAGTTAATTGGTTCAGCCTCCCAAGGGCTATCATTAACTTAAAATTGGTGTCACCCCCTCATGTAGAAAGGAGTATTGAAACAATTTATCAGCCATTTACATGGCCTAGTACTTGCCTGATTCCAAACAAAAATATAGGCCAGTATAATAAAGCTATGTACACCTTTGCACATACTAGTTTGTGCTTGCTGAGCATTTATTGAAGAATGAAGCATTCAAAACAGCATCTTTTTCGTGTAGTATAGGGTAGTACAATGCATCCCATTTTGTGGTATTACATACTTCCAACATATAACAAGGAAGGACCAGGGTTGACATGATAGCAATGTTCCAATATCTGAGGGGTTGCCACAAAGAAAAGGGGGGGGGGTCAACATATTATCCAAAGCACCTGAAAGCAGGGCAAAAAGCAATGGGTGGAAACTAATCAAGGAGAAATCCAACCTAGAAATAAGGAGAAAATTCCTGACAGTTAGAACAATTAATCAGTGGAACAGCTTGCCTCCAGAAGTTGTGAATGCTCAAGAAGAGATTGGGCAATCATTTGTCTAAAGTGATATAGGGTTTCCTGCCTGAGCAGAGGATTGGATTAGAAGACCTCTAAGGTCCATTCCAACTCTGTTATTCTGTTATATACACAGTGTCTAAGGTTGGATCTACAAAAGAGTAGACAACATTACTTTGGACTTTAGATTGTAAGACAGCAATGATGGACAGTTGGAATAGACTCCCAATTGGCTGGGAGCAGAAGCAGTGAACACTCATTTGAAGCTTCAATGCATTATTTGGTGAAAAGTTTAATGTGATAGTCTATAAAGTAAATCATTGCATGTAAGAAAGGGATGACTGAATATGACTGAAAGGGATATTGAATATCCCAACAGTAATGCTTTCAAAAAATGACTGCACTGTGATTTTAGAAATGTGAATCATAATTAGATGGATTTTGTAGTTTATTCATTGTGACAACTAAATCTTTCCATGTGAACTTTCCACCTTTTATGAAGTTGAGCAGGATACTATAAGTGCTTTTTTCTGGCAAGTCATACTTAAATGTTCAGAGAAAGACACAGACAGATTGAAAGGAAGAGAAATCTAGACAGAGATATTATTTCTAAAATCCTTCATTGTTTAAGGCATTCAATATCTTGCAATAATTTATAGTATATGTTGTGAGTTCTGCCAATTAATATAGATAGAGATCAGTGGTTTGACCAAGTAACATTCCAGAATTGCAACTGAGAGATTTATAATATTCAGTATACACTGATTTTGGATCTCTCGTGGCAGTTGTACAGGTGTTGAAGGTATAAAACATAACTCACCTGTCCCAGGATAGTCTAAGAAGAACCATCTATCTGAGATGAGAAGGCTACCACCTTATTTGGAGAACCCCTCTCCTCTCAATCTATCCCTTTTCATGGCTCTTCTTCCTGATTTCTCCTTCCTTTTTAGCTAATGCCTCATTCTGGAATACATGTCAAATTTAATGCACTGAGAGCATTGGAGTTCATAGCTGCTTCGTAGCTGTGCATCCACCCCAATTCCTCAATGTCATTATGGTAGCTGATGTTCTCAGAGTGGCTGTCCATTCTTAAAATTTAGCAGGACAAGTGGTAGAACAGGGTGGTTATTACAGCTGTGTTCCCCCCCTAATAATATATGATCCAAAAATCCTGAGAGTGACACATCAGACTGATGGCTCCTCCAAGGTATAGATCAGGAGGGTGATGAATGAAGACATGACAGTCTGTCACCTATGACAAAGGATCTTTTACTCCAGATATATGAATAATACAACAAAATAATGTAATGATTGATATGTGTCATGCTATTTGGAGCTTTATAACACTTGGTTCAAGAGAAATGCACTAATTAAATATGTCATGTTTTAGTCAGAAAATACCAATACCCAGCTTCCTGTTGTCCTAGTTTATTATTTATATCCAGAACCAGGAAACATCTCAGTGGGAAGCTAAAATTATAAATATATGAATTACCAATTACCAAGTTCCATTAGTTTTTATGAAAATCTATTCTCCTTAATTCTTAAACAAGCTTCAATTTCCTTCAAAAATATCCAACCAAAGACCAACTAACACTGATGTGTTTAGCTACGTAGAACAACCATTGCTTCCTCATGCATATTCCCTAAGGGCAATATTTAGTTCATATTTTTGCCTTATTTCCTTCCTTCCTTCCCTCCCTCCCTCCCTCCCTCCCTCCCTACTAATCACGCCTTAGTGTACATGGTCAATTAAAATATTTGCTCCTATTTATAATTCAATAATTCATGTAATCTATTTCCCAAGATCCCCTAACTGAGAAGAGCATCTGTGATCTGTATAGAATTTAATAGTTACTTCATACTCAGAATGGAAATAAAGGACGTTAAGCAATAGAACTGAGCAACTATTGGTTGTTCTGCTAAAAAACAAAAATAGTGAAGATATTCCAAGTGTTCACAGTTTGGAAATATTGACACTTTTAAAGACTTTCTATTTTTTAAAACAGTTGTCAATTTCTATTGGTCTTTTTTGATCCATTTTGATGAAGAACTAGAGACAATGCAGTGTGTAGTGAAGATTATTCGCTTTCTTTTTTTACCCCAGTGAGATCTCTCCCTCCCTCCCTCCCTCCCTCCCTCTCTCTCTCTCTCTCTCTCTCTCTCTCTCCCCCCTTTCATTCATTCAGGAGATCAGGCATCATAGCTGCAAAATCCATTTTATCGTAATATAGGATATACTAATTTAGTGTCATTAAAAAAACTCTTAGATATCACTTCAGACATCTAAAAACAAGAATCAGGATTAAGCATCTTGTTGCCTTGCTGTATTTATTGTTGTCATTGTTATTTCCTAATCCAATTAAAAACTGAAATTTTATGAGACTGTTACTTACAACATTAAATGTTTAAAATACATTTTAAAAGGGCAGCAATGTAAATATATTAAATATGCAGGAGACATACAAACCATCAGTTTCAGATGACAACAAGCATTCAATAAAACATTATGAAAAGCCAAGACCCTGGGCTTTATTTTATGAAAATAATTTCAACTTTTTTTTTTTTTGCAACTAATTTTATGGATTTAATTTCAAAATCCCTCTTCGAACGATCTACTGAAATCTCTGGAAGACTAACCTGACCTGCTAAAGAGGAGAAATGAAAGAGGTATATCAGAAAACTCTTGCATCCTCTCCTGCTTCCCTAAGCCTGCAAACTGTTGGCATGGCTTCCCAACATAGAGAATGCAGCTGTCGAGAAATGAATGGTTGCTATTCCTAGCCAAGAACAAGTAACCTGCTGCTCCAGAACTACATGCCGTGCCTGAACGTCCTTCAGCAGCCTTCAGCTCCTCCTTTGACCTGACTGCTGAAACCTGGAGGCACAGTTTCTTGCCATTTGGATGTGAGGAAGACATGCAAATTACAGTGTAAACTCTGAAACAGACATAATCTCTCCGGAGAAGAAAGAGGTATCCTCAGATTTGCTGTTCCACCTGTATGGATGTGGTGTCTTTCCCTCAAGACTTTCTTCAACATTCCTGGATGACTAGAAACTGTGCAGAACAAAGAACTGACCTTTAAAATTTTAATCAAAAATGGTATTTGACAGAATTTGTGTTAAATTGATACCTATGAGAAGTTACGTGAAAAAGCCCTTTATATTATTGTAAGCCAACTAGAGTAGTCCTATGGCGAGATAGGCGACAAATTAACAAATAATAATATTAAGGAAAGTGATGAATAAGAACAGATAGAGATTTCTTACAGGTAGTCCTCAACATATAAATACAATTATAAGTTTGATAAGGTCATTAAATGAGCCATCACATGACCAGACCCAATTTCATGACCATTTTTACCATCGTTATTAAGCAAATAATGAAGTCATTAACCAATCAAGCTTTCTCAATTGTGGTTGCTTCTTAGAAACTGGCTGGAAAGATCACAAATGTCAACCATATGATCACAGGATGCTGTAACCAATCATAAATGTGAGCCTGTTGCCTAATGCCCAAATTACAATCCCACGACTGTGTGGGGGTGGTGCAAAGATCAAAACTTTGAGGACATGTCATAAATCATTTTCCCCATGCTGCCATAGTTTTGAACTGTCATTAAACGAATGATCATAAGTCAAGAACTACCTGTCTATACTCTTGGGAAGTAAAAAAAAAACTATCCTGAAAGAGATCAGAGTGCTTATTTATCACTTCTACTATTTGACCAGGACTTTATTATTATTATGATTCATTGCATAGTCAGACAGATTTTCGGACAGGATTTGGCATTTTTATCTACCTATCAAATCCTTCCCAAGCACCTGGCACAGGCAGATGTTCTTGTCTGATAATATTATCACAGAATATAAGCTGTTCAAAGTAAAGCTGCCTTTTGCTATTGGCTGATGGTGATTTTTGTCAATATTGATGGTGTTAAGTGGTGCTCCAGATGTTTTGGGATTGTACTCAAGGTGCCTATTGCTATTGGAACTATCTTTGTTTTCTTTTGTCACAATTGTTCTACTTTTATTTGCAGGTCTTTGCAGTTTGTGATTTTCTGTGGTTCTTTCTCTTCTCTTCTGCTGTCTCCAGGCATTCCAATTTCCATTATCCAGACGTTTTGTCTTTTTTTTATCAGCAGTTATTAAGTTTGGGGTGCTATGTGGCAAGTGCTTATATCATCATCATCACCATCATCACCATCACCATCATCATCATCATCATCATCATCGTTATTGTTGTTATTAAATTGCACACACACACACACATACACATGCATATATTGACTAAAGGTTATAAAAGAGGTTTCCTGATTTAGTTGTTACAATTTGGAAATAAAAGGTGGGCTCTAGAATCATAGGAAATGATATGGACATCCTTGTCCATACACTTCCTGCTCTACCTACCTAGAAGCTAAAAATACACATTGTGCAGTAGCATCTCTTTCTGAAGCAGCATCTAATTTGCCCTATAAAGAGAATTTTGTGTGTGAATATACATATGGAGGCTTGTTGGGATGAGATGCTTGTTCCTGTTGATTTGTGTAGACAACAGAGTAATATATCAACATTTTGAGAGCTAATAATTTCCATTAAAGATACTTTTACTTCCTGATGTCTCATCACCTCCCCCTCCCCCAAAATATTTTTCATATCAGTAGTCATGCCACATACTATAGAGGCAGTGGATGCTAAAATTGATTTTACTTGCATTAATTAAGGAGGTAAATAATGATCTGGAAAAAAGCAAGAAGCAGAGACTCTCAGTAATAATAATGTCACTTCTGCTAGCTCTTTATAGAACCTGTTTTGATAGTCAAGTATGATTCTGGTTTCTGTTTGAGCATGCTGCTCTGTTCAAGTTTAGGAGGCCAATTAAACTCTTAGCTTAGAAGCAAACAAATGCAAGTTACTAATTATCTGCTGTCTACCTGGAGGAAAGAGGAAGGTCTTGTCATGATTAATGACTTGCTGTCTAGGTTGCATTTTGCAGCCAGATGTCCTGGAGGGGATAGCACGAGTTTCAAGAGCACAAAGTTCAGGTGCAATCATTCCACAATGTAAAGAAATTCAACATTCTACAATAACTCAAATGCTGCTTTCCTGCTAGCAGCCAAAATGATTCTGCCTTTTGTCATTCTTTGTCAAATACACTAAAAAACAGCTAACAGGCTGTTTTTATTTCTTCCCAAATCTCATGGTTACATTGACTTGTAGGCCTTCAACTTTAACCTTCAGTTTGAACAAGTCACTGCTTCAACATCATTAAAAAGATGTAGCTGCCTCTATCAAGCAGATTTCTCTATTTACTTCCTTCTTATGAATTTGTTCTCTTTTTAACTTGACATCTGGGTAATAAGAATTCTAGTCTTTCAGTGACCTTCTGGGGAAGAGGAGAAACAACATGATCCTGTGACTTTTCTTTCACCTGTTAACTGTGACCAGCTTTTAATAGATGTTGCCTAAAAAAAGGAATGAAATATAACTGAAAGCAGATGTCAGCTTTTGAACTTCCAATAACGTACTGAGTTCTGTTCAGAAAAAAAATGACTATGAAAGCAGAGCAGTTTTGCACAGGATTTCTGAAAACTCTTATAATAGTAGATTCTACTCCACAAATGCCTTGGCAGTTCCATCCAATTACATCAGGCTTTATGGTGTGTACAACCTGATATCTTTAGACCTAAATAACTCAAACATTTTTTAAAAAATGAAATGTAATTGTTTTGGCCCTTCCCACTCTAATTTTGTCACCAGACCTCTGCCATGCTGGTATGGCACAGAAGGAAAGAGCATGCACCAGGCAAAAATGTCTTCAACTTTGAATTAAGGAGAGAGAACCTCTGGTCTTCCCAATGTGAAACAATTATGTTCATGATACCTTCTGCCAGCTTGGATAAAAAGTAGAGATGCTGGTAGTTGTACTTTAGTAACTTTGAAAACCCCACACCTTTCCCAGTTGTGTTCTTCAAAGAAGAGCATAATCTTCAGAGATAGCCAGTGCAACTGTGTCAGCCTTCAGTCCCACTGTGTAATCTATTGTAAATTCTACAATAATTCTGTTAATATGTGTCTTAGCAGTTGTTGGAACCTCTGCCAAAGCTGAGAGGTCAGCTGCTCCCATAGGTCCTCTGCCTGCAGGTCAAGGCCTAGCTCGGAGTCTGCATCCCTGGGCTCGCATAGTTCCTGTAGCCAGAGAAGGGCCTCCCTCAGGTGTCATCGTGTCGTCGCATCCCCCCCCCCCACTGGCCCCAGAGCCGAAGTTCCAACTCTCGCATCATGTTACTTAATTAATCCTATATTGCATGAAAGAGTGTACTATTAAATGTCTCCAGTTTTCCAGACCTAATGCAAACATAATACAAAGTCCTACTGAAGCATGATCCTAATAATATTTTTCTTCTGTGTCTTAGGTGATCCAGGATAGCAGACTTGGTCTTTTTAAAGAAATTGGTGACTGAAACAAACCAAAATAGCATGCTTTATTTGCTTGTTTAACACAGCCACCCCGATGGAATTTTAATGAATAAACATTTAGTGACCAGCATTAGTCTAAACAATTTTAATTGGAAAACATTCCATTTGCTCAATGATGCTTAATTATTTGCAAGATAATTTCTTCTAATTAACATTTAATTTTTTAATTGGCTCATGCTGATTTTGAGATTGGCTGATTAAGAAGAGGACATAGAATTTTATTTGGCCAGGTTGCTTTCTTATTTGTGTTGAATTTCAGATGGTCCCCTAGATCAGCCTCCTTTGAACTTGTCTCTTCAAGATGTGTTGGATTTCAATTCCCTCTATTGTGATGGAAGGGGGAATTAAGGTCTGTGATGAATGGAAAGTTGAAGTCTACCTGCTTGAGGCATCCCACAAAGAAACTGATTACATGTGAGATGCTTTCAACATAGACACTGTATCTCTACTATTATTCTAGTAAGAATTTGAAGAGTCTCTATTATTCTCTATTCCTTTCCCAAAGAACAGTTGTCTTAGTTGCTGTTTGCCTTTATTCTAGTTGAACATTATCAGAAGCCACAATTTTATAATATAATTCTTGCTTTGGAATAATCTCTCTGAATTTAAAACAAATCTCTACTCAGTTTCAGTAAACTAAAATACTGAGTCAGTACTGCATAATCTTACCAATACCGGTTAAGTACCTTCATTATCTATACATACAAGCCTAAATGTTATTTAGTTAATCCTATATTGCATGAAAGGGTGTAGTATTAAATGCCTCCAATTTTCCAGACCTAATGCATACATAATACAAAGTGGTATTGAAGTATGATCCTAATAATATTTTTCTTCTGTAAACCCTGATAAATTCAATTTATAGTAGAAGAGGAAAATTATATGAATATGCTTTGTGCCTTATGGCAATGAAAATCATTGGCATGCTCATTTATATAGTGTCAAATATCTCATCTATTTGATACCAACCTGAATATTGTACTGTGTAATACATAAGATCAGTGGAGTAGATAAAATATGCACAAGAGAAGGAACAAATTATATTTTGACACATTAAATGTTTTCCTTATTTCCTGTTTGTGTAGTGCTAGTGCTAGTTATCACTTAGGCAATAACACTTCCATTGTACTTTGAAATGGGCTTATCAATGAAGCACTTGAGTAGATTATGAAAAAAAATGATGATAACATTATGAATCTCATTTTTCATTTAAAACACATTATCAGATAATATTGGACCAACTCAATGAGCTACTGATGTAATAATCCTTACCTGAGGAAACTGATAGAATAACTAGGAGAAACCTTCCTGACAGCAGTTGATAAACATATGAAAACTGTCAACAAATTTGGGGACAGAATTACTTACCTTTAAAACAATTAACTGATTAAATAAAGGTATGCATTAGTCAGTGGAAGGCATATTTCTGAGATATTGAAAGGATGGAGAAGTTATATTCCACAGAACCAGCATGAACCCCACAGTTAAACAACAACAACAACACTTGAGTTTTGTGGAAATTGTTTCCTGGAACATGTTTTTGTTTAAATCAGGAGGCTTAAAGTAGGTTCATTTTGATGTGATATCCTCTAACATTTATACAAATGGACAAATTGGACTATTAGTTATATGTATCACTTTTGTAAGTGTATAAAAATAAATTCAAATATTTCAGCATTTGTCAGGGTATGTAAATTGCATGTAAATTCATTTTGAATTCCTCCCCCCTCAAAATATAAATCTCCTATTGCTACTTTCTGAGCTGATCAATGGCTATGTTTATATGACATGGCTAACCTAGTCCAACTCTGTCCTAGTTGATTTTTGTCTCATTTCCATACTGGTTCGTAGATTTGCATCAGCTGTTGTTTCTGGCGAAGTATAAATTTTCTTGGTATAAGATTCTTGTAGTGATGCTAGAGATGTATTAATTGGACATGTGAATGTGAGTGTACATTCATATCACATCATTTTGTTAATTAAGAACTTAAACGATTTTAAATGTAAGCAACAAAAACTATAGGTCTTAAAATAATATATCAAAAATCAAGGTACTTGGAATGATCTTTGTAAAATGTTTAGTAAAATTGGAGAAATTGATTATATAGTTTTAAGATGTAAAAATATTGGTGTTACAATGAATGAAGTAGGAAAGGATTACTTAAATGTATGTAATATATACTGCTCACAAAAATAAAAGGAACGCAAACCCCTTCAGTTGCATAGTAAAATGTTCCCTTTATTTTTGTGAGCAGTATATATATATATGCATCTCTTTGAGTATTCTGTGTCACTGGCACATTTATGTCAATGTTTCTTTGCAGGTGTACACATGCAAGGTGGTTCTGCTGGTATGGTTCCTAATATGTCCTCAATCTGAAAAGTTTGTCTTAATCTCTTGGACACACCTCTGCCACACTACTAGCATCTGTGCTCCACTTAAACTTTAACTTTAAAAATAATTATCACTTATTAAAATCTCTCCCCATCACATTATTGCTAGTCATGCAGAAAATTACTCTGCTTCAGGAAATGAAACCATCAAAATATAATAACTTTTCTCCCACAGAAGGGTGGATAATTAAATTCATCATAATACAAAATGTTGGAAGTAAAGTTCATTGTTTGCCAATGTGACTGAACTTATCACTTAGCAAATAAGACAGAGATCCATGCCTTTGTAAATGGTTTCTCCACCTTAGCCATTCCTCAATAATCATCTATCTGTATATTTGTACTATCAATACAGGCCCAATTTGTCCCTTGCTTTAGAAATTCTTACTATGAAAGATTGTGTATTTAATGAGTCTGAAATTAAAGAAATGCTGGTGAAAACACAGCATTTTTCTATCAGAGAAAGCTATAGACAAATGATAAAGGAGACTTTCCTTGATTACTTAGTAGAACTTGAAATACAGTAATTTCTTTCCCAAAAAACTGTGCAGATGCCTATATAGCCAGAGGGCTCCAAGATGATCAACAGCAGGTAACTGACTAGCTGAGATATCAAGTTTGGATCCTTCACCTGAGGTCTGGAGAATACATGAAAGAAGGACTGAATAGATTCTCTGAATAGATCCACCCAAACTTAAATTATGCAAGTCCCATCCAATAACTGCCAACTCTGAAGATGATACTCTGCCCTAGAATAGGAAGCTTTCACACTCTTTTTTCCAGGGTTTTTACAAGGTTTGGAGAAAATATGGTTTGGATAACATTTCATCAAATGTCTCTTTGTGGTTCTCCTACCAGGAATCATAACCAATGTAATCATTTTCTGAAGTTGAGAAACAAAAATCAGATCACAATACTTGGGCTTGTATGCAGCATACTAACAAGTTATCTATTTTCCAATTTAAAATGAACTGCCTCAAGCTGTTGACCATCAAAACTTTATTTTCTTGGCACTTAGAATACAGAATTGATTGATTGACTCTGATTAACAGTGGCAAGGTATTTCACATACAAGCCAGAATTGATTTTCTTGCTTTATTTTGCTTATTACGAGGATTCGATCACTTTTTATTCATCTCTTTGCAGATAGAAGGATATTAATTCAAGACCACTAAAATGTCACAATTTCACTCTATTTTATTAGTACAGGATAAAAGTAATACCAGATCTTGAACATATACTGAAGTAGCCTTAGAAAAACAAAAAAGGTTTGCAGGAGCTGCATCTATTAAGAAGAATATATTTGATGAAAAAATAGGAAGTAACATATGCCTAGGGATATTGTAGCTGTTGACATCCATGGCTTATAATGAAACTTTCATTTTGTCTCCACCTCTCTGCAGTCCCCTTCAAATAAGGGTTCCCTTATTTGGGAACCCTTATTTGAAGGGGAAGTCATAAACACTGCAGCAAACTGAAGCTTTTTCATTATTGAATGAATGTAGTTAGATAAAACGTAGCAATAAGCTTTATTGGATCATTGTTGGCTCTCTTAAAAGAAAACTAGTTCATGGAAATAAATAGTGTTATATGATTTGCAGAGTTAGGCAGTATTGATTTATTTGCTCTAATTCATTATTGCAAATATGTAGTATATTGTTTGTAGGCTGGAGAATAAATACTGTCCTACAAACCCTGATGAATTCATTTATATATATTATCACTACTTCTAGCATACAATAGGAATGGGCATTAAATTCAACCAAATCCCAGATTTCAAGCAAAACAAGATAATTCTCAGTAGTATTTTTTTAATAGTAGTCTAGAAAACCTGTCCCTAGGCCCTTTACTCTAATCCTAGATGGTACAAAACTCAGTTTCTAAACAATTTCCCTGAAGTTATATTGCTTGATGACCCATCCACCCCCAAATTAATACGTAGCACCAACAACAGTAGTTTGGATTACTGGATCTCAGGGACCAATAAGTCTCAGATTTATTTTTGTAATCAAGCCATTCCCTCTTAGTAGCTCTAGTTGCAACATTTGATGGTGAGATCATGGGACATTCTTTAGTTTGATTATATGTCCATGACATAACTTTGCTTCATTGCCCTCCAATTTTTATCCTTCAGTTACTGACTACTTTCATAGAACATTCCAAACAGAAGATTTCAAGAGGTCTAGATGTTATTCCCATATTGAACCAAGTGGCCTAGTTAGCCCCTATTAGGAATCTTTTTAGATTATAAATAGATTATAAATATATACACTATTAGCTGTGTTCAGAGAGAGCGAGAGAGAGAGAGAGAGAGAGAGAGAGAGAGAGAGAGAGAGAGAGAGAGAAATTAGATATATAGTATCAGTGTGTAGCTATTTACATGTTTCTTTGTTTTGTTTTTTTACAGCACAAGAATATTTTTACAGACTCTGAAAATATTTCTTTTCCATAATGTGTGTCTATTACCACTGGAGAATCAATCTTAGTAAAAAAAAAACCTATGAATTGATAAGACTAGGGTGAAATAAATCACTTTAAGGATACTTTTAAAATATATATATATATATATATATATATTATTTATGTATTTATATCCTGCCCTTATTATTTTTTACAAATAAGGCAACAAACATATCCAACCCACATTCCTCCTCCTATTTCCCTGTGAGGTGAAATGAGCTATGCTGAGAGAGGGCGACTGGCCCAAAGTCACCCAGCTGACTTTCAGGGTTAAGACCAGACTGGAATTCATAGTCTCCCACTTTCTAGCCTGGTTCCTTAACCACTAGAGCAAATTGGATCTCTGATGAGTGTGTCTCTATTGTGGCATAATCAACAATACACTGTCAAAATTTAATGATCAGCCAGCATTAAAAAAAAAAACCTCTGGCAGAACTGAACATAACACTGTCTTAACTCTACGACCATGATAAGTCACAATAGATGCTGACAATCTGCATGAAATGCCCCTATTCTTTGACTGTGCAACCATTTCCTCTATTCTTAAAATACAGTACTATGTCTGACCTAAAAAAAAATTGCAGACTGCCATGTGATCACAGCAAACCAAGGAAAATTCTGTTTCTTTGCTACCATTCTAGTCATCATCCAGATTTTTGCAATCCAGATATAAAAATTTAATTAATACTATATTTAGGTATAAAGGCAGGTTTGGTTGCTTATTTGTATTCTTGGACTCTTTTTTAAAATAATCGATACTTGACCTTCAAAAGAGGAACCAAACTGTTTTATTTAATAGAGTGTCTGGCATGATAAAGTTGGGAACAATCATTTATCAAAATGCTTCTAACAAATAGCTTTGTCTCTGAAAATATCTGCAGTCCCAAAACTTCATCTGAGATGCAGGATGGGGATTATAACTTTCTTTACTGCTTCTTATCTAATCTGTCTGAAAGAAAAAGCAAGATGTCCCTTAATCAGCTGAGCTACTTTTTAAAGCATTTTGAATCCAGATCTGTAGCTCTTGAATTTACTTATCTGTAGGAGAAAATGGAAAGAGACAATGATTGGATAAAGAATAATTACTCTTCCTGTATTGCAAGATTACCAGGTGAATAAAAGAAAAGAGAACAATGATTTGAGAACAGATAGATTGAGTAGGAAAGTAAAGAGGGAAGATTTTTTTTAAAGCTCATTGGGAAAGCAGGGGTAGAGAAAGCAGATTTCACTAAGAACTTCAGTGATGTCAGAGGCATGGAATCTGATTTAGTTGAGAAGTAATTCATAATAAGGCAATTTGTTTTATGAATCTTTTTTTGGGAGGGGGGGAGAAGAGTATTTAATTTTCCAATCCCTATTCTGAACTTGGTAAAGTGAGTTTATTCCACTGCTACAATCTTCTCAACTATAGCTCCCTATTATATCATCTTTGCATGGAGATGCCTAAAATCACTAGAAAATAATTCAATTGTGGATGGTTCACAAATTATCAAGAATTCCCTTGTTTCTACATCCTTACATCTTTCCTGCTTAAGGATGTCCTTCCTTACACCAAGTTCCAACTTGTTTCTATTATAGCCTTTTTTTTCTTCATGTACTGTATGTATAATGCAATAGAAAACCTATAAGCTTATTAAGAATTGTAATTAGCATCTAGCAAAGATGAAACATTAGCAGGCACATTCTTCCTCAAATTAACATTGTCCTAACATTGGGACTATAATTTTCTAAGCTAAGAAAACCTTTTAGGAACTATACATGGTCTTGAATTAAATAAAACTAAACTCTAAGCAGCACCAATTTTCTATAGCCTTATTAAATCCAACTTTAACCTACCTAATTTTAACCTCAGATATTTGAGTAGGCCTGATTAGCTCAAATTGGTTTATTTAATTCAGTCTGGAGTTATCCAATAGGATCATCATATGCCAAGATGATGAAGAAATAACACTTCTACCAACTGTAAGGGTTATTTCCATCCCAGGAGATACATTATTGGAATTATATTTTAATATTTTTATATATACATTAAGTTTAGCACTTTGGATAAATTTGGTCTTCTACTAATATATCAGTGACCCATTTACTGCTTGACAGAGCAGCTAAGATGACAGGATGGAATAACTATTGTTAATAAATCCTTTATTTTATAGGAAGATTTCAGAAAGTGATGACCAAAAAATTGTTGCTTGACTCCTTGGAAAATATATCTCTACATGCATTGAGGCATACATTTATCATATTAAAATGTATGTAATTTGAAGTTAGAATTGGGCAAAATGAAGATATATAGGTGGAACGTTGATTCATATTAAATCAAATTCTTAGAGCAAGATGTTGAAGGATTTTTTAGTAAAGGAAAAAACTGACAGTTGTTTGGTATCTTAGAAAGGATAAAAATATACTGGTAGTCGAAACACGGGTATTAGTTAGAATTATATTATAATACAGTGTAATACTGTATTGGGAAACAATCAAAAGGGGTAAAATGGCAGTTGCCCTTCCCAGGCAACTGATTTTATTTTAATAGTAACCTGCAAACCAAGCACATGGAAATGAGAAGTTTCCTTGTCAGCTCTACATGGCTATCATAAGAGTTCAATGTAATGAAGGATCTCATTTTGTGAATGCCCACCTAATATGGTATAACTCAGTGCAAGTGTATATAGTATACAGCAAAATATAACCATTATGCTATTTGTCAAAATAAGCCTTTGAAGATGGAAAGGAAACCTTTATTCAACATTAAACTCTTGGAGCTCACAGTATGGATGCCGAGATTTCAGGGTGTTTGATGGGATGAATGCAGTCTTTGCTCTTCTCTGATTTGTTCCCTTGAGATTTCATGTGTCATGTGACTTTCTATCTTGTACTTTTCTTGTATTAGTGTTGTGCTATCCTTGTAGATAATGTCTCTGCAAAAAAACACAAGCGCTAATATGTGTGCACACAGAATTCCTGTTTACTTGGAGAACATTTCTCAAGAGGATTTCTGAAGTTTTCCTTCCTTGTTTTAAATTGATGTCAAAAGAATGATGTTTTCTATTATGGGAAAAAGGGAATGAAGAAGACCATAAAATCAGTAAGAACAATAATCTTGAATTCAATTTCTGAATATGGAATCCAGTTTAGAAAAAAAAACCCATCACCCACACCCATAAAAGAGGTACTAAGTTACCAACCTTGTTAACTCTCAAGACTCTTTTTTCTGTTATGTATTCAAAATGGACTGTGATTAATATGCATATGTATATATAATGTGTTTGTGTCTTCTCTTATATCTTCTCTCTCTTGTTTTATCACAGTGGTGGCGAACCTATGGCATGCATGCCAGAGGCGGCACTCAGAGCCCTCTCTGTGGGCATGCATGCCGTTGCCCCAGCAGAGTTCGCCAGAGTAATGAGCACGTGGCGTTTGGAAGTGACAGGGCAGGAAATGAGCGAGCAAGCGGCATTGCCCCCCCCAGGGATGCCCCGGAGATGGCGAGGGACTGGCCCTGGCCACGCTCACCCAGTCTGCTGTGATCACTGCAGCCACGTCCACCCAGTGGACCATGCCCCCCCTGAGGGCACCACAATGCTGATGCAGCCTTGGCACTTTGCGATAAATAAGTGGGTTTTGGGTTGCAGTTTGGGCACTCGGTCTCTAAAAGGTTCGCCATCACTGTCTTATCATCTTAAATCTTACCTTACCTAAACCTTTCCTTAATAAGATTGAAGAGGTTATATGTGTTAAGTAGTACTAAAAGATGAATGTTAATGGTAAATAAGAGCGAAAGAAACCATAAATTAAAATACTGGGAACTGATGATAAGTGGGAAGAGAATATCAAATACCTATGGCTAGGCAAGGCAGAGGGAGGACCAATGGGGAAGATTAGTCTGGGAGAAGATGAGGATATCTGTGCCCTGCGTAAAACCATTCAACATTATAACCAGGACAAAAATGTTCTTATATTAATAGGAGTATGTATGTATGTATGTATGTATGTATGTATGTATGTATGTATGTATGTATGCATGCATGCATGCATGCATGCATATATGCATGAATGTATTTACTGGAGTTTCTTTGTTCATGGCATCAGTCATATAGCACATTTGACAATATATCATGATGGCTCTATCCTCAGGAGTAGGGTAAAGCAAAATGCTTTCCTAAACAATCAAGTCTTTGTGACCTTTTGCAAGCCCAGTGAGATGGAGGAGAACCAGATAGCCCCCCTTTTTTTCTAGAGCTGTGCTCTAGAAAAATATTCACCCTGCACCCTCCCTTTCTAGTCAGCATTATAGCAGTGGTGACAATAGCCAGTCCACACACTTGAAAGCAATGGGTAGTTTTCCCCTTACTTAGGAGGAGGGGCCAAATTGTTATATAAGGGCAGACTTTATTGTTTGCTGTTCTCTTTCAAATTATAATTGAATGTTCACATAGTTGCCAATAGATCCAATCCATTCATCCTTCATCTTCTTTCTCAATTACTCAAATATCAGTCAATTACTGTGACTGATATTTCTTTTACAATCTGGCTGACAGAAAGATCTTCTAGCAATCTGAGGCTGGGATTTAAATCTAGCATAATCTAGCTCCCTCATATGATAACTATGTTGCCCTGGAATTCTGAAAATTGCAGTCTTAACCTTCTAGAGGGAACAAATTAAGAAGTCTTCCTTAAAGAAGTGAGGTCAGTTCTTTTTCTTTCTGGCTGTCTCTGCAGATAAATATATAAGTAGGTAGATATTGGGTTAATTAATTCCACTTAGATGTTGGACTACTTAATTTAAGTCTTCTTAGTCCTTATCTGGAAAGATCAGGAAGTGGAGACCTCTATTAGCCAATCTGTAAATTACAATAGGCAATACTGAATTACATGGATCAGTTATCTGATTTGATCTAAGAAAGCTTCTCATTTTTCTGTAAGATTCCATAGGTAAACATATATACTCTCAAATATGTAACCACTTTTGAGATAAAGATGGTAAATACAGGTAAGTAACACAATTATATATGTTTTGGAACTTTTCCCTGGATTCTCCTCCCCTAAATCTTAACAATGTGATCAAAGGCTCTGTCTTCAGAGTGTAATAAATTCAATGAAACTTACTCCAAATCCCCATGAGTCCAATGAGATTTCCTTTCTATAACTCAGGATTTCAACCTTTAAGGCTTTTTGAGATATATGCCCTAGCTATTTCTTATAAATTTTGTCATACTCTATGCATTAGCAAGCGAGAGTTGCAAGTTTATTACCGAAAGGAGTTTTGGTTTTTCAAAGTAATTGCTTCAAAGTGGATAAATAAAGAAAGGGGTCAATGGGAGGTAGCAAAATGTATGCTTTCTCCTTCAGATGGGAAGGGGAAGAAAGTATTCACATGAAAGGAATAATAATAAAGCTGTGGTTCCATTACATAGGCTATACAATTAAATAGTCTAAATAGAGGTAATTTGATCCTATCCTAATTGCCTGAAAAAGAAAGGGAAAAAAGTAAGCAGTCCTTTTTAAAGTTGCAATTAAGGCTCCCTAAGTATAAAATAATGTTTCAAGCACCTTGAGCAAAATAGTAAGCCAAATATAGAAAACATACCAAGCCAATTTTGATGACAATTGTAATCTTCATTGGAAGCAGAAGTGGATTATTTCTAACATCTTTCCTATATATACATATTTTAATGAACCTGCATTGGGGTGGAGTTGGGGCAACTGAATGGAGCTCAAGCATTTACTGGGCAGATGCCCTTCCTGATGCCTATATGGACTTCGCAGCAAACAATTATTCATTGTGCCCAGAGAGAGAAATATCTGTTGCTATCTAAGTTCAAACTCACAGCCACCAGATTGCTCTACCTCTTGGCCATCACACTGCTCATTTCTAACATCTTTCCTTTAACTCCTCATGTTTTCAGACTGTGGGTTGACGTATTCTCCAAAGCACCTGAGGGCAGGACAAGGAGTAACAGATGAAAACTTATCAAAGAGAGAAGCAACCTAGAACTAAGGAGAAATTATCTAACAGTGAGAACAATTAAACTTTGGAACGGCTTGCCTCCAGAAATTGTGGGTGCTCCATCACTGGAGGTTCTTAAGAAGACACCGGATACTATTTGTCTGGAATGCTATAGGGTCTTCTGCTTGAGCAGACGATTGGACTAGAAGAACTCCAACATCCTTTCCAACTCTGTTAGACTGTTACTATTTTCACAAGAAAGATTCAACCTTGTGACATGGAACTTGCTTTGGGACAGTTTCTTGGTCAATATATAGATTCTTTTAGTGGAATGGTCAGGATTGAGACTTTCGTAAAACATAAGGATAAAAATGTTTCAAATCTGGTATATCAAGTTGTTTTGAAGGTGAGTGAGAAAAGCTAAGGTGGAAGAAACAACCATGCGATGAAATCCTGGTGTGCAATCTATTGTACATAAGTTAAAAAGGTAAGGTTTTGACTGTGCAGTCAAGCCTACCATCCTGACATATTTTTTTTTTAACTTTTGTGGATAACTGATAGTTTTGATTATGGGACATGTTAATGATAAAATTATATAAAAATGGAAGGCTTTCCTACATGAATTGATTAAATAATAGACTTTAGAAATAAAATTTAAAATACCCTGATGGCAAATGCTGCAGCCTGATTTGCCTTATGAGAAGTCCATATACACAACTTTCTTTGTCAAAAGGAGTAGCATGTTTGATACTGCTTAGCTTTTCCTGCTTATTCATTAGGCAGACCAGACCACGCCTTTAGCCATAAATATAGAAGCAAGTTTAGTCCTTCTGACTATGGTGGAGTTGCATAGCTTGAGTTGAGAACAGCCATGATCTGGCTGATGATCTCACTGTGAATCTTTAGTATTTGCTCTTCCTTCTAGCTTGTGTCTAACTGCCAGCTTCAGTCTTTGTAAACTTTGATTGCCACCACGGCTTTCCTACCTATGATAGTTCCCTATGGTACCCAATTGATAAATACCAAATTAAAATAAGCACAAAATCCTTTCCCATCATCACAGATTTATCCGGTGAACTACAGACTGAATACCAAATGCTGTTGCTCACTTCTGGGGATATTTGCCTGCAAGGAGGCTCAGTGGAGTCATATGAACAGACTTACCTCCTTCACCTCAACAAATATAAAACATTTTGTTTGGAAATTACCTTCAAGACTATATCATGAAAGACATCTTGTTTGTCTGTGTGCAGATAAGTAAAAAAATGCAGATGCATAAAAAAATACCCTTTACATTACAAGCATCAAAAATACATACAGTTAGTCATTGACTTATGGCATTAAAATAATGATTTAAGAAAAACAAACGTAAAATTATGACCTGATCTAGCAGCATTTTTCTCATGTTCTCAGTGACAAAGAGAAGAAGAAGTGAATATAACTATGTCCTTGAAATTATAAGTTGGGTAGCATTGCGTATTCTAACTAGCAATAATATTGGAAATATTATAAGTGTGGATTGAGAAATAACTCACCTCAGTGATTCTCAGCCTGTGGTCTGCACATCCCTGGACGTGTGCAATGTCATCACAGGGGTTTCATGAAAGCTTGAAGAAGTGTTATGATTTAAACCTTGAGTTAAGCCTTGGGAGTCTGTGGCTATGGTCCATGGCCACAAAAGATATTTAAAGGAGTGAAGAAAAGGTTGAGAACCACTGACTTACCTAAAGCTGATTGTTAGTTTTCAAATTTGCATGAACTATACAGGATAATCTTTTTCTCAATGCCTCACATGGTCTCTGTTTATAGCTGAGAAATTCACAAAATTCTTTTCCATTTTGAAGCATAAAAATTAATGCTGATGATTCAAGAAGTGAATTCATATTTTCCTTTAACTCACAAAGTGACCACTTTGTTTCATTTCAGATATCTAATACAATGATACAATATAATCCTATCATGCCAGTTCAAATAAATCCCATGGAGCTTATCCATAGTTCCTCACTGTGAAACATGAATACTGTCCAAATGAGATTTTGGCAGCTTTGTAAATTGTGAGGGTAGCACTATTTTCTCCAACTCTCAAGTGCCACAACTAGTTAGGCAATAATGATACAATATCATTGGAAAGGCTGGGTTGAACTCTTCCATTTTGAGACCAGAATGTCTCTCAATTTATAAACAGGGTTAATCTTATTTGCTGAATTTCAGCAAAAGAATCTCTTCTGTTCTTTAGAGAGTTGCATATGAGGAAGGTAGGTCCAAATCCACTCTGAAGTGTGTGTGGGATGTCTATTCTTAGATTAATATCAGGCTAGCTTTTTAATTTAAGCCTTTTTGTATGAAAAATGTCATTTCCCTAAGAACATTTGGGCAACTCAGCCTTATTAACTTACCTTTCAGTATTATAATGAGGCTACACATGTTTCTAACCAGTTTAAAGTAAGGGTGGAATGTACATTTAATGTTCAAATAATAAAATACTTTGTGTGTGTGTGTGTGTGTGTTTGTATACAAAGACACACACACACACATATATATATACACACACACATACATACACATACACATGCACACACACTCACATAAGGCTCTAGTACAGTGTGTGTGTGTGTGTGTGTGTGTGTGTGTGTGTGTATTCCAGTTTATATGGATACACAATAAGTGAGCAGCCCTTTGTAATACTGATATAAATATCTAAAAAATCAATTAAGTAATTATATAATGTCTGTTTTACACTGTACTGGAGCCTTATCTAATGAAAGTATTACTTTATGAGCTGTTTTATTTTATTTCCTTCTGGTTGCAGTGCATGAATTAGCATATTCTTCCTATAGAGATTATTTGCTACTTTTAAATGACAGATGAAATATTCCACTTCATTTTACACATTTTCTAAAGTTAAATAATTATGTCAATGGATCCATAAATGCTTGAAACAGTTTCAATTTTTTTCTTCCATTCTAATATGAGGGGCTTTTTCAATGCTTTCAGGTTGATTATTGTAATGGCAATATATCAAAATCTTATGTTTTTGAATATTTTTATTGCTTCTTGGAAATATGGATTTATATAATTTTAGTGTTTTATATGTTGAATATAACACTATAATTTAACTACAACACAATTATGTTTCAATAGTTATATTTATAACTATGAGTTTGGCTTGTGGTTTTATTGCTGTAAGATTATTGTGAAGTTGTCAACATTACTAAACTTAGACTTGATTCAAATACTCAGAGGAACAGTATTCATAAAAGCTGAGCTGCAGATCATATAGAATAAAATTAGAATTGTCTTTTTTTCTGCTAATCTAATTTTACTTAGGTGATATTGCCGTTTGGAGGGCCAATCTATTTAGCAGGCAAGAAGGGTAGAAGAAGTAGTAAGGTTGCTATTTCAAAAACAACTGTCAGCCTTACACAGCAGTCCGGACAAGAAGCACACTCAAGAATGCTAGCTCTATCTTAATCACAAAATACATTTAAAAACTCTTGCGTCTGAAAGTACATTTCTCCTCCATTGCTTTATTGTTCAAGAAAGTAGGAAGGATCTCTTCTGCAATGTTTGTCACTCCCCCATTCCTTTTGTGAGCCCATCTGCCTCTTCTCTGACCATTGTCAAATCTGTGGCTCTTCCTTCTGCCTCCCCAGGCCATTCCCACATTCCATTAGAAAAACCTTATTTATTACTGTACTTATTACAATTATTATATTGGTTTGAATAGTTAAGGTTGTGCCAAATGATTTAAAGTTACTTGAATACACCCTGTTTGTGGAAATTAGTATATATATTGGGCGGAGGAATGGATTTAAAGCAGAGCAAATAGAGAAAAATAGATAGAAAAGTGAAGGTCATTTTTTACTTTGGTGTTTCTTTTTCCATTTACACTTTTGAAAAGCTTCTGCAGATATCCTGAGTGGTGTAAGCCTTTGTCTCCATCTTTTTTCTGCTTCCTCTTTTTTTGTGCTGTCACACTGTGTGATCAAAAAAATATTGTAAAAAGAAGAAACAAATTAGGAGAGAGCTCTTGCATGTATTTTTTTAAAAAAATAAGGGGGAGGGAGAAAGTGTGTTAGCAGTTGATCATTATGAGATCCATTTTACAATGGATGCTAAGAGGCTAAATACAAATTAAATATAGAAAATGATAGGTTTTCCTCTTCCTTGACTACACCACTAAAGTAACCATTTACTGGTACTTATTATTCTCATGAGGGCTTTTTTGTACTCATTCTCCATTTTAGCTGGTTGCTGCTACTATGCATAAAAAAACCAAATAACATAGAAATGTAGGTTAAAAAAATTGCTAAGGACTTTGATGAATGAGATGATTTTTATCTGAAATGATCTAATAACATATTGTTTAAACCAGCAATTAGCCAATATGTCAAGAAGACTATGTTGTTCTATGCTTATGACTGTAACTAGTTCTTTCTGTTCTCTGTATTAGTGAGACTGAAACAATGCCTTGGTAAATGACTTTCTAAAATATGAGTCAAGAGAATTGATATACCAACCTAATTGTCAATTAGTACTTCAATTGCTTACAACTAATAAGATCAGAAAGTAGGTCAGCAGTGAAATTCATATCAACAGCCAAGGCACTTTGGGAGGGAAATCTGTTTAATGGACAAAATCAGAAGGCAGCTTGTTCAGCTAAATTTAGTCTTGGAAACCCAAACCTTGATTCTGTATGACACATTGCAATTAAACATATACCCATGTACATACGTGGAAAGAGAAAGAGGGGTACACATATAATAATAAACTGTCAAAATGAATATCATTCCTGGCAGCATTTATTAGCTTATTTAGATTTCTGATACTTTTTAAATTCCTGAATATTTTTTTCCAAATCATTTTCAATATTTAGTTGAATCTACACTTCTGGCTACAGTCTCGAAACCAAACAATTATTACAGCATATACCTGTATTATAGCTAGTCTGGGATATCTGATGAAACCATCAGCATGATACCAAAAAAAGAAGAAGCAAGTAGTTTGTTGGTTTCCTTGACAACAGTTATGATTTTTTCCCCTTGATTTCTAATCAGGTGCAAAAGTAAAATCTCCTTTTTTTCCTCACAGAGATAACATTACAAACATTACAAAGTAAATGATCGCTTGGCAAAAGAACATCTGTTTGAGCAGGAGATAGCTTGCAACAGCTAACAGGAAGGGATTTATTTTGAAGTCAAGAAATGCTGCCAAAACTATGTTCATATGAGATCCCACCATGAATACACAATACAAATGGTGCGCCTGACTATTGGGTAACATCTGTCTTTCTGTGTCTCTGTCATTTTCTTTGTCATTTTCTACCAGAAGCTTCACGCCATTTTTGTGTACAACAAATACTGGGGAACAAAATGTTTCAGTTGTAGCCTCAATTCTGAAGAACATTTTTCTCTCCCTGAAGTTAAGAGCATGTCTACCTTTCTTGCTTTCAGAAAGCCAGTCAACATAATAAGTAGATGGGTTATTGTTGTTGTTGTTTTTGCTGGGCATTGAGGCTTATTTAGTTTTTCTATTTAATCAAGGGTGCTGGTTTAACATTATCCATTTCATTAGTGTTGGTTCTATTATTTTTAGAAAAAAATAATGAAATCTGATTGACTACAGTTGATTGTGATTGCTGGGCTTGGGTAATGTTATTGGGTTAGACTTGGAATAGATTATGAATTTGGTTAACCACATAAATCATTAAAAATGAATACCATTTTTATATAACCCACTGAATAAAAGAAGTTTCTCACTCTGCTAATATGGCTAGTAACTGTTATATAAACAAAATCCAGGTGCACATGGGCTCACCTTCTCAGCATTCCCATTAAACCAAAAGTATGGGAGAAAGAAAGCCATAATCAACAGCTTTCATTTGCCTTTTTTGTGTCCAAGTCGACATTTGAGTGCAACAGTTACATGCTGGAAGTATTCTCACTTCAACCTTTATGCTAATAAATCTTATTAATCTGAGCTCGGAGATAATTGTTCCTTGGCTGTTATACTGCTGTTTATTGCTAAGCAAGATACAGTGTTTTTCTCCCAAACTGTTTTTGGACTAATGTTACAACCGGGAGAAAATGAGAGCCAATTTCTGGAGACTGCTGAGAAGAATTTCATAAAGAAGTTCATTCACCTTCTCACTCCGTTAATGCAACTTGCTGCTTCATTATATCAAAGTGCATTCCTAAGTACAGATTAGCTGTAAGTAACTAACAAGTTTCCAAATTAGATCAGTATGATAGGACATGCCTCTGACCATCTTTATCTGCATATTGCAAAACTGCTAATGTGTGCAGATAAAGATGTAGATAACGACTGTGCTGTTGTATGCACATAAATATATATATTGCAGTCAAAGCATCAAAATGCTGCTAACCTTGCTTAGGCAAATGTCCAGCTGAATACATGTTTTGTCCAATGTCCTTGGTGCCAGTACAGTAAAGGCATAAATATAGTGCAAGTTTTCTAATGTGCATGTAATTGGTTTTAGCACCAATTTGATAATACTTGATTATCTAATTCTCCCCCCCACACACACCATTGGTCTGCTTTGTACTAAACCTAATTGTGAGGGACTGCAGAAAATAATTGTATAATTTGTGTGTGTGTGCTTGTGGTGTGTGTGTGTGTGTGTGTGTGTGTGTATAAGCTGGATAATATAGTGGTTAGAATGTCGCCTTTGAATCCCAGCTGATACCTACTTTACCATTAGGGATCCTTGGACACTTTACCTGCCTAGCTCAAATATGAATGTGACATGAACTAGGAAAGCTTGTTCACAAAAACATCTCCAAGATTAAAAAGGTCCATATCCAGGACACTCTGATGATAAGTGGGCTTCTGAAAGAAATCATACATGGACCAGAGAACCTGGAATTTATTTATTTGTTTTTATCTGACCTTTATTATTTTTATAAATAACTCAAGGTGATGAACATACCTAATACTCCTTACTCATCCTATTTTCCCCCCAACATCAACCCTCTAAGGAGGGTTGAGCTGAGAGAGAGCGATTGGCTCAAAGTCACCCAGTTAGACTTCATGCCTAAGGCAGAATAGAACTCATAGTCTCCCAGTGTCTAGTCCAATGCCTTAACTACTAGACCAAACAGGGTTTTGGAATTGATGGACTACTAACAACAGTAGACCTAATGAGAGGCAATATATATATATATAACAAAGAGGGAACTATGGATGGACAGAAGACCAATATTTCATATTAACTAAGAAACAAGAAAGAAAAGAAAGAAAGAAAGAAAGAAAGAAAGAAAGAAAGAAAGAAAGAAAGAAAGAAAGGAGGGAGGGAGGGAGGGAGGGAGGGAGGAGGGAAGGAAGGACCTCAAAGAACAACTGGATAAAGACCTGAATACATGAAGCTGTAATATCACTGCTACCTCCTCCAATACAGAGCACAATATGAGGCATAAGATCATGGATAAACTATCTATAGTGATATAGTCAAACCTCATGACTGGTTCAGTGGAGGCTTAGTGGAGAAGTTCCATCAGATGCCAATAGAACACTTATCACAATCCCTATTGCCAACATATACTGTACAGCCACTATAATCATGGAGATCAAGATAAACAGCAGTTCATATCCCCATAGAAAATGAGATTAGAGGCTACTGTGGAATCTTATGCAGGGTCCAAAGCAAATAATTAAGGTTTACAGCAGTGTTTATTAAACAGCACATGCTAATGGGACTCTCACCAAAGAATACTGAGGGATACCCCCACCCAACAAAGAGATGCACTCATATTTATGGATCTTAGAAATATAGGAGACACTAATGCATAAGTAACAAATGATGTAGACATACATATTCATAGGTAGCGGATCTAAAGTTACTATAAGCAATTAAGCTCATCTTATGTCTTGCTCCTAGCTTCTTTCAGAAGCCCAAAGGAGGAATTAAGACAATAAAGCAATAAAATACAGAGGAAGACATCTCCTATTAATCAAGAGAAAGGATAAGTTTGGAAATTCCAGAAACAAAAAAGAACATTTTCCAATGCAATTCTATGGGAATGTTCTAAAGACATAAGAAACATTGGCCTTACATCTCTATGTATTGATTTATTTGATTCCACTCATCTAACAACTGATTTTCCCCACCCTATGATCAAGGCAACTCAGAGAGAGATAGTCAACTGATGGAATTACAAAAGGGTATGGCAATTATGGATAAGACTCAGTACTGAAAAAAATACAAGAGGCTGACACTACTTGAAGCCCCAAAAACTGCTAAATAAAGACTTTCAGCAAACTGGCTACCAGGATAAAGGGTTTAGAGAAGCAGAGGCCAAGAAGACAAAAGCCCTGTTCTCCAAAGAACCATCCAAGGTGTACAACTGCAGTACAATTGCAGTGAAATAATATAGTAACAGCAGAGCCACCAATAGAAGAAACTGAACAGTGCTGGTAGAACATCTGGGAGAAAGAGAAGATACATAACACCAGTGTAAAGTGGCTGCAGGACCTGAGAGCAGACCACAGCTATCTCCCAGAACAGGAGCCAGTCACAATCACAGTGGCTAAATTTATAAAGACACCTATATAGCACCTGGCGCAGACATGATCCACACCTACTGGCTAAAGGAACTAACAGCAGTGCATGAGCACCTAGTAGTACAGATCAGCTGCTAGAAACAGGCTTCCTTCCAGAGTGGCTAACCCAAGGAAGGATAGTGCTGCTCATAAAGGACTCCCACAAGTGAACAGCACTGGTCAACTACTGCTCAATAACTTGTCTCCCCAAAACATGAAAACTCCTATCAAGCATCATAGCCACCAAGCTACATGAACATATGGACCATTAAATAAGCACAGCTGAGAAGGGAATTGGGAACAACTCCAGAAGCTCAAAACACCAGGTGCTCACAGACGGAGCAGTCATCCAAGACTTTAGAGAGATCAATTTGAACATACAATTCAGTGCAATACACATGGATATGTGAATGCCTGGTGCTACACAAAGTCAACAGGACACTAAGGACCTTCCTAAATAATGGGACTATGAAAGACAACAAGATCTATCTTTGAGGAAGAAGATGGGCAGTTCAGAAATATGAAAAATAAATAAAATAAAAACACAGGAAGTCAACTCAAGACAGCTAACCTAAGTAGCTATAAAATGCAGTATATACTAAGGTGATGCACTGTCCCCACTATTGTTTTGCATAGGCTTGAACTCCATAGCCAGATAATCTCAAGGACTGAATATGATTACAAGTTCAAATTACCATCACCACCTCCTCTACATGGATGACATTAAGCTGTATACCAAGAGTAATTGAGACATTAACTCACTGATCTGTCTGACATGGATCTATAATGAGGACATTGGGAAATCATTTGAATTGGAGATGTACAGCCTGATAATAGTCAAGAGAGGAACAGTAGTTAAGACTGATTTGTGGAACTATCAAACCAAAGGGCCACATAGTAGACATTCAGACCAGCTACAAATTGCTGAGACAATGCCTGCACGGAGGAAGTAATGGAAGGAAGATCAAGCAGAGAAATTGCCATGGCAAGACAAGATGCTGCATGGAATATAATATCAACAGATAGCTGAGGCTGGAAAGGGCTGGAATAAAAGACAGCAGTGAAGAACTGGTATAGCAACATACCGTATTATCAGGCGCCAAGCACCAAACCTATAGAAGTAGGTGTCTATCACACTATACCTGAGGTGCAGACAAGACAGAGAGGCCTAAGAGAGAGTCCAACATATATATGATCCAAAGAGATCCAGATCTATACAGACAAGCAGGTACCGGCCAATCAACCAGACATTGTGGTAGTAGACAAAGACCAGAAGACAGCAGTGGCAATAGATGTAGTGATGCCAAGTGACAACAACCTCAGGTAGAAGCCTTCTACATGAGACTGCCCTTGAAGACTATCCAGAAGCTTTAACTGGTACGGAAAGCAGCCACATGGGCAAATACAGTATATATGTATGTCCCTCAAACAGCACATGACATACCTCTGCTCCATAAGCTTCATTGGCTGCCAATTTGCTTTCTGATCCAATTCAAGGTGCTGGTTTTAATATTGAAAGGCATTTATGCATGGGACTGGTTATCTGAGGGACCACCTCTCCCTGATTACATCAATTTGCCCAGTGGTGGGATTCAAATATGTGAACAACTGGTTCTCTGTGTGTATGCCATTTCTGGAAATCCATTCTGGGCCTGGGTAACAAAAAATTAGCTACCAGCTCTGCCAAAGTGGTGCAAACCGGTTGAATCCCACCACTGAGTCTGCCCCATTAAATCTGGCAGCGAATGCATATTGTGGGTGCCATCTGTCAGAGACATAAATTTGAGGTTACCAGGCAGCGGGTCTTTTCTGCCACCATAAGGAATATTCTATATGTGTGCATCTACACACACACACACACACAGAGAGAGAGAGAGAGAGAGAGAGAGAGAGAGAGAGAGAGAGAGAGAGAGAGAGAGAGAGAGAGAGAGAGACTGAATTTAGATCACCTTTATCTGTCTTAATGTTCCAGAAGTCATGTCACCAGGTCTGGTTCTTAGTGAACCAGTAAAAATGTCTAGATGGCTCCACTGCCAAGTGGCTATACTCAACACTTTCTCTGTCTAGGTTTCTATATTTTAATTTTAGTAACATTTCATCTTTAACACTGATTTTTATTTTTTTTGCTTTGTATATAATTTGTTCTTCTACATATTTTGTTTTTGTTCTTCTGTCTCTCTGTATCCTGCCCAGAGTCACTTCCTGTGAGATGGGTGGTCATGTAAATTTGATAAATAAATACATAAATAAATATCTAATCCCCTTAATAGAGGAAGAAAAAAGGTTGAGAATATTTGAACTGCGGAGGCATGGATTACCCTTTCAGAAAGTGAGAAGGTACCCTGAATGACGTGCACATCTCCAGATACAGAACTCAGTTCTTCACAGGTTAATAAACTTAAATTCATTCTAAAGAAATCATACTGAAAGTTTCCAATAGAGGGCTGAAAATAGATGTAATTGTAGAAATTTCAGAGGTAAAAGACTTGGATTTATAAACCTGAATAGCTGAAAATGGAAACCTTGTCTGTGTGTCTGTGTGTGTTTGTGTGTAAAGTCTCTTGAGATGGTATGTTGACTGCAATTAGCTGAATCAATTGCCTGCTTTCATTGTTCAGCCTAGCAGACCATATTTTGCATTTGAATTATCCTTCAGTGTTTTTGTGTGAGTATTTTTTGTCCTGATTCATTGTCCATTTTTATTTTGACAATATTCAATAAACAATGGGACTTTGGACAGATTATACTTTATAATTAAGCTATTCTTAATACAATAGGTCCCCAAAGTATGTAATAAGTGGTTCAGGTTTCTTCTGGTTAATGAAAGCCATTCAGAGAATTCTTGGCATAAACCCGTAATGGATTGTTATAGGGAAGAGAGATACTGCAGAGGAACTGGTGGGTGTTTAAAGAAGTCAAGATGGAGGATGTAATCAAGTGATGAAAGCCCTACTCCTCTTCAATGCATTACACACAGCACATATAAAAAAGGGCTGGGATTTCTATCACAGTAGTCATGATTGCTATCTTGCCTTTTTTGACAACTGTCCAAAGAATACCCTTCAGATTTAGTGTCAATGTGGCCCAGTCTATAAGAAATCCGTTAAAATTAGTTGCATGAAGAAATCTGTCTAGTATCAGAGAAAATAAGTCTCATTAGCTTAATTTAAAAAAAAAAAAAACCATGCTGGGCCTTTTTTGAAGTCCATCTTAATGTTTTGGCTATTTGTTTTAATGCTGGAGGCCCCATTAGGAAAAGAATTGGAAATAGATATCTAAATATTTGAAAAATTTCACCTGCTTGATAGATCTTCCATTTACCTTCATTGTGCTTGAATGTGCAACACCTGCAAGGAACCAGCATCATTACTGTGACACCAATGAATGGCAGATGGGCTATCTGGTGCATTCATGTGTTGAATATTCTGCATTTGCTTGAACCTGAATGGGGCACTAGTGTCCCATCATTGCTCCAACTTAGCAGTTCAGGACTCTGGGGAGATTCTTTTTTGTTTGCTCTGCTCTGCTCAGGTTTTTAATCTTCTGAAGGGCTGAAGCTGATCATTTGTTCTTTCCTTCCCATCCTCCTGGATTCATTTGCATTGCACTTTTAAATTTAATTTCAGCACCCTTCTGCATCTCTTGTTTCCAGATGGATGCATAGTTTTATCTTTCAGCTCCATTCTGCCTTTTTTCTTAATTATCTTTTTGAGCAGGGGTCTTCAAACTTGGCCCTTTTATGACTTATCGACTTCTTCCCAGAATTCCTCAGCCAGCGTGCCTGGCTGAGGAATTCTGAGAGTTGAAGTCCACAGGTCATAAAAGGGCCAAGTTTGAAGACCCCTGATCTTGAGCATATTAATTGAAATAAAAAACCAGGATATAAGGAAATAAACACACATAGCCTAGACCACGGGTATCAAACTCGCAACGTCACGTGATGTGTCACAACCTATCACAACTTTTTTTCCCATTGCTGGCAATGGGGTGGGCGCAGTTTTGGCATGACACATCTGACTCGCGGGCTGGCAGTTTGACACTCCTGGCCTAGACCTACCTTCCTTCCTTCCTTCCTTCCTTCCTCCTTCCTCCCCCTCCCAAGTAGAAAGAACCATTAGAAGTTTTGACATGTATTTAGTTTTGGGGCTGGCATAGATTATCATGCCTTATATGCAGACCACTATAATCCTCGTCCTAGTTTCATTCCTGACATTTGGATGGGGAAAAGATGGTCCTAGAGACAAATTTGAAACACCACAAAGCCAGCCTTTCCGTATTCCTTGGTCATTCAGTCTTCATCTGCCTATACAGCCTTCCCACAGTTTACCAGTTGAAAACATTAAAAATTACAACCAGGACAAAAGGTAAGAAACTGCAATGGACTCAACACAAAGATTAAAATGTGGCAGGAGGAACCGACTTATTCAGGTGAACATTCCTTTCAGGATGCCAGCGATCTTCTTAATTGAATAACTAAAAACCCTTTCGCAAATGAAGGCAAATATACGTGTCCCAGGTTAATGTTGCAGAATCCAACCTGAGTCGGTCACTGGAACCAAAGGTTTATTCTTCCAAGTTTTTGGACTCATGATGGAGCTCATCCTCAGGGAACTTCTCTCTTTTTCAGAATGTGTGCACTGGATCCTTTCCCCACAGAGATCACAGCTTCCATTTGGAACGCTAAATAAGTGGAAACTGCAATACAGCAGGGTGCCTGACTCCAGAGCTTTTCCTCAAGGAAACCTGACTAATTGAACTTTTTTTGGAATTCCTAGAGGACGGGCATATTTTGGCACACTTTCAAAGAAGAAAGTCAAGGTTTTCCAATATAGGTTTTTTTCCCGTATATAAAGGGTTTATGGGGAAGGGCTGACTCTGTCCTCCTCCGACAACTGATTCAGTATGTTGTGCTTTCAAAAATAAACTTCACTTCTGGTTCAAGCAACTGCCCATGTTCTGTATTCCTGGACTGAAAAAATGAGACATGTGATGGGAAGCAGTATTAGAAATATTAGAAATAACGATTAGTTGACTTTGACGCATTGTTGTATTTCATGAAATGCAAAATCAAGTGAGTTGGGGGAGTATCAGTAAGCATTGAGGTTCTCAATTTTGAATATGGACCCAAATCATTTTTATATACAGCTGCATTCAAAACAGAGTTTAAAGAGTGAATCGCAGAAGAAGCTAGGTTGGTGAGTTTTACCCTTGAGAGAGTTTAATTCCAAGGGAGGGAAAAAAAATAAACATAAAATAAATAATCACCCATTAAAATCAGCCAACCAAGATCTTAATTTAAGTCTGATTTAAATGAACTGTTTGACCTTAACATAATTATGCCCAATCATTACCACTAGACAATGAAAAGTGCTTTAAAAATGAAAGCTAGTAAACAGGGACACAAATACAACATATTTCAGTTTAATGATTCAATCAATAATTCTTACTTCTGTTTGTTGAAAGCTGCAATATTCTATTTCTATCAAAACATTCTAATGTTTCATAATGTATAGTCCAGGGTAGAATTTTAAAAAGGTACAAACATTGGGTTGCTTTAGCTAAAACTTTTTAAAAAGTCTTAATTTCATTCAAGATAAGAATCAAAATGTTGTTTTACATTTCCAACATTGCTTTATGTTGATCAAAATCTTTTTATTACTTTTGTTTCAAACTTTACAAAAAATAGTACAACCTTTGGAAATGCTGTACTTCTATAGAAACTCCTAGAAACTGAAAAACAAGTTAGCATATTTTATTCCCACCAGTAATTCCTATTTACTAATTCAAGGTGTGTTGTTTTTTTTTAAAAAATGTGGACACACTAACTTTCAGACTATATAGCAAACATAAGTCATAGGATCACTGCTTGGAGAGGTAAGTATACTTCAAATTTGCTCTACTATCACACAGTAGAGCAAATATGAGCTCATATCTTTACGACAGAAATCTTGAAAAAAACAGATTGCTGTAAAACACATTTTTTTCAGCATATAATTTCTTTTGGGCCAGATCTGTTTTTCAAATCATCTTGAAAGTCATCAATACATAATGTATGCATGAGAAGCTTTCATTTTACCCATAACCCTAGCTAAGGGTTTAATAAATCTTGAGATGTTTTGCGTTAACATGAATCGAACATTGCTTAAGATTACCACCTCAAGTACATTTGTATTCAGGTCAGTCCCACTGAGTCCAATGGGCTTTACTATGAAATAAACAGGAGCAGCACTTTAATCCATAACAATGGAAATCTTCCTTCCAAGATGTATCATCCATGAAATTGTTGGCACTCAATTTATATGGATGTTATTGAACAACGAAAATCAATCCCTATATACTTTTTCCAGTGCATTATAGCTGAATTGACTCAGGTTTCACTTTAATATTCTCAATATAACAATAGCCACCATGTTTAATGGCAGTTTGTGTGTGTGTTTAATATACAAGTTCAAACCTATTAGTAATATTAGTTAATTGCATGCAACTCCCCCCCCCCAAAAAAAAGCTGCTATAAGCCAACATATATAGTCCAAATATAAGGAACTTTTTATCAATAATTGTAAATAACCCAAAGTGGTAGATTATAGTAGTAGTAGCAGTAAACTCATCCTCAGCTCTCAAAGTTTAGGTTGTAATCCTTCATCAGAAAGACAAATGAACTAACAGGGATCTAGGAACCAGATGAAAGAGGTCAATCTGCAGTAGGTCTAGCCAAAAAGAAAGAAACTGAAGGGGAAATAATACATTTTTGATGCAAAATTAAATACCAGTCATCCAAAACTAAGTCATCAAATAAAAGTGTTTCACAATATGTAGGAATGCGTGTTTGGTTCTTGAATAATTAAAGCTGTTGTGTCTTTTTCCAGCCTGTGGAACACATTATCCATTATCTGCAAACAGGAATGGCTTGAAAAGGTGTACTTTTTTAAAAAAAATGTACAAATCTTCCATAACTTTATAATTTTCTGACAAATGTATGTGAAATCATTTTTTTTCAATCAAAATTTTATGGATGCTAACCATTGTCTAATAAGCTGACAAACATGTTTGAATCCCAGAAATGCCAAAACATCTCAGGTCTTCAATTAGGCCATCATATACTGAGGACACCCAAATGTGCTTTTTCAAAAGGCAACTGGGCTTTCTTTACTTTTTCTTCCTTCATCTATACTGGGGACACTTCCAGGTCTGAAGATGCTGTTAACTCTGTTTCCAACATTCCAGATAGTACTACAATATTCTAATGGAAACCTCATTTCTTCTTCTATATTTGCCTTTTCTCATTGTGGTGCTCTTCAAATGTTTTAGAACTAGAATTTCCAGCCAGCTTCATGAGAATTCTAGGATCTGCAGTCCTAACACATCTGCAGGGTTCCAGATTAAGGAAGGTTGAGATATCTCATTAAATGTACATCTCACTTTTCCTCTACAGGAATGAGTTCATTTCAAGTGGGTTCCTCTGACATTTTTGTAGGTCATCTTAGCTCGACCTCTCAAAATTTACCCTCTCTCCAAAATTTCAGTCATAGAAGTATAGCAAACTAGGTTAACCGTTCTGGGTTATACCAAACTAACCCTCCACACTATGACTTTTAAAATCATTTTCAATTCCATTTCCCTGTCTTTTGTTTTCTCATCTCAGGAAATGCGTAATATGCTGTCTCACATAGCTGAAAACAACAGACCAAACTTTTTTTTTTACTTTTTTGACAGATTTTGAGATATACAAACCATCAGACAAAAACTCATGAAATGAAGTGGAGCATTTGCATGTTATCTCACAGGAGACTGAAATCAGTTTCTTTTTAATACTGTAACAAAAATAACTGCCAGGTTACCAAAGAACTAGAGTAGGGGTAGGTAACTATGGCCCCTTTTCGACCTGTAAATTTTAATTCCCAGACTTCCTGAGCCAGCCAGACTGGAGCATAAGACTGAGAAAAAATAAAAAAGGATCTCCAGATTTGGCAAAAATCCAAAGCTATGCAGAACTACCAAACTAAGAGGACACCCTAAAAACATCCAATAATGATTTTACTCAGTAGATAAACTATAACAGTATCTATAAAAGTCTACTGGAAAAAATAAATTGGAATACTTGAGGGTGTGTTTGTGCAAATGTCAGATGAAAAAAAGCTGGCTGGCTAACTAGAAACCTAAGCATGTATACTTGTGTTAATAGAAGAAAAGTAACTAAAACATTGTTGGTAAAATCAGCTGGTTAATGTATAAAGAATGTCAATACTAAAACTATAACTCAGTAAAGCCAGTGAGCCATGTATATTCAAACATCCAACCTATCTGTCTCTCTGTATATAAATAAATGCATAAAACAAATAATTAGATATCTGTAATAATCCCCAATTTTGTCATGTTTTCCTTCTGTTTGTACTTTCCCCCAAAGTAAATCTAAATATATTCAGTCACAACAATCTTGGAAATCCTCTTGTCTGCTGCTTCCAAACATAACCCAGCTCTTTCTCTTTTTCTACATAAGAAAAACATTTTCTATATTACATTAGACAAGACTTCTGCATATGGCTCCCAAATTCAAAAGCAAGTCTTCTGTGAAACTAAATATAAATTCTGCTAGAATTTGGAGAAGAGCTGAAAGGTAAAATTACATTGATTTTCTCTTTCTTTCTTTCTTTCTTTCTTTCTTTCTTTCTTTCTTTCTTTCTTTCTTTCTTTCTTTCTTTCTTTCTTTCTTTCTTTCTTTCTTTCTATTTATGTATAAAAAGAAATGATTATGTTCATTTCATTAGGGTTTTTATTAGTTATGGGGAAGGTTCATATGATAATTGCCTTTTTTTAAAAATGTATTTATTAAGAAGGTTCATGTAATAAAAATACATCATAAAAAAAAGAAAAATAGAAAGAAAAACAAAAATGCAAGAAAAAAGAAAACAAAGGTTAAGAAATAATAAATAACTTCTGACCTTCTTTTCAACAGATAATTACAGTAAAATCTTACTATCCCTTCTACCTTTACTTTACAAGTCCCCTCACCTTCTTATTTAGTCTGCATCTTTCTTAATCTTTAAATTCATAAATCAATTCATTTTTTTTCTTTCAGCAAAAAGTCCATATAAGGCTTCCAGTCTTTCTTTTAAAAAAAAACAAAAAAAAAACCAGATTAGTTTTGCCATTTTGGCAAATTCTGACATTTTCCCAATCTATTCCTCCATTGAAAGGATTTTGTTATTCTTCTAAATGACAACTGGCTTGATTACTAGATTAACTCAAATTTCTGGATACATAGAATATATAGAATATATAACTCATCAGCCATCATAGTCAGATTTAGATAAAATTAACCAAGTTTGATATGTTGTACAAACACAACTGTTAGGAATCTACCTGACTTGGTGAAGTACAACATGCTGCACAAACCTGCCTTTATAGCAATTGTGTAAGTCTTGTTCTGTTTCCATCATCTGTATATGAGATTCTGAAATTCAGACTTCATAAATTTATTCTCAGCCAACCAAGCAAGAAAAGCTGGAAACAGAATCATAATCATATATTTCTTCTAGCTTTATACTTGTTTATCATGTACCATAAGTCACTGACTCATAGGTGGTCAATATTTCTTTATGAATTTCATCACTACTCGTAAGAGTTTTCAATGTTTGTTTCTTTTAAGGAACCACTGCTCAAATTGTATAATTATTGATTGCTTTATTGTGAACCAAATGCAATTTTAAATGTAATTGTAGGTGTTTATTTAACTTCTCTCCTCACATCATTTTCTTGTGGAATTTTTAGTGATGACTATCAGGCATGGTAAAATTAGTACATCCTCATTTATAATATATGGATTTATGGTGCTACCAATATGGAACTTGTAAGCAAATAAAACTATTTGCCATTTCCTGCAAACATTTTCAGAGTGTGCAACAAAAGCCAACTCTTTTCTGCAATGGTTCAACACCTCTTGGAAATTATATTGTCCCTTTGACTTGGCCTGGATTGTTCTTACTAGCAGTTGACCTTGCTTGCTCAGTAGCATCTTAATGAGATAGCTAGAAATTAAAGGAAGGAGTCAATGTGGTGTTTCCAAGACAGGTTTATTATGCAAGGCTGAATGCATTTTTAAAGCTCTCTTGTGAAATGTGATTTTTGCTTTTAGCTGAAACTGTATCTTTTTTGTTCACTATTCAACACATTCCCCACTTCAACATACAAAGATAGTGGTCCTCCCTCGCTGTCACCATCTCCAGGAAATGTTCCTTGAAATAAATGTGTGGTAAAAATATATCCAAATATTGATGCTTCCTCATTAAACAGAGTAAAGACTATGCTAAACTGAATTTGCACAAGCAAGAAAAGAGAGAAGATCTAATAGAAGAAGAAAAGTAATATCTGAAGCATCCAGGGAGGAGAGATTTTTTTTAAAAAAAAGTTAAGACAAGAATTGCAATTATGTGATTCAAGTCTCACCCATATTTTATACTGTATCCATTGTGTTGCATGTCAAAAGGGGTTGGACTTTGATTGTGCAGTTGTGGGCACCATCTTGTAATGTTACTAATTTAGGTAATCGAGATTTTGTACTCTATGGCAAACTACTTACAACAAAGGATTATACAAAATTAAAATTCTGCTCTCCTAATGCCTGGGATCAACTGCACCTAGGCATAGGTACATCTTGAGGAACTCTTTTCTTAAACATATTTTCAAGTTATGCAGTGTTGGTTTGATGTTTGTGGGTTGGCTCTACATTTTTCTTATGATCACTCTCAGATATTTTCAATTAGATTTTCAGTATAGACTCTTAGAGCTATGTTGGAATTCTTATCCCTTTGTGTGTGTGTGTGTGTGTGTGTGTGTGTGTGTGTGTGTGTGTTTCTCACCATTGTATGTGTGGCATTTAACTGTCTCTCCTGACTTCATTTACAACAGATGGTATTTTTTCTGCTTTGCTACTCTAGCAACACAGAAATATTTTTCTTGGATTTAAATCAAGCTAATGTTCATGACTTCCTCAAAAATTTGTGGAAATTGTAGCTTGATGAGAATCTTTGCAAGGCTCTTTATCTAAAACATCCTTCTAGCAGGGAAGAAATTACTCTTCGATAATTTTGAAAGCTCATATTGTTTTTGCATGAACAAGTGGAGTAGAGTGTGCAAATGGACCTCTTAAAATCTAAGACAGAGGATAATGGTTTTTTTTAAAAAAAATCTTACAGGCTTTGGATACCTGCATATCCTTTCTTTTTCAGAAAATCAGATAGCAGATAACAGAAAGATTAAGCATCCTCACCCTAATAAGCTTTGAGATGCATGGGACACTGAATGCAAATGTATCCAGCTGTCAAGTTTTCTATAACTTAACCCCTATGCTTCCTTTTCAATGGTTAATAAAATAGCTCTTTTTTTTTCATTGAGAGCAACTGCTAAAGACTGGACCACATCCCTGTTTTGACTCCTCTCTATGGTACTCTGGTCATTCAGGATGGTGACACTTCTCAGTCCCTGAATAGGTTCTGTTCTCATCTACCTATTGAGAATGTAGATGAGATAATGGTAATATGTTGTGTGCTCAGAGTCTATTTTTAAGATTTCAATAAATGTAAGCTTAATTTCCTATTTAATCCATCTGCTGATGATATACCATTAGGTAAGGTCAAAATATTTCATGAATTTGTCTGAGCACATCATTGACTATTAAGGGATAATTTAATGGGTAATTTCAAGAGCACCAATATGGCAGTAATGGTTTTGTTTAAGGTGCATTTTTTTTCCTGTAAGGCAAGTGAGTACCTTAAAATATGGCTTTCTAAAATTGATTTGCTTTTTAAGATCATAGGCATCCACTGCTATATCGCCATGTTACCATAATTTATGTATTTCAGATAATTTGATTTCTTAATTGGTGTCATGTTCTGCCCCACTTATCATAAGTTTAATGCTGTATCTTTTTTTTAAAAAAAAAGTCTATTTTTCTGGTCATATACAAATATTGGACCTATTTTATCAGTATGAGACAGACAAAATAATTTTATGAACAAACGAACAAACAAATAAGATCCAGGAGGATGTGATCCAAAACATATTGAAATCAACTGGAGTATTTCCATTGACCTTTGTGAGGTTTCATCAGGCCAAATACAATTCTAATCTTCCAGTTTAGAAATATTTGTTACAATTGTTATGTGCATGGGGAAAAGGAGAGATAGACCTCCTATTATATGTTTCTGATATTATTTTGCAACAGAATAGATATACCACTGGGAGGATTGATCACCTCTGACAAATATAACAGCAACATTTTGGTATGAAGTATCAATAACCTGAACCATAATTATGCAATCTAATACTCTGAGACTTGTATTTTCAGTACAGAAGGATCATCTGAAGTTCTAGAAATGCCCCTCATTTTTTTGTTTACTATATTGTACTTTAAAAAGGCAGAGTGCGTACATGAAAGAGAGATTTGGGCAGGGACCAAGTTCCCAATGGCCTGTAATATCTTCTCTGATACCCTTATAGTGGCAATGTGGAAGACCATTGTTATTGCAAGGAGTTTAGTGACATATTTTGATTTCTCCTTTATATTAAGACAAGTCTAGAAGTTTAGAGATCATTTTGAACTGGCCTCCTTGTTTCTCACTCTTGATTGCCGAACAAAATAGCAGTCTTCATATAACTTTAAAGATTTTCCCACTGTAACAGTCTCAAACATTCCATTCCCATCCCAGAGTCATATGCCAACAGGTCAAGTCAGGTTTTGTAGTCCTTACCATAGCAGGGCTATGAAGTCATGGTGCCAGGTTTTGATAAAAATTGTGGGGTTGTTATCATTTGTTGGGACCTTCTACATGGAACTAGTGCTGAGTACTGTGGAAAAAAATTGACCATCCTTGGAGTCATTATTAAAGAGTTCCTGAAAACCTGTCAGAGATTTGTGTACTATACTGTTTGGTATGAATGTGTTTTGTGTTATGCTTTTACTGTAAATCTACTTGCTTGAACTAATAATAAAATTCCTTTATTTACTGTTGTGGGTCCAAAAGAACCAGTTGTCCGGGAATCCCTGCCCTGGTTAAAAAAAATGTCATTGTAGTATCCTATTATTTCTATTATTCACATGATACATTTTTGAGGCCATATGATTAACATACACAATCAAGAAGTCACTCCCTAAAAAGTCACTCAGTTTTCCTGAGTTGTTAACAGATTTGCCTGTTTAAACAAAAAGCATACTTTGACATGCCATCCTCTCCTCTCAGTTTTCTGTTCTCTTTATTTTCTTCCAAATCTTTTATATTTTCTTTTCCTGCTGAATGGTAACACACATGTAACTTGCTGTTATAAATGAAATTTAAAAGCACCAAAGCAAACATAACAAAAAAGGAAAAAAATGCTAAAATAAATTGATGACACTTTTTAAATTGTTGTTAATTACATCTGTAAGTATCTACGTGGGGGAGATTTTTAAAAATGTTCTATGTTTATCTCGGCTTTACAAAATAAAGCCCACTAGTACAATTTTGTTCCCTAGGTGCAATCTTGTTCCAAATGAGTTGAACTTCATGAGATTCTCATGGCAAAGACAAATAATATTTACAGATTTTTACATTCACTGCTGTTCTCTGTTTCTCCCACCTCTCTGTGTGACACAACCAGGTGTCTGGCCTAGCTAAAGTGATCTATGATGGCAATGCTAATTTGACATTTTTACCCTTGGAATTTCCCCTTAAAGATATAGATTGTTTCTCCAATTAGAATGTTAATAAGTTTATAAAGTTTATAAATTCAGCTCACAATGAAATTAAGTATGACAAACTATGTCTGAACAACAGGAGAGTCATTGTACAGGCTGAGCTTTTTCAAATTCAAATTGCTATATCATTTTATTGCTAGGCTGCTTTACTTTCTTATAGTTTTATTAGAGTAAAGGAAGGAACATGTACAAATAAGCTCATGCCAAATAGGAAACTATTTAATTAGGTGTCAAGTTTTATTCGTAAAATAAAAAGAACAAGAGTATCTACTTTAAAAGGAAAGCAGTCAAAAGCAGAAACTCCAGAAACCATTTTCTTCCTGAATCTTCTACTGGACAATCATCTACCACTGAGGATTGAAAAGAAGGAATGGAAGTCTTGTAGGTCATTTTGTTGGAAGACTGAGTTATTATTCTTTTTATACCCCTACATTTTCCTGCTTGCCCTTGCATCGTACTAACCCAATGCAAGTAACCAGTTTGCTTCTGTATGTGGTATTGAATGGTATATTTACATTTTTTTTCTTTCCTTTTTTATTATTATTGTTATTAAAATTTTGATTACATATCTTTGGATCAGGCAGAAGTACATTTTGGGCTGGCCTTGATCTAACAATATCCTTCTCCACAATTTGTGACTGTCAATAGAATATAAGACAAATAAAATTGCAGTTTGATTTGCCTTGTTATGTTTTCCATTCTAGTTCACAGATAGATGCAGGAAGCTCAGGAGGATGACTATGTTAAAGACCAAGGGTCTCAAACTTGGCCCTTTTATGACTTGTGGACTTCAACTCCCAGAATTCCTCAGACAGCCCTGAAGGGTCAAGTTTGAAGACCCCTGTTAAAGACTGTATGATTAAAATAAATATAATATTATGCTTGATCAGTATGAAAATATGTGGATTAATGGATTGAAATTTTCATTGAATTATAATTTGAAAGGCATTTCTTATTATTGATATTTAATTCCGGAGAAATGGTTAGTGATGTATAAGGGAATTAAATATTGGAGATGTAATCAATGTGAAAGTACTTTTTATCATCTCCAGTGGACATGTAATAATGCCAAGAAGTAGTGAAACCAGATATATTGTTTGTTTCAGAAGACACTAAAAATGGCTGTACAATTGAAACGAGAGAATTTTCTTTTGGGCCTCAGTCTGAAGGAAAACATGTGACTTTTCTTTCTGTATATATGACAATGGTGGCAAATATATACTCGGAAATGGAAAGATACACAAATTCTGAACAGTGGATTGTGAAATTAATTGAACTGGCAGAGATGTAAAAAATGATTATTTTTGAGGTAATATAGAAGTTTGTTCATCCTTGTTTCTACTTGGAGAACATATTTGGACTTCTTGCTTGAGAAAGATAAAAATGAAATTTTGATTTTACAATTTCATGATTAGATTTGTTATTATAGAACTATTATGCATGTTTATTGCTACTGTTAGATACTGTATATTTTTAGTTTTATGTTTAAACTTAAAGAAAGAGATTATTTTATTATATATTTGTAGTGTTATTTAAATTATATATTTTGTATGATTTTCATATTTTTATGTTGTTGTTTTTTTAATATAGAGCAGGGGAGTCAAACTGCCGTCCTGTGGGCCGGTTGCATCATGCGGAGGCCGGTTGCATCATTCCAGCTCTGGCAATGCAACATAACACGTCACGTGACACGGTGAGTTTGACACCCGTGATATAGAGTAAGAGGTTATTTTATTATATATTTGTATTTTTGCTAAAATGTCAGAAATCAGTCCTTTTTATTTTTTTCCATATTTTTTTCATGACACTTTTAAACTTTATTCCCCTTTTACTCTACTCTACCCCAATATTTCTGTTTCTATTAAGCTGTATTTTATTTTTGTTTTGATAATAAAGTTGGTTTGGAACACAGATAGATACAGAAAGTGTACATTTGGGAGGAAAATAAAGGCTGAAATAATTTCTATGATATCCCTGTTTATTGCTGAACTGATGCAATAATAATATGGTCTAAAGTTCACCTGAGATTGTAGGCAAAACTTTCTAGGTTTCCATCACAAGACTCCTGTAACATCAAAATGTTATTCTGAATTCCTCAGAAGCCATGAATGATAGGTTTCATAAAATAAAAATTACTTATGAGTTGTTCCTCTCTTTTTGCACTGTAAGCTAGAATGACATTTTCATTTCAGTGTAAAGGTCTTCTACAAAGAAAAATAATACTTCCAGTTGTGTAATATTTGAGAGCTAGAGATTTGTGAAAGAAAAGGAGAATCTTGTATAAGCTTTTTTCTCCAAAATGCCTTGGCTGCAAAAATATTATGTATGTGAGAAAAAAGGGGAGGAGTCTTCCAGTGAAAAAAATAATAATACAGAGGAAATTCTCAGAAGCTTCAATTTAAAAGTTAATATTAAAAATAAATGGCAATGAATTTTGAAATGATCTGCCCAGCAACAGTGTCTCTAGTTACTTTAAATTACCTTCATTTTATTTCGTATTTATTGGACATGTGTCCAAAGCACAAAGTGTTCACAGAGCACTCTACAAAGTCCAACCTCACATCTGTCCTGCCAATTTTCACTGACATTTCATTCCCTCATCATTATTATCCCTAAAAGGATTATGGCCAAAGGATGGAATCCTTTGGTTCAAACTCTTCCTATCATGCAAGCCTCTCTCAGTCCAATTTGGAGTTTTCTAGACTCAAACAGGAAGAGAAACAGAAAGCTTTCAGTGTTGAATTTATCTCTCTATAATTGGCATTTTGTCAGGGGAAATGTTATCTTTTTTATTTCTTCTCTTTGAAGAATGGGATTTTCCAAAATAAGTTAGTTTCTATAATCTCCTATCTGAATTTGCTTTAAAAATACTTGGTGGGAGAGAGTGAAAAGCAAAATGTGATCCCTTCCGCAATATGTGAACATATATTTTGCCTTTGCTAATGTTTAAATTAGTTGTTAAATCAATAAAAGTAGAAATCAGTTTAATATGGTACCTTTTTATCCTCCTATTAAATCAGTTTAATATGGTACCTTTTTATCAGTTTAATATGGTACCTTTTTATCCTCCTATTTAAGGAACTTAAATACAAAAAAAAATTGTTCAAAAATCAATAATACTTACCATCAGTAATTTCTTTTTCTTTCTCTTCTTTCTTTCTTTCTTTCTTTCTTTCTTTCTTTCTTTCTTTCTTTCTTTCTTTCTTTCTTTCTTTCTTTCTTTCTTTCTTTTTTTCTTTCTTTCTTTCTTTCTTTCTTTCTTTTTTTCTTTCTTTCTTTTTCTTTCTCTCTCTCTCTCTCTCTCTCTTTTCTTTTCCTTTCCTTTCCTTCCCTTCCCTTCCCATCCCATTAACCACAAAATAATATAGTACAGCAGCTTTTCTTTACTTCCACAAAGTTCATCAATTTTTTCTCTTCCATCATCACAAGGAATCAGTATCATGCAAGTTTAGAGATCTCTTTCAGCCAAATGCATTTGAAGATAAAGTTTTCACTCTTCATCCTCTAATCTATTCCCCCTCATTTCAAAATTTATCACCATTTCTCATTCTTTTTACCTTTCCTCTTTGACACGTGCCTATGTGATTAAACTCTGGGTCAGCATTCTAGCTGCTAGCCTTTGAAGATTCTGATATGGCTCCCATTTTTCATAAACAAGTGTAAAATACTTTTGTAATGACTTTTGGCATAATTACCTAACCACATCATGTTGTAAGGCTTAATCCTTTACCTAGAAAGTCCTCCTTTACGAAGGAGGCAGCCTATATCATTTTATAAATGAGCAACTTTATTTGGGCTTTCTAAGAAAAGAGCAGGAGAATCAGCTAGACTTGAAGCATGCAAATTATAAGAAAAGTTTCTGTTGTTAGGGTTGTGAGAAAGACAATGTTTCTCTGAAGTAACTACAGAAGTTTAAGCAACACATAAACTCTTTGACATTGAATCATGTTGTCTGAAGACAGAAATGGTAAATTCTGTAAGACATGCCTGGGAGGACAGGCAAGTGTCGGTGAGTGATTTATTGGCTGTCGGCCACCGTCTGAAAAGCTGCCTGTCAACACAACATGTGACATCTTTCAGATAGGGAACTCATTCAAGCAGGTCCATTGAAGGAACTGACACTGAACAAAAGAGAAGAATAAAAGGATTCCCCCCTCCCTTTTCATTAAGGTCCAGAAATATTTTTTCCTAGAAAAGATTGCAAAAGATATACTGTAGCTCCAAAAGATCACAAATAGTTTATGACAGAGAGGCAGTAGTGAATCAAACAAATCAATGAAGATATTCTATCTATCAAATTTCCTGCCTCTTTACTTATCAGGCTATCTACGACTCTTAATAGCAAAGATAGTTTTTTCTTGAAACTAAATTGGATTTCTTTCTTCTTCAAGTCAGATTCAAAATCTATTTCATCCTCAAGTCACTTGTGCAGATTTAGAAAGAGATGCTGCATATAAGCTACCATGTATTGTAAATCACAGATAAGACTGGCACCCCTCAACCCCTTGATTAAAGACATGGATGTGGCATTCAAACTGTCTCTCCCGATTATCACTCTTTTTTTTTTTTTTTTAAAGAAGCAGGAGAAGTACGTTATTAAACAGGAGAACAGAAAGGAGATAAACTACATTCCAGTCCATTTCAATTGGTTTACTGGTTTCTTTTTTCTAAGTTAGATATGCTGTATATTTTAATTAATTGTAAATGGGAGTTGTAGTTTAGCAACAGCTGAGGTGCACAATTTCCAAATAGCTAACTGGAAAGCTAAGTTGAATAACTGACACCTAGCATTAGCATTGATGTTGAAAGAAACACAGTTAATAATTCTTTAACATCTGGTGTGATGTATAATTAGCCAGTGGGATTTATGATGTGAAGATCTGAGTTGCAATGCTTGGCCAAAAATTCAACTTGGTAATTGTGAGCTACTGCTGTCTTCCCATGCAGCCTATTTCTCCGGTTTCCTTTTAAAAAGGGGGAAAGTGCCATCATAACATCATAGAAAATAAGTGGAATACAAAGTTAAGTGATATAGCATATGCTAGTAACAGCAATTTATCTGTTACAGTTTCACCTTTTACAGTAAAATTATAATAGATCAATAAATAGAAGTGTTGTAGTGGAATCCGACAATAAATATATAGGTATGTGTGTTCATGTGGTTAATGATTTCTACATCACCTGGCTTGGATGAAAAATAATCTCTCTATATTTTCTTTTATTTTGAGCAAAATAAATACTTAATGCTTTGTAAATTTAAAGACTGAATATGCAAAACAGCATAACTTGTGGGAAAAAAGACTGTGTAAACCTTTATAGTTCACAAGTGTTGCTGAACTCAAAGAATTTACTTATTCGCTTGTTTTGCAAATTTGTTACTCATCCAATTACAACATCAAAGTAGTGTCCAAAAGATAATGTAATAGACATCATTATAAAATCCATTCTTTCTAAGGCACAAATCTCAAAACACTCAAAGCAATACATGAAAATAGAACACAAACTAAAATCTAGGGAAGTACTGTTCTTGTACATTTCAATCATTTTAAACATATATTACATTCAGTTAATTGATTGTGAGTTTGTTTTTAATTTTAAAAACTGAATGTTATTATTATTTGCAAATGTCTCTAGGGCCTAACATTTTGTATTCTGGAAATTTAATGCATTTCATTTTTTTCCTAATTTATACAATATTGTGTGTAGCTTTCTAGAAGGTATGTTTTCTAAAGGATAATCTGTATTCAAAGTTTTTTTTTAAAATGAAGCTATAACTAATGCATAGCTTTATATATAACATTCTCAAATATGCAACATTTTGGACATCTTATTTTGTAAATAAACATTTGTCTGTGTGGAATTTGAATGGGGAACAGTAGATGCTGAATTATTGCTGTCCTGCCATTCAGTCCCATAAATAAGTATGGTGGTTCGTACAAATTCACTTCTATTGCAGATTTCTTTTCATTCTCACTGAAGTTATGATAGACATAACATTATCAAAAGCCCTGAACACATTGCCTTAAAACATTTAATATGACAGCATACTGCAGTCATTGAGTTTAAATGGCATGTAAGAATAAAATAGTATTAACTTAGTGTCAGAAATGTGTTAAGACCATTTCAATGCCAGACATAATATAGGCTGAATTATATCTGTCATTGGACAGCTATTAACATTTTGTACCTATTGAGTTTTCTTAAAATCAGCCATCACGTAGACAACATTACAACAGCAGTCTAGAAAGTCACAGTAAAATAAATGACAAGTGACAACAAAAGTGATAAAAAGGCAATCCAATGCATGCAACTTTCAGGAAATGTGACATTTGGTTCCTCAGAAGTATGGGAGCCCCAATTTATTTAAATTGGTAATTTGTTATGCAGATGGGTCTCTCTAAAGCAAACACCATAATTCTAACTATCCTAGTTCTCTCTCCCATAAAAAAGGGAACAGAGTAAAGGTCACTAGTAAAAAAAACCTTCAGTAGATTTTAATGAAAATGTAGAAGGGTATCAGTCCAGCTGTTCTCAATGGAATCAGATTTTAGAATCTTCTCTGGCAGAATGTTTACCAGATTTTGGAAGCTGGCTTCCTAAAGAAATCTACCATGTCCTTCTATGGAAGTGGAGTTTGGATACCCACAAAAACAGATTCCAGTCTGCTCACATGATAGAACTCAGTGGAGGCAAGGTTTAGACTATGAAAATTTTATTTTAAAAATGGTTGCAGGATAGCATTACTACTAAATAAATGAAATGAAGCCTTTAAAAATTATAGTACTAGCTATAGATGGTAGAAAACAATCTTCCTAGTTTTGGAAAGATTCTGGTGGCAGGTAATGCTTTTCTTCATCATGCCATAAGAGTCCTTGCTTCGATTAAGAAGTACGCCTTCACAATGAAATATAGACAGTGAAGAAGGAAATTAAGAATATATTACTGCCATGTGTTTCCTAATTTGAATCTTGGAAGGAGATGAATTATAATTGTTTTACTCAGGGCTTTTTTTCTCGGAGAAAAGGTGGCGGAACTCAAACCTGGCCACGCCCTCATCAAACCCTAGGACCGCCCCTTTAGAGAACAGGAATGCAAGTAAAATTTGGGAGGGGCTATTTCCGGTGTGGGAGGGGCTATTTCCGGTGCGGCCGGCCCGGAAAAAGGTGCCGGAACGCGGTTCCGCCGCGTTCCGGCTGAAAAAAAGCCCTGGTTTTACTTATTATTTTGTAGCGCTCTCTCAAATAATAATTTCTACCAAATGAAATCTTTTCCTTTCATCCGGAATGATTCATAAGCTTAATGAGCAATCTTCTCATTCCAAATATATAAAGGGCAGTGATGGTGTAGTGTGTGTGTGTGTGTGTGTGTGTGTGTGTGTGTGTCCTGGATCAATGCAGCACAGACCTGCTAGCTTTCAAATGAAGGAAATTATAATTTCTTTTTGAAATACAATAACTTTTAGAGTAGAATGTGAATGAGCAACATATAGCTCAGCAAATATTGCTGAACCATTACTCCAAAGCAACCCCAGCCAGTTGATAGATGCTGCAAACTATAAGGCAAAAACATATTGAGATTCACATCTGTGCTCATTTAATTTATGGTCTTTAATAAGACCAACAAAACTGAGTGGGATATAGTATAAACCAGTATAATGAAATGTGAATTCAGGATAATTTTTCCAATAATGATTGCAAATGTACACATTCTGTAGAAATGTCAATAGACTGGTATGCTAAGAAAATGCTTACAATCTCCATTTCAGGTCAACATCATCAGGATTTATTTCATATCTGTAGTGGAATGTGGTACAGAGTTTCAGGAGGGAGAGGGATCTTTCCCCAAAAAGCAAAGAGACAGCTCAGCCTTGAATCTTTGGTATGCAGGAAGAGAGCCACAGTGGGCCCTCCCTAACCTTTTGCAGGTTATATCTAATAGTTATGCAGATTTGTGCTTTAGTCGGGCAAGATTCCTGTTTATAGGCAAGCAACAATAAAGGAAGTACTCTGAAATAACTCCTTGGGTTGTTCTTGCCTGACTGTATCTGCCATTCCTTCTTTCCTTCCTTTGTTCATTTTTTAAATTTAATTTATATGCCACCCATCTTGCCATTAAGTAGCTTATAAGAAGGTAAAAAAGAACTGTTAAGTCCTGGGAATAATGGCGCTTGAGACGATTCATCTCCAACAAGTCTTTATTGTTTGCTCCACTCTCGAACAACCAGAGCAGAGGCACGTAGGCCTCTATTTATACCCTCTGATCCCCGGACAAGTTCAACCAATCATGAGGCGGGCTTTTCCCGCCTTGCGCATGCGCACAAGGCCGGCGCCGCTCAGTCTGGTCCCGGGCAGCTTCTGCAAATGCCCGGGACTCTTGCAATGTCCCGAGCCTGCATCTTGCAGGCTCAGGACACAACACCCCTTTCCCCTGGATGAAATAAGATTGCGCCCACATGGACGCCATCCTATAGATGGTAATATAATTAAATAATGAAATAAAGTTACACAATGTATAAGGTGTGGGACTGTTCCTTTGAACCAGATCCAGTGACTTCAGCTTGGCTTTCCCGCCCATCTCCTGTAATTGAGCAGTCCGGGCCCTGTTGGTCGTTAAACCTGGTTGACCAGCCCTCAATGGAGTTATCTAACCCCTGTGAGTTCATTCCCGTGTTCCCTGAAGGAATGTAGGATTCCTGGCTCGTTTCTGTAGTGCTAGGGACTAGGGATGCCTCCCTGTTTGCCCTGATGCATGAGGACAACCTCCTCTGAGCCCTTTCAGCATGGGACGTGTTCCCCCTTTGTATTGCCTGCTCTCTTGCATGTTGTGAGTTGTGAGTATGCCCCCAGGTATTCTCCGTGTCTGGAGTATTGCTTGATAGGGGTGGATAATTAGTCTGCCACCGGTGGGACTCCCAGGCTGGAGTGTGTGTGGGGGTGTCTATGTACTCCCTTTCCCACAAACTGCTACCAGAAGCACCTGTGGAAGTTGGGTGTTGCGTACCCGTTTCCCTTTCCATAGCCAACGTAGGCTGTTGATTTTGAATCCCAGAATGCATTTCCCATTCCTCCTCCCCCCCAGAGGAGACTGAGGAGGAACCATAGGCGCGTCCCGCCTCACACGTAATTGATCGATGTGGTGGCAAAGCACGTGGCCGTCTGGCAGGGACACCTCGTAAGACAGAGGCCCGGAGACTTTACAGACCACAGCCGGTACCCAAAGGTGGCCAGGCCCGTAATTCCTGGCCCAGACAGGATCACCTTCACGAAGGACCCGTGGTGGGTGTGGCTGAGACACCTGAGCAGCTACACGTTCCGGATGCAGCCTGTCCAATTTAGTCACGAGCCGGCGACCCCAGCGGAGTTCGGCCGGGCACTTACCCGTGGCAGTGCACGGAGTAGTACGGTGTGCCAAAGAAAGTCAGCCAACCTGTGATGCCAGTTGCCGTAGGTCAGCTTCTTGAGGGCGTCCTTGGTGACACGGACCATCCGTTCAGCCAGACCGTTGGTGGAAGGATGGAAAGGAGCTGAAGCAGCGTGGCAGATCATGTTGGTCCGGAGAAATGCCTGAAACTCAGTAGAAGTAAATTGAGGACCGTTATCCAACACTAGAACATCTGGCAACCCATGTGCAGCAAAAATGCTCCTCAACACCTGGATAGTCTTGGCAGCTGTGGTAGAAGATACAGGCATGACCTCCAGCCATTTGGAATGGCTATCAACAACAACCAGGAAGAATTGACCCTGAAGGGGCCCAGCGTAATCTACATGTATTCTAGACCATGGAGTGTGTGTTTCCTCCCACCTGTGTACAGGGGCCTGGGGCATTTCAGGTCTGGACTGTTGGCAGGTATGACATCCATGTACTTGGGATTCGATGGCCCGGTCAATGCCAGGCCACCACAGGTGGCTGCGAGCAAGCGCCTTCATCCTTACAATTCCAGGGTGACCCTCATGTAATGAGACCAAGATTATAGCCCTCAATGAGGCCGGGATCACAACTCTTGATCCCCATAGGAGGCAACCATTGAAAGTGGACAACTCGTGCCTCTTGACCCAAAAACGTTGAAATTCCTCTGCAGGGCACCTGTCAGGCCACCTAGAGAAAACCCATGACAGCACGCGTTTGAGCGTGTGGTCAGTGGCAGTTTCAGCAGCCACATCCCTAGCATTGAGGGGGCATTCAGGCAACTCCTGAATTGACAATATGTGTACAGCAGGAACGGGATCAGGCTCCACAGTAGGTAATGGCAGCCTACTCAAAGCATCTGCATGACCCATTTCCTTGCCAGGCTTATGGACCAGTGAATAGTCATAAGCTGAGAGGAAGATGGACCAACGGAGCATACGAGGGGATAGGATATGAGGAGTTTGTTTGGAGGTGGTAAATAGCCCCAGTAAAGGCTTGTGGTCCGTAAAGACNACAAAATCCACAGAAAAAGACTTTGAAAATAGAAATGGACATAATAAAACATAAATTAAATCTGTCAGACTCAGAAAAAGTGGCAGAACAGATAAAGAGAGCAAAACAGAATTTTTTGAGAATGCCAATAAACCAGGAAGATATAAACTTAAAAAACAGAAAGAGAAGAAAATAATACACAATTTAGTAGATGGGAAAGGCTATTTACAATTTAAAAATGAAGAAATAAAAAAGATAATCAAGGAAAACTACAAGAAACTATACGACAAAGAGAAAACTTCAAGAGAGAGAATTGTTCAGTAGTTGGAAGAAAATAATCTTCCAAAAATTCCAGAGACATTTAAATCTATGTTAGAAGAAAGGATTACAATGATGAAAATATTAGAGGCCATAAAAAGACAAAAAAATGGGAAAACACCAGGTCCAGATGGGCTTCCGGCAGAGTTATATAAAAATTTACAAGACATACTAAGTGAACCGCTGAAAGATGTTTATAATGGACTTTTATTAGAGGCTAAACTTCCATCTACATGGATGGAAGCCAATATTACTCTAATATGAAAAGAAGATTCAGATTTGACGCAGATTAAGAATTATAGACCGATTTCATTGCTTAATGTGGATTACAAAATGTTTACTTCAATAATGGCAGAGAGACTGAAAAAATACTTAGTTGAATTTATACACCCAGATCAAAATGGCTTTTTACAAAGAGACAAATTAAAAACAATTTAAGATTGATAATAGACGTATTAGAATACTATGAATTACACCCAGGGAAACAAATGGCACTAATATTCTTAGATGCCCAAAAGGCATTTGACAATGTTTCCTGGTAATTTATGATCCAGCAACTACAAATAATGGACTTTGGACAGAACTTTATAAATATGATAAAAACAATATATAACAGACAGCCAAAGTGATTGTGAACGGAGACTGTACTGAGAACTTTGAGATAAGAAAAGGCACAAGGCAAGGCTGTCCACTATCCCCATTGCTATTCATTTTTACTTTGGAAGTTTTAAATAGACAAGATGTAGAAATTAAAGGGCTGGAGATAAAAGGCAAAACATATAAATTACAAGCATTTGCTGATGATTTAGTATTTATCCTAAAAAAACCTCTGGAGATGATCCCTAAATTATGGGGAAAGATAGAACAGTATGGAGAAATGGTGGGATTAAAAATAAATAGAGAAAAAACCAAGGTAATAGTTAAGAATCTTACAGATAAACAAACAAAAAAAATGTCAGAAAAAACAGAGGTACAGATAGTGAAAAAGGTTAAATATCTGGGTTTATATTTATCGGCCAAATGCTCAACAATAAAAGAAGATAACTATATAAAATTATTGAAACAAATAAAACTGGATTTGGAAAGGTGGAAGAATATGCAATTATCAATACTAGGAAGAATTGCAACAGTTAAAATTAATGTATTGCTGAAGATCCTATTTTTATTTCAAACAATTCCGATAAAACTTGACAAAAAATTCTTCCAAGATCTAAACTCATTAATTTTGAATTTTGTTTGGCAAGGAAAGAAAGCTAGAATTAAGATGAAAATGTTACAAGATGCTAAGGAAAATGGAGGTTTTGGGTTACCAGAGTGGGCTTTGTATTATCAAGCATCTGTTTTAACATGGGTGAAAGAATGGATAACTCTTAGAAACAAAAGGTTGTTATATTTGCAGGGGTTAGGGTTACGGTTAGACTTACAATTGGGATGGCATGCTTTCTTATGGTATGGGAAAAATAAAGTTCATAAGTATTTCCAAAATCACTATATAAGAAATGCTTTTTAACAGCATGGGGAAAAAATAAAACTAAAATATATGTAAAAATTCCAGGGTGGTTATCAACGACGGAAGCATTTGTACATCCAAACCTGGTAAACTTTGAAAAAAATTGGACATATAGAGATATTCTAAATATTGATGGGAATTTAAAATCTAAACAAGAACTGGAAAATCAGGGTATCAACCTGTCATAGTGGGCACATTTACAGATGCAAAATAGATATGAAAAAGATGTGAAACTGTATGGATTTTATAAAGAATAAACTGTATTTGATAAGATTTTGTTAACTTCAGATGAGAAATTAATTAAGAAAATGTATAATTTTTTGTTGATTCTGGAAATAGAAAGCGAACAAGTTAAAGAAATAATGATAAGATGGACGAAAAACGTTGGTTATAATATAGAACTAGAAAAGTGGCAAGAGTTATGGGAGAGAAATTATAAATTGACAATGTCAACCTTGTATAAAGAAAATTTATATAAAATGTTTTATAGATGGTGTTAAGTCCTGGGAATAATGGCGCTTGAGACGATTCATCTCCAAAAAGTCTTTATTGTTTGCTCCACTCTCGAACAACCAGAGCAGAGGCATGCAGGCCTCTATTTATACCCTCCGATCCCCGGGCAAGTTCAACCAATCCTGAGGCGGGCTTTTCCCGCCTTGCGCATGCGCAAAAGGCCGGCGCCGCTCAGTCTGGTCCCGGGCAGCTTCTGCAAATGCCCGGGACTCTTGCAACGTCCCGAGCCTGCATCTTGCAGGCTCAGGACACAACACCCCTTCCCCCTGGATGAAATAAGATTGCGCCCACATGGACGCCATCCTATAGATGGTAATATAATTAAATAATAAAATAAAGTTACACAATGTATAAGGTGTGGGACTGTTCCTTTGAACCAGATCCAGTGACTTCCCCCGACCTTGTTTTACTTAAATACAACCCGCCAGTACCTTCAGTCAGCTCTCGCTATGTACCTGTTCACCTTACATAATCGGCTAGGTATTTGGGAGGGCCTCTTGCCCTGAGTGACCTTCTCAGACCTGGAGAGTTTGTATTGTTATTCCCATTGCTGCTTGCTCTAGGTGAAGTGCCCTGTGAATGACCAGTGACTTCAACTTGGCTTCCCAGTCCATCTTCTGTAATTGAGCAGTCCGGGCCCTGTTGGTCGTTAAACCTGGTTGACCAGCCCCCAATGGAGTTATCTAACCCCTGTGAGTTCATTCCCGTGTTCCCTGAAGGAATGTAGGATTCCTGGCTCGTTTCTGTTGTGCAAGGGACTAGGGATGCCTCCCTGTTAGCCCTGATGCGTGAGGACAACCTCCTCTGAGCCCTTTCAGCATGGGACGTGTTCCCCCTTTGTATTGCCTGCTCTCTTGCATGTTGTGAGTTGTGAGTATGCTCCCATGTATTCTCCGTGTCTGGAGTATTGCTTGATAGGGGTGGATAATTAGTCTGCCACCGGTGGGACTCCCAGGCAGGAGTGTGTGTGGGGGTGTCTATGTACTCCCTTTCCCACGAACTGCTACCAGAAGCACCTGTGGAAGTTGGGTGTTGCGTATCCGTTTCCCTTCCCACAGCCAACGTAGGCTGTTGATTTTGAATTCCAGAATGCATTTCCCATTCCTCCTCCCCCCCCAGAGGAGACTGAGGAGGAACCATAGGTGCGTCCCGCCTCACACGTAATTGATCGATGTGGCGGCGAAGCACATGGCCATCTGGCAAGGACACCTCATAAGACAGAGGCCCCAAAACTTTACAGACCACAGCCGGTACCCAAAGGTGGCCAGGCCCGTAATTCCTGGCCCAGACAGGATCACCTTCACGAAGGACCCGTGGTGGGTGTGGCTGAGATACCTGAGCAACTACACGTTCCAGATGCAGCCTGTCCAATTTAGTCACGAGCCGACGACCCCAGCGGAGTTCGGCCGGGCACTTACCCGTGGCAGTGCACGGAGTAGTACGGTGTGCCAAAAGAAAGTCAGCCAACCTGTGATGTCAGTTGCCGTAGGTCAGCTTCTTGAGGGCGTCCTTGGTGACGCAGACCATCTGTTCAGCCAGACCATTGGTGGAAGAATGGAAAGGAGCTGAAGCAGCGTGGCGGATCATGTTGGTCCGGAGAAATGCCTGAAACTCAGTAGAAGTAAATTGAGGACCGTTATCCGACACTAGAACATCTGGCAACCCATGTGCAGCAAAAATGCTCCTCAACACCTGGATAGTCTTGGCAGCTGTGGTAGAAGACACAGGCACGACCTCCTGCCATTTGGAATGGCTATCAACAACAACCAGGAAGAATTGACCCTGAAAGGGCCCAGCGTAATATACATGTATTCTAGACCATGGAGTGTGTGTTTCCTCCCACCTGTGTACAGGGGCCTGGGGCATTTCAGGTCTGGACTGTTGGCACGTATGACATCCATGTTCAAGTTCAAGTTCAAGTTTATTGCATTTATATCCCGCCCTTCTCCTAGTGGACTCAAGGCGGCTTACAGCCAATTAAAAACAGAACAATCGATACAAATCTACAAAATTTAAAATCAATTAAAAGATATATTCAATAGGCCTATTCATATTTTAAAATTAATTAAAAACCAATTTAAAATGTCCCTAGGCCAGTCCTGCCTGCTGAAACAACCATGTCTTGAGGGCGCGGCGGAAGGAGGGGAGATCCGGAATCAA
>NW_015386405.1:1587231-1597357 GCF_001527695.2 Protobothrops mucrosquamatus | reverse complement strand
CAGTGAATAGTCATAAGCTGAGAGGAAGATGGACCAACGGAGCATACGAGGGGATAGGATATGAGGAGTTTGTTTGGAGGTGGTAAATAGCCCCAGTAAAGGCTTGTGGTCCGTAAAGACCGTAAAATGGCGGCCATAGATGAAATCATGGAACTTTTTAATACCAGCCACCAGAGCTAAAGCTTCCCTATCAATTTGATCATAGTTGCGCTCAGCAGCAGATAAAGTTCTAGAGTAGTAAGCCACAGGGACCTGAGTCCCATCAGCCGTCAAATGGCTAAGAACAGCACCCACACCGTAGGGTGAGGCATCACACGCCAGGCACACTGGCAACTGCTCATTAAAATGAGCCAACACAGCATTGGATGTAAGCAAAGCTTTGACCTCATTGAAACTGGCCTCATGGACCTTGGTCCAGCGCCAACATGCATTCTTGTCAAGGAGTCTGTGCAATGGTTCAGCAATAGCAGCTTTGTGAGGTAGAAAGGCATGATAGAAATTCAACAAACCCAAGAAGGCTTGCAATTCGCCCTTAGACTTGGGGCTTGGAGCCTTCTGAATAGCTTTGAGCTTAGCATCAGATGGGTGAATACCCTGTGCATCTATCTTGAACCCTAAGAACTCAGTGGATTGAACACCAATCTTACATTTGTCCTGTTTTAGTTTAAGACCTGCCTTCCGGAAACGAAGCAAAACGGCCTTTAAACGCTCAGCCAGCACTTGTGGAGAGTCACCTGTGATGAGAACATCATCAAAGTAAGGACATACACCAGGAATACCCCTCAGGGTGTTTTCCATTACACTTTGAAAAATGCCAGGAGCAACATTCACCCCAAACTGTAACCTCTTCACCCTAAAAGCTCCACGATGGGTGACAATAGTTTGGGCCTCAGGTGCAGCATCATCAACAGGCAGCTGTTGATAAGCCTGAGCCAAATCAAGCTTAGCAAAAACCTTTCCTTCTTTAAGGGAAGCCAAAATGTGGCTCACTACAGGCACAGGATAAACATGTTGCTGTAGGGCCTTGTTTAGAGTGCATTTGTAGTCAGCACAAATCCGGATGTCCCCATTTGCCTTTAAAGGCGTTTCAATGGGGGTTTCCCACGGGCTGGAATCTACAAGCTCTAGAATACCTTGCTGGAGCAACTTGTCCAGCTCAGCGTCAATCTTGCTCTTAAGAGCGAATGGTACCCTCCTAGGCTTAACCCTGATGGGCTGTACCATTGGATCCAACTTAAGTGAAACAGGAGGTTCCGTGTAGGACCCAAGTTTAGAGCTGAACACATCTGCAAACTCCTTGCATACATCAGCAAGGGTCTGTGTTTGCAATTTATTCAGTCCAGTTACCTGAATTCCCAAGGCCTCAAACCAATCGAGTCCAATGAGACTCGTCCGTTCACCCCCTACAACCAACACGTCTAGGGGGCCTGCAAAATTCTTGTACTGTACACTAAGGGTGGCCTCCCCCTTAACGCACACTTTAGAATTTTGGAAATCCGTAAGGATTACAATAGAGGGCCTTAGGGAAATTTTCTGGCCACTGCTGCTGCAGACTTTGTGAAATGTATTGAGGGAAATTATGGATAGGGCAGACCCTGTGTCAAGTTCCATTGATAATGGAATTCCCTGCAATTTCACTTTAAGTGTTAGTTTCTTTTTAAGGGGTTTGTGTGTGCCTATTCTTAAAATGTTCCGGCGTGTTGCACAGAACCCCACCCTGTTTTGGCTGNTTAAGAGCGAATGGTACCCTCCTAGGCTTAACCCTGATGGGCTGTACCATTGGATCCAACTTAAGTGAAACAGGAGGTCCCATGTAGGACCCAAGTTTAGAGCTGAACACATCTGCAAACTCCTTGCATACATCAGCAAGGGTCTGTGTTTGCAATTTATTCAGTCCAGTTACCTGAATTCCCAAGGCCTCAAACCAATTGAGTCCAATGAGACTCGTTCATTCACCCCCTACAACCAACACATCTAGGGGGCCTGCAAAATTCTTGTACTGTACACTAAGGGTGGCCTCCCCCTTAACGCACACTTTAGAATTTTGGAAATCCGTAAGGATTACATTAGAGGGCCTTAGGGAAACTTTCTGGCCACTGCTGCTGCAGACTTTGTGAAATGTATTGAGGGAAATTATGGAAAGGGCAGACCCTGTGTCAAGTTCCATTGATAATGGAATTCTCTGCAATTTCACTTTAAGTGTTAGTTTCTTTTTAAGGGGTTTGTGTGTGCCTATTCTTAAAATGTTCCGGCGTGTTGCACAGAACCCCACCCTGTTTTGGCTGGGCACCCTGGTACCTTTCAGATTCAATTCTTCCTTCGGTTGTACCTTCTGTCGACCCAGGCAGACCGCAGCAATGTGGCCCTTCTTCCCGCACGCTCGGCAAATGGCGGAACGGAACCGGCATTCGGCTCGCTTGTGGCGACCACTGCATCCACAGCAACGGAGCTCAGCTGGGCCCTTGTCCTGACGATCCTTGGACTTCCTTCCAGCAGCTTGGTAAAGCTTATCCACCTCTTCTTCAGGATCTTCGTCCGACTCCTCGCGCACGTCTTCCTTGTGAATAGTGGCGGTCTCAGGAGCGTTTCTCTTGGGCCGCATGTTCTTGACCGCCCTGCCGGCAGCTTCTTCAGCCGAAACCTCTCGCAGAGCATCTTGGAAGGAAACATCTTCCCTGGCGAACAGTCTCTGCTGCAATTCTGTGTTTGTCAGCCCGCATACAAAACGATCGCGAAGTCTTTCTTCTAAGTCCTTGAAGTCGCACGGTTTAGCTGCTCTTCTCAAGGCGGCAACGTAGTCTTTTGCTGATTCTCCGACTCACTGATCTCTCTGTTGAAATGTGTGCCTCCAAGCCATGACTGATTGCTTGGGCTGGAAGTGTTCCTTTAAGGTTTTCTTGAGGTCGGAGTACAACACCGTTTCCAGCGAGACTGGGGAGACTAAACTCTCGGCGATCTCAAAGGCGTCTTGCCCACAAACACACAACAATGTGGCAGTCTTTAAGTCTTCCTCTCGAATCTGGTTGATGCGAAAATATGTCTCGACTCTTGCCACGTAAGATTCCCACCTCTCGGGGTGAGAGACGTCGAAAGCCTCTAATTGCCCAACTTTTTCCATGATCGATGATCAAGATTTCTTCTCCTTCGGTCGCACGCACCCTCCAGCGATTTCGTACTGGCAAGATAATGCTGACTTCCACGCCGTTTCTTTCCCGGACTTCTTTGGGTGAGTCTTCTAGCTTTTCTTAGCTGTAGAGACTGGATCCCACCTTCATCGCCAGTGTTAAGTCCTGGGAATAATGGCGCTTAAGACGATTGATCTCCAACAAGTCTTTATTGTTTGCTCCACTCTCGAACAACCAGAGCAGAGGCACGCAGGCCTCTATTTATACCCTCCGATCCCTGGGCAAGTTCAACCAATCCTGAGGCGGGCTTTTCCCGCCTTGCACATGCGCACAAGACCCGCGCCACTCAGTCTGGTCCCGGGCAGCTTCTGCAAATGCCCGAGACTCTTGCAACGTCCCGAGCCTGCATCTTGCAGGCTCAGGACACAACAGATGGCACTTGCCACCAGCAAGATTAGCAAAAATGTTTAAAAATATGTCAGATAGATGCTGGAAATGTAAGTATAACTCAGGTACTTATTATCATGTTTGGTGGACATGTGGTAAAGCTAAGGTTTACTGGAAAAAGATACATGCTTGGTTAGAAAAAATGTTGGGAGAACATGTTGATTTTAAACCTGAACTTTTCCTACTAGGTATAATGCCAGAAAACATTAACAAAGCCTATATTTGATTTTACACGTCACAACAGCAGCAAGAATAATTTTTGTGCAATATTGGAAAAATAAAGGACTACCACCGGAGGAAGAATTAATCAGAAAAATATTGGAATGCGCAGAGATGGACAGATTAACTATGAGACTGAAAGATAAAGAAGAAACAGAATATTACCAAACTTGGGATTTATTTTATCAATGGCTAGAGGAAAGAATGAAGGATTAGGAACTGAATATGTATTAGCGTTTTTAAACCTAGACAGCACGTTGGTTGAAAAATTAATATATGTATGTAACAGAAAATTAATAAAATCTTTATATATAAAAAAGAACACCTGTGGATCCAAAGCTCTCCCCATCTCTCTCCCTGTTCTATTGACAAGCTAGAAGCACACAGTGGCCCTAAAGGCATTAGGGTTCATAGCTTGACATTGGGGACATAAGAATGACCTCTATACATTTGGTTATTCTTTGAATCAAATGGAAATGACTCAGATCATTCTTTGAAATAACACTGATGAATGTTGTCTTCTTTCACTATTAAACCATAAAGAACATTGAAAGTTAGATCTCAATCTTTTTCCGCATTTAGACGTTGCCCTCTTAAAATTATATTTTCAAATAGATCATTGCAGCTAAGTCATATTGCTTTTATGATACTCAGCATTAAAGCTAAGAACAACTGTTTTGGCTGACTGCCCAAATAATGTGTATATTATGCCTTTTGGTTTCTAGTGACCTCAGGGCTTTTAACTTGTAAAATATGTTTTTAGCATTTTCCTCTGTTGCCCCAGTAGACTACACAGAAAGCTACAGTACACAGTAAAATCTCGTCTTCTTCCAATTTGTATTCTTGTGTCCAGATGGCATTAACGATCTTTGCAGTAATAAGACTTTATAAGAAAGGTCAGAAATTGCCATTGGCAAAGAAGGATCTCAGCTGATAACTTATAACATACCTTGCTAAGTACCTCATATATCTGCTATGATGATTAATGAGTTATTGATTACCAATATATGAGTTCATTCTATTTGGTTGGAAAGGGTAAACCTTCATTTATTTTTCATAACTCAAAAAAGTAATTTAGTTTATTACACTACACTACCTTTCTCGTCATTTAGTCACTTCCATAAAGATCAGTACATTTGTCTGAATAACAAATATGACTCATATGCCAAAATGAAACATGAAGTTTAGCAGTTAGATTTGAAGGAAACTCTCTTCAAGTGTAAAGTCAATAGACCTCATGCCCTCATAATGAGTTGGGATTACAATGCAGAGAATTTCTGGTTGATCTGGTGATCTGGAAACTACAGTTGGGGAAGGAGGGTGCATATCAACCAATTCCAAGGAAAATGAATAACTTTACAGGTTTGATATGATGTTGTATTTGATTGCATAATAAACATTCTGCAAGAGAAAGGTATTTTCAGTCAAGTACCTAACTGGATGGCAGGACATTTCATCTACATGCATGAAGCTCCCTCTCTAGAGTAGAAAGTTGCAATAGAAAAATCAAATGAGGGATCTGATTTCATAAAATGTAAAGGTCAAAAATAAAACTGGTGATTGGGTACATTTCAATGCTTACTTTATAAATGTAAACACATTCACACATACACAAAAAAGACAAAGTTCATCTATGAATTGCTAGTGAATGGCTTGATATAATGGGTAGAACAATATCAGAGAGTTACCTCAACAGTTAGTTTTCTAGTAAGGTCAGTTTTTGTGATTTACTACTTTTACTGTGGGAATTATTTTATAATAGACAAATCTTGCAGAGCAGTGATTTTATTTGTTTACCTGATTTACATGGCCACCCATCTATAAAGCGACTCTATACAATGTGAAAAGAATAAAAACATAATCACTACCCTCACCCCCACAACTTGTAACACAAAAAGAAAAAATACATCCACATCAGCAGTCCAATTTCACATGTCAAATATCACCAGGGTCCCCCAAAGTCAAGGATTTTGAAGAACTAGTACATGAATCAAATGCAAGTAGTTTTTTTAAGAGTCAGACTGAATTAAAAAAAATAAAACATTGGTAAAAGAGACAGGCAAGGCCAAAAGATAATATCATAACAGAAGGAAAAGGTCCTAAGAGACAAGATCTGATGACAGAAAGTAAGAATTAAAGTGCCCAATTCTAAAATAATTCATAGCTTGATCAAGCATTGACAATCTCACTGTAGTATCTCTGGAAGTTAATCTAAAGATATGAACTTATCAGAAACGTAAATGTAAAACATGCAGACAAGAGTTATTTATAAAGTGATAAAATCAGTGGTGGGATTCAAATACTTGAACAACCGATTCTCTGCATGGATGTCACTTCTGGAAGGCTGTTTTGGGCCTGGGCCTCTGAGGCCCAGAACAGACTTCCAGAAGTGGTGTTATTGACATTTACTGATATAACAAATAATATATATGTCTTATATATGGTTGCCAATCCAGGTAATATTAATGAAAAGCATTCTATTAGGGAAATGTCTGGCAGTTTAAGGCTGCTCGCTTCTATGTACATTTTCTTGAGAGTAAGTCCAACTGAACACTGAATTTTATTTCTAAGTATACATAGAATTACTGTATATGATACTATTTCATATTACGATTTTAGCTTTGAAAATTCATCTAAAACAAATGTGACCTTTCTCTTTCACTTTCTTTATCCTTTCATTGTTAAATGGTTTGAAAATATAAACAATATGTTTTATTATTCCTTAAGTCTAGACATAACAATAACTGTTCTGTGGGAACCAAGTTCAAGCTACCTAGGTTTTGATGGGCTGAGGCTTCCGTTAGAAAGCCCACCAAAGTAGTTAATTGGGGATTGTGATTTATGACATATTGCAGGAATGGGAAGTTCAACTTGTTACTTTCAGTCTTGGTTTCACCTTTGTTCATGCTGATATTATGTAGCCATTAAATGTGTTCTTTGAGGAAAGCAATTGCCTTGGAGTTCTTATTTCTACTGGTCTCATCTATCAGAACCATGATATTAAAACAAGACTCTAAAATACATTAACCAACAGGGTCCTGAGCCCTGGTCGCCTACATAAATTTTGGGAGGATGACAAAAACTCAGGGAAGACACACAGATGGAAAAGAAAGGGGAATTAATCTCAAGCCTCAGAGCGGCAGCAGATGGAGCTCAGGTTGCTGCCCAGATGGAGAGTGCAGTTCTTGCAGCCAGAGCGAGACCAAAGGCCTGAGAAATCCCGTCAGAAAAGCTGATTCAGAGAGAAGAAGTGTTTGTCCTCAGAAGGATTTGGCAGTCAAACACTGCCCTGCCGCTCAAGAGCATGGTGAAAGCTGCAGCGGTTGAGTTCCCACTGATCTCATCCCAGGGGTTCCATTCCCTTGTGATGATGATGGCAAAATAACCAGCCGCTTGGGACGAGTCAGGGGAATGGAAATACCTGACCACTATCCACAGCCACTCAGTCAAACACTTGAGGGAGAAGTTTGCCAGGCTGAAGATGGGCGAAGGAGGACAGGCCATGCGCCAGGTGATTTCAGGTGGGTGACAGGACAGGTGGCCCCATGAGCCTCCACTGCCTCAATGATGTCCCAGTCCCATAGTGGTGGCACGGGCCACCTCCCCACTGCTGAAACTGGACCTAACATCGAGTCCAGTGTACTGGTGGAGCCATGCCCATGCGGATCGACCCCAGTGACAGGTCAGTCCCGAATATTACCAGCATTCAGCCAGCCCCGGCCGACACCTCACGCTAGCCCACACTGGCATCGCTGTTCTCCTAGCCCTGATAGCTACCAACACCCAGCTGGTCCCGACCGTTACCAGCAATATGCCAGTCCTGATCGTCGTTGGCATCCTGCCAGCCTAGGACCCCCACCAAGGGTCTTCCATTGAGAGGGATTTCAGCAGCCCCAACCCTAGTTGCCTGAGTTACTGCAGGCTCTCTGGGACTGACAACCTGCAGATCCACCCCCCCTCTAGCCCACTTTCAATGGCGATCCCGAGAAGGTGACTATTTTCCTGAACCAGGTGTGGTCTCATGTAAATCGTTACAACCATGCTTATTTAGACAAAGCCGAAATGATTGACTCTGTAGCCACAAATTTGGAAGGGGAGGCTGCAGAGTGGATGGCTGCCCTACGTGAAGAGCAGGCACCAGAGCTATGGAATTTCAATGTATTCACGCATGGGCTAAGAGCCAGGTTTGAAGATGAATCCTAGGCTGTACAAGCAGAAAAGGACATCCACGATGTGAAGCAGAGGGGTCAACCTGTAAGAGAATTTTGAAGGGTGGAGGACAAATCAGGCAGTGGCCTGAACAGTCATTGATCCACTATTTCAAAGTGGGGCTAGACCACGATCTGTTCCAGACGTGCATCTGCAGAGGGAATCCTGATCATCTCTATGATTGGTACCATTTGGCTACAAATTTGGATATCGAACTGACCCGATACCACAAGCCTGCAACTTCAGGACCCCAACCAAGGCGAGTTCCAGTGAGGTGCCAACCATTGCAGCACCCCCCACCTGCCGCGATGACTGGATTGAATAGGGCTCCTCTGGATCCCAGATCAAGTGCTTCAGGTGTGAGCAACTTGGGCACTGAGCAGCGGACTGTCTGGTCCCTTTCCCTCCCCCAAAAAGTGCAACCACAGCTCCCACAAAGCCAAAGAAGCAACCTTGACCAGTGTGAGAAAAGTCAAATTGGGTCAGCCAGGGGCAAGTTGTACAAGTCACCTCTCCTCCCCAGGAGAAGCAAGAAGGTTCAGTTGAACACCTGCCCGCACCTGATCCCTATGACAGCGATGACGTAGGAGAAGACGACTTGATGGTGAGTCAGCCCATCCCACCTTTTGCCCTTTCTGCCAAACTATTAGTACCTAAATCTGGGGCTCAGATGGATTTGAGTGTTTTAATTGATTCCGGCTGCACCAGATGCTTGATCAACCTCCCCACTGTACTTAAGCTGAGCATTAAGGCAAAACTGCTGCCTCTACCTATGAGGTTTGAGCAGGCTGATGGATCTCTCACAGTAGGACCCCTAGCCACTCACGTGACTGAGGTAGTACGCCTAGAGATAGGGGAGCATTGGGAGCTAATCCGTTTTGTGGTGATCCCAAAAATGACAAAAGCAGTGATTCTGGAGCTAGCATGGCTTGACAAATGGCATCCTATGTTCTGGTGGGAGAACGGAGTGAGGACTCTAAGGCTAGCAACTGGACCTTCACCTCCTACCACAATCAGTAGTCCATGTGAAAGCCAAGGGCAGCACCTGGAGACCTTGAAATCTGCTGTGAGTCCCCCGCCAGGAGAGCCACTCATCCCAAGTGAATATATCAGAAGCATTCAGCGAGGTGGAGTGTGATGTCCTGCCCCCCCCACAGAACCACTAACTGTGCTTATTGAAATTCTACCAGGAGCCAAATTACCCAAGCCAAAAATGTATTCAATAACCCCCCGCGAGCTGAAGGAACTGAGGGCGTACATTGATAAGAACTTAGCCAGAGGATTCATTCAGCCAGCAAAATCCCAAGTAGCAGCCCCTGTGCTTTTCAAGGAAAAAAAGGATAGGCCGATGAGGCTGTACGTGGACTAGAAAGTGTTAAACTGTGTCAGTGTGGAGAATATGTATCCCTTCCCCTTGATAAAAGACATGTTAGCCCATTTTGCAAAAGGAAAAGTGTTTACCAAATTAGACTTAAGATAGGCGTATTAACGAATGAGGATCAAGGAAGGAGACGAGTGGAAAATGGCTTTTAACAGCCCCTTGGGGAGCTTCCAATTCAATGTTATGCCTTTTGGGCTGCAAGGACACCAGCTGTATTCATGCAATTGATAAATCAAGTGCTGTGTGATCACCTGTATAAGGGGGTCTTTGTCTACCTTGACGACATCCTCATCTACACAGAGACTATGGCGGAATATATCAAATTAGTACGTGAAGTGCTCAGAAAACTGCTGAGTGCTAAACTATATGAAAAGCTCTCAAAATGTGAGTTCCACCAAACATGCCTGGATTACCTAGGACACAGGTCGGCAACCCATGGCTCCGGAGCCGCATGCGGCTCTTTGAGCCATCTCCTGCAGCTCCGGAGCCTCCTCCTCCTCTTCTTCCTCCTGCTGCCCCCCATGCACCGCCTGCCCCACCACATACATAGGACAAACCAACAGAAGAATAAATGCACGCATTGAAGAACACAAGAACTCAGTCAGAAAAGAGGAACCAACTTCTTCCCTGGTCCAACACCTTAAAGCCACAGGACATAAAATTGACTTTAAAAAGACCAGAACTATTGCCAAAACTGAACACTTTAACAACAGAATAATCAGAGAAGCCATCGAGATAGAAAAAC
>NW_015386405.1:1548218-1586169 GCF_001527695.2 Protobothrops mucrosquamatus | reverse complement strand
GTGTAAGCGTTTTGCCTTCTTTCCCTGCTTGTTACCATGGGATCCCTGGATATCCTCGTCAGGGATCATCTGGGGTTCTTTCTTATCTCCTTCATCCATTATAGCCCTTTCATCCTTCCCCTCCAAACCATCCGTTCTTTCTCCCTCATTCGTTTCACCCTTAATCCCTCTACCACTTTCGCGATCTCTCCCGTGTGTACTAGCCTCAATTCCATTCTCCTTCGTGTTGCTATCGCCCTTTCCATTCGACTCACGGGGAACCTGGGGGTCCCCAACGGGCCCTCGATCGACCCCTCTTTTACCGGGTCTCCCCATCGGGTCCAGATTGATCCCTTCCCCTCTCCCTCCAATTGCGGCGCTGCATATGTTTCCTTCCTCCTCCCTTTCCAACTCATTCCACACTCTCTCTCCATTCTTACAATCCACATTCACTCCGTCCCTACTTGCCCTCAAGTTCCCTTTATTCAACTCACCCCCCTGTTGTGACCACTCTCCTCCTGTCGTCTCTAATACTGCCATTCCATTGTTATCGCCCCCTCTTCCAAAAATCCTCTCATACTCCACTCCTTCCACCCCCCTATTCATATCTCCGCAGGGTCTTTCGTCCGTCCATCAGCTCCACTCCTTTCTTCGATCTATCACTTCCCAACCCCCTTCGTTCCCGGAGGCACATACACCCTCCGATCTTTCATTACATCGTTCTCCTATGCCCCCCGCACGCTCCGATCCACTTTCCGCCGTTTCTTTCCCGTCCTCGTTCTTACTATCCGATGGTCTTTTGTCCCCTTTCTTATAGGAGCTCCTCCTCCTGTGCCCTTTAATGGGCTCTCGGGCGATTTTTCCCTCGCCGGGTCTCCCCATTGAGTTCGGCACGATTTCCTCTTCTTCCCATCCACCCACGGCATTGCATGCGTCATTTACTTCCTCTCCTAATACTTCCTTCCCTACTCTCTTTCCATCCTTGTGGCCAACCTTCTCTTCACGCTCGCTTACATTCCAACTCCCTCCGTGCCACCTCTTCTCTCGGGGGGCTTTTAAATTGTTTTTAAACTTTTTAATTGTTTATAAACATTTCATCTACTCTTGGTGATCATAATTATTTTGATACAACATGGACGTACCCAAGAGTCGGATTTTTAGCTCTATTTCTAGCCATATATATATATATATATATATATATATATATATATATATATATATATATATATATATNAGTGTTAGTTTCTTTTTAAGGGGTTTGTGTGTGCCTATTCTTAAAATGTTCCGGCGTGTTGCACAGAACCCCACCCTGTTTTGGCTGGGCACCCTGGTACCTTTCAGATTCAATTCTTCCTTCGGTTGTACCTTCTGTCGACCCAGGCAGACCGCAGCGATGTGGCCCTTCTTTCCGCACGCTCGGCAAATGGCGGAACAGAACCGGCATTCAGCTCGCTTGTGGCGTCCACCGCATCCACAGCAACGGAGCTCAGCTGGGCCCTTGTCCTGACGATCCTTGGACTTCCTTCCAGCAGCTTGGTAAAGCTTATCCACCTCTTCTCCAGGATCTTCGTCCGACTCCTCGCGCACGTCTTCCTTGTGAATAGTGGTGGTCTCAGGAGCGTTTCTCTTGGGCCGCATGTTCTTGACCGCCCCGCCGGCAGCTTCTTCAGCCGAAACCTCTCGCAGAGCATCTTGGAAGGAAACATCTTCCCTGGCGAACAGTCTCTGCTGCAATTCTGTGTTTCTCAGCCTGCATACAAAACGATCGCAAAGTCTTTCTTCTAAGTCCATGAAGTCGCACGGTTTAGCTGCTCTTCTCAAGGCCGCAACGTAGTCTTTTGCTGATTCTCCGACTCGCTGATCTCTCTGTTGAAATGTGTGCCTCCAAGCCATGACTGATTGCTTGGGCTGGAAGTGTTCCTTTAAGGTTTTCTTGAGGTCGGAGTACAACACCGTTTCCAGCGAGACTGGGGAGATTAAACTCTCGGCGATCTCAAAGGCATCTTGCCCACAAATGCACAACAATGTGGCAGCCTTTAAGCCTTCCTCTCGAATCTGGTTGATGCGAAAATACGTCTCAACTCTTGCCACGTAAGATTCCCACCTCTCGGGGTGAGAGACGTCAAAAGCCTCTAATTGCCCAACCTTTTCCATGATCGATGATCAAGATTCCTTCTTCTTCGGTCGCACGCACCCTCCAGAGATTTCGTACTGGCAAGATAACGCTGACTTCCACGCCGTTTCTTTCCCGGACTTCTTTGGGTGAGTCTTCTAGCTTTTCTTAGCTGTAGAGACTGGATCCCACCTTCGTCGCCAGTGTTAAGTCCTGGGAATAATGGCGCTTGAGACGATTCATCTCCAACAAGTCTTTATTGCTTGCTCCACTCTCGAACAACCAGAGCAGAGGCACGCAGGCCTCTATTTATACCCTCTGATCCCCGGACAAGTTCAACCAATCATGAGGCGAGCTTTTCCCGCCTTGCGCATGCGCCCAAGGCCGGCGCCGCTCAGTGTGGTCCCGGGCAGCTTCTGCAAATGCCCGGGACTCTTGCAACGTCCCGAGCCGGCATCTTGCAGGCTCAGGACACAACAAGAACAATATAAAACATTAAAATATTAAGATAATAAACATTGACATTAAAAACTAACAAAATGGTTAAAAAAGGGAACAAGGTACCAATGGGGTAGAGGAAGACTCTTCTCTCAATCCAATAACCACCTCCAGTAAGACACACCCCAATCAGGGTCATAGGCCAATTAGCAGAGTCAGGTTTGAAGACCCTTATAAAAGGCCAAAATGGTGGGTGGTGATTTAATTTCAGGGACCCAATGATTCAGAGGGTCATGGCAGAAAAGGCTACAGTCACCTCCAGTCACCATTCATTGAGCCTGCATATGTGTTTCCATGCAACACCAGGATCAACTTGAGAAGTTGTGAATTGGCTGTTTATATTGTCCATAGCCTTCCTCTGGAGATCAAATGAGAAGCTAATTTGTGTTAGTTTTTTTTTACTAATGTTAGAATATATTTTTTTCCTACTAGATTAAGGTAAAATAATACATTGATCAGGATTGACCAGCTCTACCGGAGGCTAAATTTCACAATAAATAGCACCCTCTTATATCATCCCACCAGCAATATTTGTCATAAAAGTGTTTAGTATACAATTTACTTAATATTGTTAAGTAACATTATTTATATTATAATATACAGGTGGCCCTTGACTTATGACCAGTCATTAATGACCATTCAATATTATAATGGCTCAGAAAAGGTGCTTTTTGATCTGTAAAGCACTTTGGGCTATTGTAACATGTTGTGCCACCCCTTTCCCTGCAGTCATGTGATTGTCTGGGTGCTTGGCAATCTGTTTGCACTTATGACCAGTTTTCATATGTCATATATAACTATGAATGTGTAATCGCCATTTGACTTTCCCTCTGTGGGGGGTATAGGGGATATACTGTAAATCCTTCCTTAGCTATAGAAATGAAGTTTTTGATTTTGGGGATTCCTGATTCTTTTCTCCAGCCCAGTGCAGATATTCCCTTCTATGTATGTAGGGGAAAGGAACTGGTTAGCAAGTACTCAAAATACAATTATGTGATCACAGTGTGAGTGTGTGTGTGTGTGTGTGTGTGTGTGTGTTTGTATTTGAACTGCACAACCAGGTCATAAGTGACCGGTCATTAAGTGAGGACAATCTATGATGTGGTCTTTTGAATGAGATAACTTTTACTTCCTGCCTTAAGTCCAAGAATTAATTTCATTTTTTTTCTGGCCTTTCAAAAAATATTGCAAGTCCTGGAAAATGAGTTTTATCTATTATTGTTCATACAACTGCAGTTTAACTACCTCATCTTTACAGTTCTTCATCCATTTTCACTTCTTTTCATTATAGAAAATGGTGTATTTGTATATGCATCTATGTGTGTCCATGAAATCTCTCTCTCTCTCTCTCTCTCTCTCTCTCTCTCTCTCTCTCTCTCTCTCTCTCTCTCTCTCTCTCTCTCTCATTTAGAAAATGCCCACCTCATTCATGAAGCTACACTAGACATTGTAGAATTAAAAACATAAAAACCATATAAATATTATACCCCAATAGAAGGCAGTTAAAACCAGAATAGAAAATGAATGCAGGGAAATATACATGTCCCAGGATAATGTTGCAGGATCCAATCTGAGTCAGAACCAGAGGCCCACATTATGGAGAGAGAGAGAAGTTCCCTGAGAGGATGTGTTCCAGCACAAGTCCGATAGCTTGGAAGAATAAACTTCTGGTCCTGGTGCCCGACCCAGATTGGATCCTGCAGAATAGAATAATTAGTGAAAAAGGTGAGCAGAGGGCCTTCAAAACTCTAACTAACTCCAAAGTTATGTGCTTCTGTGCAAGCCCTAGGTGAGGCAGCAAAGTCAGGCCTTTAGATACTTCTGAAAGGCCAGGAGAGTGGAGACCTGCATCGCCTCTGGGTAGTATTGTTACAAAGAGCTGGAGTGATGACAGAGAAGACTCTCTTCCTGTAATTTCATTCTTAGAACTTGACCATCCATGTTGTTTTCCTAGCTGGAAATAAATGTAGCAGTACAGCAGACAGTGTTTAGCTGCACCCTTCTTAATATATACAGCATTTATATGAATACATTTCAGAGTTTAAAATAAATACTTAAAGTGACACTGGGAGATCTTTAGCATTAGATAATGTTACATTTTCAGCTTAACATTCCTTATGTTATAAAACTAACAGTAAAAAAAAAAGGACTGGGAAGGAGAGCCTCTAAATGTAAGATTGTAAGATTCAGCTATCTTTAGCTTTGTAACACATTGGTGTTGGGTTGAATGCAGATTGGTTTTCAATCATCAGCGAACCATCAGTGTTGTGATAATATATACACTTCTTTCTAATTAGTCTAGTAATGTGATATATTCAGGTCCTCTGATGTTTAGTCTATTATATCTCATTTATATGGCAAATGTTATATGAGTTCATTGTAACCTGACTTTGCTATTTGCAAGAATGACATTCTGAAGCATTTCTTCATAAAAAAGGATTTTCACAGCGGCTTCTGAGGATCACCAGCTTCATTGATTTCTACCCTCTTTTTTATCCTGCTATTTTCTAAACTTCTTACAATTGAGGTATGATCTAAGATAGGGAGGCACTCTAATGATCTTCAGAAACATTTGGGACTACTATTTCTGCAATTCCAACAATCCTTGACCCTGGTTTTGCACCATAGAGGTGATAGGAGTTAAAGCTCAAAGATGAGAAGGGCAACTTATGTTGAAGGATATAGTTTCTGCAAAAACAGAAGAGATAGGGCGTTGTTTACCTGAACGCCTATTCTCAGCATGATGATGGATAATTCACCAACGGTTCGGGGATAGGGTGCAATGCGTAGACAGAGGCTCGAAGCTTGAGCTCGCTGGGGCTGAGTTCAGTAGCTGAGGAGCTTCTCTCTCAGATCTAGTACGCTTGGCAGGTTGTTTTCCCCTGGATGAGGATCTACTCTGTTTCCTCTTTGCAGGGGCCTCCGTGGATGATGATGATGATGATGATGATGATGATGATGATGATGATGATGCTGAGTCTGCCATGATGGTTGACCAAATCGTCGTCTTAGGCTCTAATCAGTGAGAAGCACCCCCCCTCTGGCGCTGTAATTCTCCTGAAGAGGCCCAGTGGAGTTTTCAACCCAGGTGAGGAGGGGGGAACCATTGGTGAATTTTCCATCCAATCATGCTGGAGAATTAGGATAAACAATGACTTGCCCTTTCAAGGGGCTGGGCTAGCTAATAAGTGGAGTAATTACATCCTGATGCAACATCTCTGTTACGCTTTTCTGGCAATCACTGACATGACTTTACAAAAGCAGACAATATTCAGCCATGCCTGGGATGCAGAAACATGTTCATTATATAAGGAAATTAATTTAGTTATCTGGCCTTTGCATAAAGCACATTGTTACAGCTGTGCACTGACCTCATCATGTTTCACAATGCGAAAGGCTGCTTCCTGACTGAGTACAAAATGCAGGCACAAAACCTGCACAAACATGGGATGAGTCTTTTTATTGTTCAGTTTTCTATATCTTTTTAAAAATTATAAAAAATTCCATGGTGTCTTTTAATTGCTGGAGATTTATGAAGTAGGAGTAATGTAATACTTTAAATTAGATATATTTTACTGCTGTTATTGTTAATTATACAACTATTACATTGTTACGTTTTAACATTCTTATCACAAAAATAACCTAATTTCTTTGACACCTTGGATACTGTCCTTAAATTGGAAGTTTCAATGTTCAGTTATTTGGAGTACAAAAAAGAAACCATTGAAAAATAGGCTGAAGATTTATTTTCTTTGCTCCACTAACCATGACTAACTTCCTTATCAAAACGGAGACTGCTATATCATTTATATATAAATGGTATCAATATGTTTGCTTTTCCCTTTGTAGGAGGAATGTGGCTGGAATGTAAAAAGTTACACTAGACACTTCCTAGAGCTCTCTCATAACAAGCAGTCCCTCAATACTCCAAAAGTGTTTTTTCAATCATGGGAAACTTCAGAATTATTTCATTATGATATAGCCTATTAGAATTTCCATGGATATAGACCGCAGGCCAGATGCATCATAGCAAAACTGCCCCCACCCCATTGCCGGCAATGGCAGAAAAGTTGTGATACTTTGTGACACGTCATGTGATGTTGCGAGTTTGACACCCCTGAAATAGACCATCGGGAATCATTCATATTACAATGCTGTACAACTATAAGAAATAATAAGCAAGACTTGACTGATTAATCTATATACGAATTAATGGTTCAGCTTCTTTACAGGCAAGTAGATGATAATAGGTAGTGAAGACCATATATCATTACTGGAATTAAATGCTGCTAACACAACTTACATAACCACTCCTTCACAAGATATCTCCCCTAACTGCTTAATATAGAATATATAATTCATTTGATGCACAACTACGTTTATTTCCTTGTCAAATAAGATTCAATTATGGGTTGAACCTAACTTACCTAAGAAATGTTATATATAATTATTGTATACATTGATAGAAATATATCAATACTAAACTATTCATAGCTTGCTTGATATGCACCTTGAATATCCGAGACTTTTTATTTTCATACAAACATCACCAAATTCTTGTTTTTGCCAATAATTTGAATTTCCAAAGATAACTTGTTGAATTTCAGTGCCACCCTTATTATGTGGCAGTTTGAATGAATGACCATGCAGGAATATAGTAGAAGCTACATATAAAAAATTGACATTTGTTTGACAGATGGAGCATGATGAAATTATATACTTCTGTCTAATCTACTCCTGGCATTCTCTGAATAGAAGGCTATCAAAACATGTGCAAAATGAACTTTTCTACCTAAAATCTGAAATATGAAAGAATGTCAGGCTTTGACTATAAATTGCAATTATTTTTTTCAAGCATTTCTACTAAGCATCTTTCTTTTTCTCATTCTCAGATAGTCATACTTAGATCTAGAATATTAAGGAACTTAATTGTAGTTCCTATTGGTTAATAGAGCTTGGTTATGTGGGTACGAATGCTTCAGAAATAAGTAAATATAAGTTATTCATTGGGAAGGCAACAAATATTGTTTTGGGGTCTTCAAATTTAAAAACTTCAGATTTAAAAACTTTCCTGACTACCGACTGAAACTATATGCATGCAGACAAAGAATAGAAAGGAGATAGAATTAATGTCAGATACAAAGATGGATTTTGTATTTATTTTTCTTATTGTGTGTGATTAAGACATATAGGATTCATTTTTCCCTTTGCTTCCCTTTTCCTTTCTCCTCCCTCCCCCCTTCTTTTTCTTTTCTATTTTATTTTTGCTGCTCAGTATATTTAAATAATGCATCTGTCTTGTGCCAAGTAATAATGCAGTTTTAACCTCTGCTGCAGGAGTTAAATTAACAACAGATTAAACATTCAGATTTGATTCCAACTGCCACTGTGACTGCATAAAATGCCAGCAAGATAAAAGAAAAAAAAAGTAATTGGATCCTTAAAGTCAATTAAATAAGAGTATAGGAGTATATTACTTTTGTTTGTTTTATATTTTGTGCTATTTCCAAGTTTATATGATATTGATTGTTGCAGCAGAACTGGTAAAGGAGAATATTTTCTAGCACGTACAATGTTTAAGTATGTGAGAAAATATTATTTTATATAGGGGAAAAAAGAACAAGAAATATCTAGCCTTCAAGGTATCTAAGAAAATATTAAAACCTTCATTTTTACTAATAAAGAAGTATTCTTAAAAAACTTGAAACCTGTTTTGATATTTATTTTTATATATTAGAGTTTTTCCCACTTTTATTACTTTCTAAGTAAATCAAGAAGGTGAACATACCTAATACTCCTTCCTCCTATTTTCCCACACAACAATAACCCCATGAGGTAGGTTGTGCTGGGAGAGAGTGACTGCCCAAAGTCAGCCAGCTGGCTTTCATACCTAAGGTGAGACTAGAAGTCATAGTAGCCTAGTTTCTAGCCTGCTGCCTTAGCCTCTATACCAGACTAACTCTGGTGAGATGGAATATAGGAGTAGAATCTGGCACATGCCACTGGGTTAACAACTGAAAGAAAATATATAACTGGTGCAAAATCTATGCAGTTTTCTGACTCTTGGTCAGAAATGAATATATAGGCTGCAGTTCTACACTCTATAGTTAAGAAGCATCAGAGGGCTAGTCTATTGCCATTGGCTGAGTGCAGTACCAGAAGCTGAAAGAGTTGGGCAGAAATGGCTTTTCAAAGTTCTGTATCAGAAACTTTATTGTTGATGAGCCCACAGGCCAAATCAAAATAAAGAATAAAACACAAAATGTTATACAATAAACCGTATGCAAAAATGGAAGGCAAAAAACAGATTAAATGAAAAGGATAAAATAAGGACTATGATATCCTGTTTCTGTGTCACCTCTACAATTTGCTCACAGGTGCAGATCTCAGCTGAACTGTTTTATTCAAATAAAGGGCTGTATTATATGTGATTTTCGACTTCTGATGGCACATGAAATGCACTGTTTTAAATTAAGGGTTCCAATAGGTTGTTCATCTAATGTGTGTTTCAAGATAGCCATCTCTCTCTTATAACCTCTTCATCAAATGTTGTGGACAAAATAATTGGATGGGTCATTATTTTCTCTAAATTGCTCTGAGGGAAGGAGGTACAACCCAACCCAAAGTGGTAGAGAGCACCCTGCTTCTAAAAGCTCCTTGGGATGATTTCCCCATGGTGCCTTACCTTTTGATTCATAATGTAATGAAACCATGAAAAGACAGGAAGATCAAAAGCCACTGGATTGTATTGAGGTAGGACATTTACACATGCACCTTTTACGGTGTAAGAGCAAGAAGGTGATATTCCACTATGAGAATTTCATCAAAATTACTTTCTTTGAAACAAATTTCAAAGAAAGCCATTGAAAAGGAAAACAAGAAAGAACCTCACTGCTCAGTTCTAGCCATGAAATAGAATAGAGCTGGAAGGGACCTTGGAGGTCTTCTAGTCCAGCCCCCTGCTCAAGCAGGAGAACCTATACCATCTCAGACAAGTGACTGTCCAGTCTCTTCTTAAAAACCTCCAGTGATGGAGCACCCATGATTTCCGAAGGCAAGCTGTTCCACTGGTTAATTGTCCTCACTGTTAGGAAGTTTCTCCTTAGTTCCAGGTTGCTTCTCTCCTTGATCAGTTTCCAATCATCGTTTCTTGTCCTACTTTCAGGTGCTTTGTAGAATAGTTTGATGCCCTCTTTTTTGTGGCAGCCCCTCAAATACTGGAATACTGCTATCATGTCACCCCTGTTTCTTCTTTCTCTGGGATTTTCTGCCCTACCCTTTGCCTCTTTTCCCTTCTTCTATGTGCCAATTCACTCCCCTTTTACTGAACATAAATGTAGCACATTAATGGACAAATTCAGTCCAGATGGAAAAACAAAGCAAAAGGAGGAATGTTATCAAACCTGAGGATTAATGGTCTACCTCATGTGGATCATATTGCCACTAAGGTATCATATCCAGATTGCACACTCCCGATTAAAAAACTTCATCTAGTGCTTTAAAAAAACAGCAAATTCTGTAATTCATGTAAGAAGAAATAAACTGAAGTGATTGCCGGAAACATAGGCATTAAAAGTGTAATTCCTAGTATTTAAAAAGAGAAAGAACAGTAGAAAACTGACTTGATAAATGAATGTTTTCTCAGTATCTGTTGATAAAAATCTCTTTGGTCCTCTGAAGTTAATAGCTGTTTAATGAATGCATTCTTATAAAGCCACATTTTGCAGCAATCCTGTTATTGACTTCATAGTGCTTTATATTTTATTTATAAGCTCACAAGCCTTACTATGAATAAAGTTATTACAGAATGCACTCTGTGGAGAAATAAGATGGCTGCCTATCTTTCTTTCGTTCTGTTTTTAAGTAGAGCTTGGTAGTACTTTTTATCTTTATTATTTTTCGGTTTAAGAATGGGAACTGGACAACTTCTTAAAATGATGGAGGTGAGTAGCTAGTTAGTGTAATATTGGGATTCTTACTTTGGTGAAAATTTTGGAGGGAGACTTGGCATGTCTATTGATTGTTAACTGTAAACAGCCAGCCCATGGCTTCATCTCCTTATATGTGTGGAATTAACTAATAAGGAGAGGTGTATGAGTCCAAGGGACTTTGCATGTATGAAATAAAACAGGAGAGAAGAAAAATAAATTGATGGAAGAATAGCTATGGGATGTCAAGCCTTTCAAGAATTTGGCAGCCATTGCTGCCAAAGTGTGTAAGTATCAGGAGAACCCATGAATGCCATTTTCTGTTCAACTGTCTATGAAGAAAGGAAACTGAAATTAGCGTTGTGGAAAGATGGAGGAAAATTGGTGAAGCATGAAGTCAAGAAGAGTAAGAATTTCTACCAGCGGCTGAACAGATTGGCTACAAGGTCTGCATATCTCTAGCAATGATAGACTAGTTCTGATGTGATTTTTACTTACAGTGAAACTACTGATCAGTTGACTTGGATCCTAGACAAGAAATATCTTGTGAGCTCAAGCATAACAAGATCTGGTTCTAAATTGCCATAGAAAAGTCTTTGATTGTATCAATGAATTAAATAAAAGTAAACAACAAAGCTTTTAAGTATAAAGGGCAGATGCTTATATAGGAATAACAAAGGGAATGTTAGCTGATTCAGGGGTAGGGTTCCATCTGAGTTGCCATAATCAAAGCCTTATTAGCCTCTTTCCATAGGTACTCTAACCTAAAGAGTTGGATCATCAACCTAGCCATGTGCAAGGTGTTGAATCCATGACTTTTCTCTCCACAGCATGAATGCATTTCTATTATTAAGAATTCCCTCAATGGCATCAGAATGTTTCCTTGTTTTACATTACTGAAAAGGAACTGACTTTTCCATAGAAATATTCTGTTTCCAGTCTTGACTTTCCAGCTGAGCACAGGTCAGATTTAGCTGATTCAGTGAAATTTCTCACACAGTTTCCTCTATTCTCAAAATAAAGAATTTCCAGAGATTTTCAATCTTTTTTTTTTTTAGGCAAACATAATTAGGACTGAGCAAATAGTCAAATTTGATTTCACACAGTTTCTAATTGTTCCAGTCTTTTTTTAATACTTAAACCAATTAAAATGGTTATGCAACACATTTTCAAGCACATTTTCCTGCTGTATTGATTTTTATATGCCCCTTGTTCATAATTTTCAGCAACATTACTGAATGTAATGCAGGTTTATGTTCTTTCTACCAATAAATACATATTAGCACATTTCTTCCTAGTCTAAGCTAATGCATATTCCTAATATATATTCAACAAGAAATACAAGGTATGTATTTTCTCTTTCTTTTAGGATTGATCTACATGACCTGCTTGCCCCAGCACAATTATATGCCATCAACTGCACCTCCAGAAATGCCTGACACTGTCAACTACTTGCTTCCGGCATACTGAGGAAGCAATTTTCTTATGTTTTCCTGCATTGCAACCAAAGTTGTGCTTTTTGACTTTTGCCTACCCAACAAGTGCAGTCAAATTCTGCTGTGCTTCATTTTACTGTAGGCAAACACCTCCAGTGCAGCTGGCTACTGTATGCTATGGCAGGAACATCCTGCACCCCTTCAGTCATTGGTAGCTGTTCTCCTCCTCCTCTCCCTCCCCCTCCCTCTCCCCTCCCCCCCGCTCCAAATTCACAATTGAAATTGTGAATATATGCCACTTTTCTTTACTAATTCAAGTGTCATGAAAATTGGTGAAAGCATAATCCTTCCTTCCTTCCTTCCTTCCTTCCTTCCTTCCTTCCTTCCTTCCTTCCTTCCTTCCTTCCTTCCTTCCTTCCTTCCTTCCTTCCTTCCTTCCACAAAGACAAGATGGTATTAAGTATGAATGGAGCTATCAGAGGAGGGTAATTAAAACTGAAAGCTCTCTTATTTTATTCATTTTACTTATGGAAGCATATCTTCCTGGTTAATTCTACTGATCCTGTCTGATTCAGCAGGAGAAGTGTGCTGTGGGTACCATCAACCAAGGTATGTCAGCTAGTGGGGCCCTGTACGACAGCTATGTTTTGCCAAGGCACCCACTCTCTGGAATATCAGCCCTCTGGAGAATAGTCAACAAGCTTAAGGTGGCATATAGTGTAATAAAGGTCAACCAAAGAACATGGCAGAATAAAATAAAATAAAATAAAACACAATGAAAAGCAGAGGGTAGCAGTCCATTAGGACTTCTATTCCTATCAGCCCCAGCTGATACAAATAAGGGTAATGGACTGTAGAATCTGCAGTCTAAAACATTCAAAGGACACCAGGCTCTCTATCCCAAGTACTAAGTGCCTCAGTAATATTGGCTAAAAAAAGAAAAGAAAAGGTATAAATCTTTATTGTAAAGTTGGTTACTGTCAAAAATATTATATAATTAAAATACAAAACATAAAATAAGATAAAATACAAAACATAAAATACAAAACATGAAACAATTAAACAGACATACAGTCAGTTGTGTCATAAAAGTAATCGCAGTCTAACAAATATCAAATAATTCAATAGTCTGAAAAAGTTCTAAATAACATAGTTTTTCAGACATGGTCCAGAGGACCATATAATTGTAGCTTAAATCACTTTAGATTTAATTTAATATCACAAAATATATCAATCTATTTAAGATAGATTGAATGATTCTCAAAAAGGTAGATGATTCACCAAATGTATTCCTTTAATGACTTGATAATTCTGTTCAGATTTATGTGTCCTTGTGAGTCTTTTCATTCAGTTTCCCGAGCAGCAGATTTTTTTTTTAAAAAAAACATGATTAATTTAGCAGCAGAATTTATTCTCTAAGCACCTATGTATAAATACTCTAACAGCAAGAGTCATGCTTGATTGTGAGCCATATGGTTGCCAGCCTTTTAATGCATAAGCATCTGTATTCTTAGACAAATGGGACATCTTGCAAACATAATTTGCAAAGTTTATTTCTCTTCATCTTTGTTTTTTTTTCTGGTAATAATCCTCATTTTTGTCTTTCCAAGTTTCAGAGTAATGTTTCTTGTGCCAGAGGAAGCATATGGGAACAAACCTTCTGTTTTAATATTATTTTTTTTGTTCCTCAGGTGTAAGAGAATATGCTGCCACTGTGATCAAAATTTTTTAAAATGGCCAACTTTAATATTATCCTGAGAGGTTTTTTGAAGGGTCACTTTGTTGTGACAAAGACTTGAATAAAGAATTTCTTCAAAGCTGTCCATGTCTTTATGAGAAGCAAGCATGTGGTCTCTTCTCTTCTGTTCAGGGGTTCACAGAGGCTTTTGTGCACAGACAACACCTGTGCAGAAGTCTTTTCTCAGATTTTCAAATTGTCATAAGAAGCTTCAAAATGACGCAAAAGCCTTTTTGAAGAAAATCATGTTGTCTCTTTCTTTGATGAGGAGAATCAAGATGATTCTCAAGCCACCTAGATTAAGCCTTGTAATTTCATTAGATTCATTTTATCACTACAATTAGATTAAAATATGCAGGAGAGCCACAAGATTCACCCAGAAGAGTTACAAAGAGTTACAAAGACAGATACAAGAGTTGCATAAAGCAGGAGAAGCATTTGGCTTAAAAATACACCTGAAAAAGAGCCAGGTTATGTTTAATAAATTCACCAAAGAAAGAAAAAAAATATATCTGGAGAAGAACTAGACATAGTAGACCACTACATATACCTTGGCCAATGGTTCTCAATGTAAGGTGATACAAAAAAGGAAATTGAATGTTGTGTTAAATGTGGTTGGAGGCATTTGGCAAGTTAAGTGCACAACCTCCCCCTGTGCCTGAAGAGAAACACTTTTGAACAGTATGTGCTACCTGTTCTAACATATGTCAGTGAAACATGGGTACTAATTTCTCAATCAACACAAAAGGTATGAGTGGCACAAAGAGCCATGGAAAGATACATGCTCAGCATCCCAAGACAAAATAGAAAGACCTGCACATGGATTGGAGAATAAATGAAAGTATACTATATCATCAAGAAAGTAAAAGAATTGCAATGGAAATGGGCTGGTCACACAGCAAGAAGAACAGATGGACCAAGGTAGTCACAGAATGGATTCCATTTGATAAAATGGAAAAGACCTAAAACAAGATGGAGTGACAACATCAGTAAGTATACAGACAATAAGGTAATTCTAAATTAAAGGTCATAACAGAACTAGCCTAGTGCTTAAGGCATGCCAACACCACCTCTTCTTCTGAAAACAGAAGTTATTTTTTTAAAAAAATGCAAATATTTGCATTGGCAGAAGGTGGCATCATCCATCAGTGTGGCCTAAGGGCACCATTTGTAATTGAGCTGGCTCTGGGTTCTAGAATACTTGGGATAAAGTGGGATTAGGTGACATTATATATTGCATTATCATACTAAGCCAAATGTTCCAAAACCTACTGTTAGTGTCCTTAGTATTATCAGAGAATACTGCACCTAATTAAGCTTGGTGAGCACTCTACACCTTCTCCATATACCAAGAATCACTAGGTGAAAGCTTGGATTGAGCTATACCACGATGGATGGAAGAATTCAAAATATTTGGGCCCATCTAGAATATGGCATAGAGAAGATGCCCTATCAATATTACTGTGTTAATTAATATCTGGGATAGATAGCTTCATGCCCTTTCCATGTTTTAGTTCTCATAGTCCATCACCATTTTTCAGATCAGTGAAAACAGATGAATGTGAGAAAGAAAGATGATTATTGAAAAAGGATGGATATGTATATATGTATATATGTAAACAACAACAAAAATAACACTTAAAATATCTGTTCCTTTATTTCTTTTAACTTAGCCAAACAATAACACTTAAAATAGCAATAATTCAACTTAACATTCACTTAGAAAAGTAGGCAATTGGAAAGAGCAATCCATATAGATACATTTGTTTTCATTTAGCAGCTATTTTTCATCCAAGTATAGAAACAGATTGCTACATATTTGATAACCTTCTAGGATTAAGACCTTTTTAATCTCCTATACACTAACATACTGGCCAGGAAGACAACATCTCATATAGAATAGAGATGAAAGGAGGCTGACTTTAGCAGCAGGCAGAACATACTAATCAGGAGAGTAACAAATACTTGTGTCTCTTAAAAAGAGGAGAAATGTAGTACAACACCTGACTCCATCCAGATGCAAAGAACAAGGATACAAATAGTGATGTGCTGGATTTGGTATGTTCCAGTTTATAATAGCTGACTGTTACATTTTTCTGGACTTTTGTGACCTATTTGAGAGTTGTGATGCCTAGTGCATCAATTTGCTATTTGGTGGTTTGTGACTCAGTGTGACACAACAGAGCCAGCAAAGCTGGTCATAGCACATTTATCATCCCACCACTGGTTATAAATATATTGTAATATTAATGTAAAATAATGTTCTCCAACCCATATAAATATCTGGTTTTAGCTACAAAATTGTTTTCTCCTTTGTTCTATCAGCTATATTTTGAACTAATTATTAGCAAGTTATTTGGCTTAGAGCAAATAAAGAAGGAAAAGAGGAAGAGAATATGAAAAAGGTAGCATCTAACCCACCCTTTGCTAATTTCAGTAAAATTATGCATAATTGGACCTTGGAGCAATGTTAGTATTTCAAATTGTAAACATTTATTGAAGGAAGGTCACAGGAATCAATCTCCCTATATTGGCTCTGGGCATGCTAAATAATGATATAACTAATTAGATAACAGCTTTGGACCTTCATAATACAGCAGCCCCCTCCCTTTAGACTAGCTGTAAATGCTTCATCAATACTTAGATCAATGCAGCATTTTGGTATCACATTCAGACTGCATTAGAGATAATGGCAGGCTTTGACATACCAACGAACAGTGGAACATTTTGATTTCCCCATGCAGAAGAGAATCTGTTGTAAGTCCTGAATCTTTACAACAATGGGTAAAGATAAAACCAAAGGGCATTTATGATTATTTGCTGAAGTCAATTCTACAGTGTTGTCTGTTTGATCATTTATTTATTTATATCAATTTCTATGTCTGCCTATCTCAACAACATATCCCTGTGCTTTATGGACTGTTCAAGAATGTTATGCATTTGATAGATGTATTGTGATGCATGCATGTATAAAATGGAGAGGGCTTCAATCATGGAACAGTATCTGTCCTCTTGTAGTTTCTGACACTACAAGACATACCCTCTCTGATATTTCTTAGTAGTTAAATTTCTGAACAATCCCTTTCTCTTTTGATTAATAGGAATGAAGTACATAGAGGAGTATCATGGCAGTAAAATAAGGATTCTGTAGAAAAAAATCCCTGCTAGATGAAGCTCATCCTCTCTCCTCCCCATAGAGAGACATAAAGGTAACCTTGGAGAAACTAAACACAGACAATTTCAACAACATACACAAATATGTTTTAAACACAGGAAATAAAGAAAAGATTAGGAAAAGAAACTCAGAGTGGCTTTGTCCTAGCTCCCTGGGATGTATAAGGGAGAGAGGGAATGAAAAAAACAGCCAGGCTTTCAATATCAGCCATTGAAAACCAGACCAGCCTAGTGGTAAAATGAAATAAACCCTCAAGCACACTACTTTGAGCTTTCAGAGGAAAATACTACAATTAATAATGATAATAGTAAGCAAGACTATTCTTACTATGTGACACAAAGAAGTAGCTCATATCATATAGTGGATTTTGGTATAAGGGCCATAAATCATCACTGCTTAGTTTACTATATATATATATTTATCAAATATGTCAGCCTTCTGAGTTTCTGCTTCTGATAGTGACATATCTTTGGCGGATTCTCTGCACACGTTAGGCTGTCTCATAACCCTGATAAAATGGATGATGATTGTGGCATAGAAAAAAAAAGATAGATGGGCTACTTTTACGGCAGCAAGTTTCAATTCACTGATTCAGAATTAATGGATTATACTTGCCTCTTCAAAGCAAGGTAACTGTTGATTTGAGTGGAGATCAGCATGGCTGAATGAACCCCATCATTGATCAAATAGAAGAGGGAGGGAGCGACTTTTATCAGTGTTATTGACTCTCATATCTCCCACACTCAAACAATGAGTGGGAAGAGGGGAGAAATCCAGTGATACTCTTATAGAAGAGTATCAAGAGTCCTTTTTGAAGTCAGATTCTTGATGAAAATTTGTTTCCATTTATGTATTTCTAGAGCCATATGGATATGTCGATATTTACATGTGAAAATAGGCACCATCCATTACGGCACCACTTTTTAAAAAATTTTCACCTAAAACTTTGCCTTTTTTTCCGCTGGTCAATCACAAGAGTCAAACTGCACATTCCTTTACTACATAGCCCATAACTAGGTATGTTCTATTCTGTTAATGGTTAATAATAATAATGATAATAATGATAATGACAATGACAATGACAACAAAAACAACAACACAATAACAATGACAATGACAATGACAATGACAATAATAATAATAATAATAATAATAATAATAATAATAATAATAATAAAGTTGGAAGGGACCTTGAAGGTTATCTAGTCCAACCCCCTGAAACCCTATACCATTTTGAACAAATGGCTGTCCAGTCTCTTCGTAAAAACTTCCAGTGTTGGAGCATTCACCTCTTCTGGAGGCAGGTTGTTCCACTGGTTAATTGGAAGGCAATCTGCCACAGATTGCCTCCCACCGGCCGATATGCTCCCACAGAGAGGCCCTCATCAGGGTGCCGTCAGCCAGACAGTGTCGGCTGGCGACCCCCAGGGCAAGGGCCTTCTCTGTCGGAGCACCCACCCTCTGGAACGAGCTGCCCCCAGAGATCCGGGTGATTCCGGATCTCCCCTCCTTCCGCCGCGCCCTTAAGACCTGGTTGTTTCAGTGGGCAGGACTGGCCTAGGGGTATTTTAAATTGGTTTTAGCCAAATTTTAGTAGAAACGGCCGATTTAAATATTTATTTTTAATGATTTTTTAAAACTTTGTATTGTATTGTATTAAACTGTTTTTAACTGGCTGTAAGCTGCCCTGAGTCCTACGGGAGAAGGGCGGGGTATAAATATAAAAAAATGAAAATGAAAATGAAATGTTCTAACTGTCAGGAAATTTCTCCTTAGTTCTAGGTTGCTTCTCTCCTTGATTAGTTTCCATTCGTTGCTTCTTGTCCTGCCTTCAAGCGCTTTGGAAAATAGCTTCACTCCCTCTTCTTTATGGCAGCCCCTGAGATATTGGAACACTGCTATCATGTCCTTCTCTTCATTAAACTAGACATACCCAATTCCAGCAACCGTTTCTTATATGTTTTAGCCTCCAGTCCCCTAATCATCTTTGTTGCTCTTCTTTGTACTCTTTCTAGAGTCTCAACATTTTTTTTTACATCGTGGTGACCAAAATTGGATTCAGTATTCCAAGTATGGCCTTACCAATGCATTGTAAAGTGGTATTAACACTTCATGTGATCTTGATTCTATCCCTCTATTAATGCAGCCCAGCACTGTGTTGGCTTTTTTGGCAGCTGCAGCACACTGCTGGCTCATATTTAAGTGATTGCCCACTCGGACTCCGAGATCCCTCTCACAGTTATTACTATTGAGCAAGGTACCTCCTATACTATACCTATACATTTGGTTTTTCTTGCTTAAATGTAGAACCTTACTTTTTCACCATTGAATTTCATTTTGTTTGATAGTGCCCAGTGTTCACGTCTGTGCAGATCCTCCTGTCTTCTGGAGTGTTGGCTCTTCTTGCCAGCTTGGTGTTGTCTGCAAATTTGATGAGTTTCCCATCTATCCCTCATCCAAATCATTGATGAAGATATTGAAGAGCACTGGGCCCAGAACAGAGCCCTGGGGCACCCCACTACACACTTCCCTCCATATATATGCAGTTCCATTGAGTTCCAATGGTGTGATAACACAGGAAACTTTATCCTATATCAATCTCTATTATAGTTGCAGGTCTGTTTCAATAGAAACGTTAGTCCTTGCTATCCTTTCAATGTTGTTTGAAATTTTCATGTGAATAAAAGCTTCTGAGTCATTTAAATATGAATATTTTTTTTTTTGGGGGGGGGTTGTGTCTCTTGATGATTTGCAGTGTATAGAGAACATCTACATCAAAAACCACCACCAGGAACAAAGTTCAATGGTCCCCTATGAGCTAAGCTTCAAGTTGGATTCAGATACTCCAAATTTATTTTGTATAAAAGGAAAACAAACAGACCTAGCTGGCTGTATAAATTAAAAGTAACATGCTGTTTACCTCTAAGAGTAGAAATAAATTTGCTTTCGGAAGAAACAGTACAGTGAGGAAAGGTTTCTTCCAATCTACTGTTTATAAATGCTCAGTTTACTCAAAGTACTCATGGCTGGAATTTAGAATTCCTGGAGTAACATGTTTTAACTTTAATGAGATTATTTTGAGAAAAGTGATTAGCAGTTAAGAATTTTAGTGTTAGGCTTTAGATATTCAGAAATGCATACAAACAACTGTTAAGCACTACACCATTTTATTTCAATCTTAATGACAATATTAAGTGTAGATTAACTTCAAAGTCAAATCTAAGCCGGCATAAAATATTAGGTTTTTTTTTAGAAGGAAGGGGGCAGTAAAAGCACTATTGCGAGTCTTTGAATTTAAAATTGTGAAAGGTATTGTGTAAACATACTGTTCATTACATGAGTAAACATTCCAAGGTTAAAGTGATAACATCACAGAGAGTAGAAAAGGTTACCTACAAATGAACATTTCAGTATTGAATTGATTTTTAGAGAGGAAATAATGGGAATAGGGACCAAAGAGGAAGTCAATATTCTACCCACCGTGTTGTGGGATTTAATATACTCGTAGTTGTCATCAGCCTTTGCACTGCAACAAATGTTGGTATTAAAATTAATAGGAAAGCAGAACAGATACCTGATGTACTCACTCTAAGGATCCCTTTTTTGACTTAAAAATCTATGAGTTTATTTATTGCATGAAATGGGAATGGACAACCTCTAACATTGCTTTCCCATTCTATGAGAGAGAAAGCAGTGCTAGACTTCTTCCTCGCAGTTTTTTAATTATTATTTTCCACTATTTATTCATGTGGATGAAAATCTATGAGAGGAGGACTATTCTGTTCAAGTATGGTTCTGAATGTTTTCAATATCTACACAAATCTAACAGACTTCCTGTCTGTGAAGTCATGTTCCAATTCCAGGTAATTCAGTCGTCCTTTTTCTCATAGAACTGTAATCAACAAATGGAGTGAATAGATAAATAATCACTTAACAACTAATAATCATATTTTAAAGGAGTAATTCTGATGAAAAATTTCAATATGTGGATATCTGGAAACAGAAAAAAACTATTTCATTTTATATATTACTGAAATGTGATTAATCCATGAAGGAACAAGTCATCTCATACTATCACCATACTAATCCTAACAACCTAAAATGAAAATTTGACAAGTCAAATTAATAAAAAACCCTGAAAACATGGGGAGGGTGTGTGTGTCCCATATGTTCTGGATCAATTTACAGTACCTTAGAAGTAGCCCTATACTCCTTGATCCTAAACTTTTACTAGATTGCTACCTGATAATATGGGTTACATGTTTGTTTGTGGCAATTGTGCCTTGCAAATTGTCAACATTCTGGAATGGCTTGGCTTTACTACCAATTATGCTTCTTGGCTTGACTAGTTCAATGTCTTTTGTGTCGGCTGGCTTGAATATTCCCAGTGGTGGAAAATGTGACAACTAAGCTGCTAAGTGGTGCATGGAACTAGGCTAAAGTAATGCCAATTTTGCAATGCCTTTCCAATTGCTTTGCATGGACAGTTTAGGGCAGGGGTCCCCAACCCCTGGTCCATGGACCAGTACCAGGCTGCAGCATGCCAGCAACTGGTCCGCACAAACAAGGAAAGCCCCATCCATAGGATACAGGCAGCACACAAAACCATGCCCCCTCCAGTCCGCAGAAAAACCTCTCTCCATGGAACCGATCACTAGTGCCCAAAAGATTGGGGACCTCTGGTTTAAGGTATTGCTGCTCATGTTTAAAGCCTTAAATTACTTGGAGCTTGACTACGGAATCTGTCTAGACTTTAAAATACTCAAAAATTGTCCTTTTAATGGTGGTAACAGCAGTCTTCTTCTCAGCTGGGGCATTGTTACAGAAGTTGTATTTGGCTGTTACTCTCTCTACTTATGAAAGACAGTGCTTTTTAAGCAAGCTATAATTGAATTACTAAAATATCTTTAATTTTAATCTGGTTTTAATTGTTTTGTCTTACAAATAACTGCTAATTTGTATTGTACTTTCTAATGTTGGTCTTCACCATGGTCAAATTGTGACAGAAAAGAGGGGATGAAATTTAAATGAATAAATGAATGCCCGGTTCAAATTGTTCAGATATTTAAACAGAGGCAACTCTAAACTTTGAAAGACAGAGGGATTTATAAATATTCAAACTAGAATAGATGCTTGCTGGAGATCCACATTTTTGAAAATATATCTGACAAAGCAAATAGAGTAGGACAGGATGGAGTAAAGATGGAATCAGGGGAGGTTTAAAGAAATGAGCACAACCTATCTCTCCAAATTCAATCTGCTTCCTTTTAAATTCTGAACAGAGTAATAGGTGCACAGTTTATAGTTGGGGCTTTGGGTGGATCTTGCTTTGAAAGGCAAAACACAGACATAATGAGTTGTATGCAAAGTTCTAATCAGATAAACTTTTCATTGCCTGGACTTCACTGTAGTAGACTTCGGATGCAGACAAAAATCCATTTGCCATTTTATGCTATTTCGTATATTAAAAAATCTCATTAGTCATTTATGCATGATTGCCAACATTTTACACGAGTAAAATTCCATTCATATTTAATAGACATTTTGATATAATGAACATCTCCTCCCCTTATTATTTTCTATTAAACCAAAGGACTATTTTATTATTTAAAGTGTTAATTTGAGCAATAGTTTGGCTTGAGAAAGACATAAATATAATTGGATTGACTTTCACTTCTGGCAAAGCCTGAATCTAGAGCAAATGGGAACAATTTAGGATTTTTTTAAAAAAACATTCCCTAATTTGGTTTGTCCTGATTCTAAGATCTCTATGAAGTTCTAGTCTTGTCAACCTTGAGCATTTCTGGTCTCCAAATGCTGGTCCTATGATTGTCACACCAAAATTAGGGTGTGTGGATGGAGGGATTAAACCCCTTTTCATACTTGCTTCAATAACATATTTTAGGAGTAGAGGTTAAAAGGAAAGTATAGATTTATCAAAGTAGACATGATTCCTAAGATCAGATCATCATCAATCATGCCAGTCTCAACCTTTTCAACATGTAGCTTGGTCATAGAACAAGTCCTTCTGGCTACTGATTAGGTCAGTGTTTCTCAACCTTGACAATTTTAAGGCATGTGGACTTCAACTCCCAGAATTCCACAGCCAGCATTGCTGGCTGTGGAATTCTGGGAGTTGAAGTCCACATGCCTTAAAATTGTCAAGGTTGAGAAACACTGGAATCATTAGGTGGTATGGGGGACTGAACAGACAGACTTAAGACAGAAAGGACAGGAAAGGTCTCAGAACATCCTAGGGCAAAGAATTAGTAGGTGTTTCAGCAATTCTGTGGATGGATTCTGGTTACTACAGTCAAAAATCAAAATAAAGGTATAGGTAGTCCTCAATTGGGACCAAAATATAAGTCAGGAATTGATAAAGTTTTAAGTGGAGGCCCCCACATGACCAGACCGGTTTTTCTGACATTTTTCACAACGGTCATTAAGTGAATCACTGCAGGTGATAAGCAAATGCAGTCATTAAGTGAACAGTGCAGATGTCAAACCCATTCTTCTGAATGAGCATTTTTTTGTGGGAACTGGCAAAAAAATAGTCCTAAATTGCAGTTACATGACCAGGAGATGTTGCAACTGATCATAAATGAGAGCTGATTGCCCAATGCCTAAACTGCAGTCACATGATTGGGGGGCACATGACGTTTTAAACTACCGGAAGTCTGTAAAGCACCCATTCCGAGACTGTAAGAACTCCTATCAGCTATCAAATAACCAGTCGTAAGTTGAGAACTGCCTGTATACGATTTATGTGTCAGATCACACTAGATTCAAAGTACAGGTTGGTATTTATCATGGGAAATATCAGTCTTGCTGTTTCCTGAAACTTGGCCAGAAAAGCCTCAAGACATATTTCCCTCCCTTTTTATGGTAGCTCCTGAATAATGAAGAAGTCAAGATGGCTTTTGGAGTCTCAGGCCTCAATTTTGGTTGTACAGATATGCTCTAGAGAAATTTGCAGTAGTTTACTCTACAGAAAGGGCTTGTTTGCAATGTAAGAGTTGGGCTTAAAGAATTCACTCAGTTAAAAACAAAATATAAACAAATAAACATACAAAGACCCAAGTAAAGAAGCTGTCAATACAGAGAGGTATGCAATTCTAATGGAAATGGAATTCTGAATTTGAGTTCAGAAATAGCAAGAAGCTGTAGAAGACTATCTGGGAATGAGCTAGCTTGGAGCAGGCAATAGGTATTTTATTTATTTATTTATTTGTTTGTTTGTTTATTTATTTATTCATTTATTTATTGTATCCCATCTTCATTAATTTCAAAAGTAACTCAAGGCTGCAAATATAGATTTGTTTTCTTTCAATCTTTGCTTTTGTCAGAGAGAATATTTCTAAGGCAATAAATTATGACATGGCTCAAAAATATCTACAATATTTTGGTTCCAGGAAATAGATGGACAAAATGACAAATGAGACTGTAATTTGAGAAATTCTGGGAGAAATTCTTTATTAGATTGGAATCATGCAGGCAATGTTTTTTTTTTCCCTATAAGGCTGTATGAAAATGAAAGCTGGACTTTGAAGAAGATGCATATTCAAGAATATTGACATTTTTTAACTTTGTGTTGGAGAAAACTCCTGAAAATATGATGGATAGCCAAGTAAGCAAACATATGGATCATAGAACAAATCAATTCAAAGTTCTCACTTAAGGCACAAACTACCAGGCTCAAATTATCATATTTTGGACACTTTATACCCCTCTTGAGAAGAGGATGAATTACAACAGAGATGGATGCACCCATTGGAAAATATGAAGTGATGCATTGGGAATGAAGATTTTACAGAAGATCTATCTGTGTGATCTCTAAGAAATGGCACTGATTTGATAGCACATAATCAATCAATCTTCATTAATGAATAAAGTATATTCAAAACAATGTGAATAGATTAAGCTATGTTGTAAAACCAGATTCTATTTATTAAAACCCAAACACTTTGTATTATTATTATTTTTCCCTTTTCACTGCTTATTTAGTTTTCAAACTCTGTTAAAGTACTTTAAATGGGGGATCTGAACACATAAATGCTTGCAAAAAAGATTTTTAAAAACTATAATAAATGTAACTATATTAATGAGGCATTATGTTTTACAGTGTTTGTAGTAAGGAAAAGTTACTGCAAAAAGTCTCTTTTTCCCCCCTAAACCAATCACATTAATTAAAGTACAAGATCAGGAACACTAATTAGTAGCCTTTCTAAAACCAAATAAATAAATCTTGCTTATATAAAACCAATTAAATAATTTTTAATTTTCACTAAGTCAAAAGTTTGCAGGCATAGACTTGAGACTATGCATGTGCTTACATCTTAAGACTCCTTATAATCAATAAAGTTTTGCAATCCAATTATATCCAGAACATCTGAAATACTAACTGCAATATATCATGGAATGATCTTATACTATTGAAGTCATTTTTTACCTTCTCTAATCTTGTTCAAATTTTGGGCAATTTCTTTCTAGTAGTCTTGTGATTTCTTGTTTTGGTTGCTTAAAAGAGAGAGCTAAGCTCTGTAGCCGCTTGTCACCAACTTAACAGGGATATGAAAGGCGCCCTCAACTGGGTGTCCCAAGGGCAATGGCAATGTCACAATTTAATTATTTTCAATTATTTTAACCCAGAAATGCTTTGTGCTCCTAATACGACTGTGATAATAGTCTAGAAGCCATAGCATTAGACACAGCTTTTGTTGATCAGAGTGAGGGAAGTATGGAAATTTGTTTGTTAGAATTACTCTTAATTCAGTTCTTTCTGCTAATGCCTGTCCTGCTTGGGAGACCTTGGCAGAATCTATGATATTTCAGTGAGTACCTTAATCCTTGCACCACAACTAAATGACATCTCATGGTGGGTCTGATAATAATAGTTAATGAATGTTTTATCTGGATGCATAGTTTAACTGTATTTAAACTGTATCCTTAAGTCTTTACTAATTTGGTGTTATTCAAGATGAATGAATGAATGAATGAATGAATGAATGAATGAATGAATGAATGAATGAATGAATATTTAATGGTGTCTTTCCATCAGTAGAATTCATCTTTCTACAACAAAAAATTGCTTTTTTAGGGATTGGCTATATTATTTAAAGCATATTAAATGGGCTGATTAGAAGCCACAAGAGAAGGAAGGAATCTATGAGAAATTACATAAACCACAGTAGAAATTTTAGTAAAGGTTTGTGTTATAGTTCTTCTATATCACTGATATCCTAACAGACAATTTAGGAAGCAAATTTAGTTCATTCCCACTCATTTCATATTCCATACTAAACATCAAATGATGATTTTTTATTCCCTTTCTCCTACAAAGGACTATACTGTATGTGTGTATATAATTCACTTTATTGGACATAAGCTAAAAGAAAGATACAATTATGATGCTGACAAGATAAGCTGCAATCTTAATAGAAAATCTAGTATTACAGTATGTGTGGCCAGTAAAGAAATAGTGCTTGCCTTAAAACTGTAGGAATTGAACATTCAGTCCTAATTCTTCCTTTGCTTTCATCAAAGACTTCAAACAAGTTTTGTCTTAAATGCTAATCATGAATAGGATTCATTTTTTTAAATAAATAGCCTTGAACATTTACAGAGGGGAGCAGCAATTTATAACTCTATTAAATCAATATAGATATTTTGCAGATGATGTTAGAATAGTTCAAAAACTGGCAGTTATCAGCTTGGTTAAATTTATATATCCAAAATTTGCTCCATTCTATCAATGGTCTGTAGGTGGCATAGATGTTCTTAAAAAAAATCAGCCTCTGAGACAGGATTTGTTTGTATATATGTACAGATCATTTCAAACTGTGCAATACCAATAGGAATTTGGGAATATTCTACTTCTTTCACCATATATTATGTAAATATATTATTAAACCTAGAAACAATATGGGATGATTATTTTATTGGTAAAAAGTATCAAGTATTGCTACAAACTTTAAAATGTTTCTTAGGCCATGATCTTCAAAACATTGTCAATGATTTATGGTTCAATTCAAAATTTAAAGTTGTCACTAAATTTCATTACCATCATACTTCATCCAAAGGAAAATGTCTGGGGAATTCAAATTTTCATTGAATGATGTATCTAGAAAATTCTAGAGATACAGAATTTAGTAGTTTTGGTCACCACAGATAAGACTTTGGAAAAAGTGCAAAGAAGAACAACTAAGATGATTAAAGACCTGGAGATTAAAACATATGAAGAAAGGTTACAGGAATTGGGTATGGCTAATTTAGAGAAAAGAAGGACTAATGGTGACATTATAGCAATATTTCAGTATTTTAGGGGCTGCCACAAAGAAGGGGTCAACTTATTTTCCAAAGCACAAGAAGGCAAGACAAGAAACAATGGATTGAAACTTATCAAGGAACTGCTTGCCTTTAGAAGTTGTAGCTTCATCACTGGAGGTTTTTAAGAAGAGACTGGACAACCACCTATCTGAAATGGTGCTTGAGCAGGGGGTTGGAGTAGAAGATGTCTAAGGTCCCTTCCAGCTCTATTCTGATTGTTATTGTTAGTATTTGGTAAGTCTGGCATCATATGGACAAAGCTAAATAGTTTTATGAAATTACAAGATGGGGGATTACCGTATTTTCCGGCGTATAAGATGACTTTCTAAACCCTGAAAATCTTCTCAAAAGTCGGGGGTCGTCTTATACGCCCAGTCGTCTTATACGCCGGAAAATACGGGTATTCAGGCAGGCTTCGAGAGTTCGGCTGGCAGGATGCAGGTAACCCCTCCCCCCATCCTGCCGCCTCCCACCGCACCGCACCGCTCTGCGTCCCGCGCCTCCGTGTCTCAAGCCTCTGTGTTATGCTTGGGCGGAAGACTTTTTCTTTTACAGATGGGGCGGGTGGGCCTGACATTCGCGCACAGGCAGGACCCCGCCTGCCGAGCCACCGCTTCCCCATCGCCCTCCACGCCAGCCTGCTCCGTCTCCAGACCTCCCAGCTGACGGGCGCAGGTCCGGGGGTCGCCAGCTGACGGGCGCAGGAGTTTGGCGCTGCAGCGGCCTCCCCTTCGTCCTCCGCACCGGCCAAAGCGTTGCCTGACATTCCAGCTGACGGGCACAGGTCCGGAGGTCGCCAGCTGACGGGCGCAGGAGGTAGGCGCTGCCGTGGCCTCCCAGCCGCTTGCTTCTTCGCCTGGAGCAGTTGCAAGGGCTTGCATGGTCGTCGGCGGCAGGGAGCGCGTCAGAGGCCCTTGGGGACCATGCAAGCCCTTGCAACTGCTCCAGGCGAAGAAGCAAGCGGCTGGGAGGCCGCGGCGGCGCCTACCTCCTGCGCCCGTCAGCTGGCGACCTCCGGACCTGCGCCCGTCGGCCGGAACATCAGGCAACGCTTTGGCCGGTGCGGAGGGCGAAGCAGAGGCCGCTGCAGCGCCAAACTCCTGCGCCCATCAGCTGGCGACCCCCGGACCTGCACCCGTCAGCTGGGAGGTCTGGAGACGGAGCCGGCTGGCGTGGAGGGCGATGGGGAAGCGGTGGCTCGGCGGGCGGGGTCCTGCCTGCGCGCGAATGTCAGGCCCACCCGCCCCATCTGTAAAAGAAAAAGTATTCCGCCCAAGCATAACCTTTAAGGATTTTAAGGATCTTTCAGAGGGACAGAGAAATAGAGGGAGAGAAAGAGGGAAAGAGAAATAGAGAGAGGGAGAGAAAGAAGAGAGGGAGAAAGGGAGAGAGAAAGAGGGAGACAGGGAGAGAGAGAGAGAAAGAAGGAGGGAGGGAGAGGGAGAGAGAAAGGGAGACAGGGAGAGAGAAAAAGAAAGGGAGACAGGGACAGAAAGGGAGAGAGAAAGAGAGAGGGAGGGAGAAAGAAAGAGAGAGAGGGAAAGAGAAAGGGAGAGAGAAAGAAAGAGAGGGGGAGAGAGAAAGAAAGAAGGAGAGAGATTAAATTAGTAACATGGCTGGCTGTTCAGTGAATCTGGTTTCCCCACTAACTTTGCTTGTCACAAGTTTGCAAAAGGTGATCACATGATCCTGGAACAATGTGACCATCATAAATAAGAATCGGTTGCCAAGCATCCAAATGTAAATTACATGACCCTGGGGATGCTGCAGTGGTCATAAGTGTGAAAAATGGTCATATGTCACTTTTTCCAGTGCCGTTGTAACTTTGAACAGTCACCAAGCAAACTGTTGTAAGTTGAGGACTACCTGTACTTTATCACTTTTTTCNATGGCAGCTCCCATGGGTTTATTGTCTTATCCTTCCTTTCAGCTTTAGAATGAATTAGGAAAAGTTTAATCCACTTGCACTGTTTTATGTTTACATGTTTGATGACAAACAGCCTTATGTTTATAAGTGACAGTTTTCCTGCTAAGTACCTGCATGTCATAAGCATTTGAATTAAAATTACCATATTGAAATCAAATCTAATGTTTTTTAATTTTTATTTGGTGTGCGTTGGAACAGGGGTAGTCTTATACGGTGAGTATAGCCCAAACTCTATATTTTAACTGGAAAAGTTGGGGGTCATCTTATACGCCCAGTCGTCTTATACGCCGGAATATACGGTACAATAAAATAAAAAAAAATAACAAATTGCATTCTTGTAATATTTATTAATTGAATTAACCTGCAGATCAATTTGGTTTTTGTCGTGTGCATATTTTGCATTGGGTGGTTCCCAAAATGTATTGAAGTGAAGGATCCCTTCTTAAAACATTAAAAAATATATGGGTTGACTTTGAACACTATACAGATGTTATAATTAGTCTAGAATTCAGCAGCTAGATTGTTATAGATATGCTCTAATATTCCTAGCACACCTGTGCTATAAGTCCTGGTTTCCTATTAACTTCCATATGTAGTTCAAATTGCTAGTTTTTTTTCTTTGAAGTATTACATGTCACTAAGATATTTGCAGGATTGTATCCATTACTCAAGTTTGACCCATCTGGAAGATCTTTTAATCCTCCATTTCTGGGTGATTAAGAGGATGGAGGCTTGCAGACTTTTAGGAAAGACAGTGCTGCTGCTATGGAATTTCTTGTCTCCCCCCCCTCCAATCTGATTAGTTTCTACCTTGCTAAACTTCAGAAAATTATTAAAAACAGAACTGTTTAAACAAGCTTTCAAGTTATAGATGTTACTTTTTAATATTGTTTTTTGATTGGTTGCTTTACATTTTTATCCTTGTTCCCATTGTTATTTATTGCTATATAAAATTATTGATACAATGAATGTTTTATTATTCCAATTTTAAACATTACACATATCCACTGGATGGTCTACTGCATCCAGGGACCGGTTCCGTGGAGATATGTTTTTCCGTGGACTGGAGAAGACGTGATTTTATGTGCTGCCTGCATCTCTTGGATGGGGCTTTGCTTTTTTGTGCGGCCCGATTGTTGGCATGCCACAGCCAGGTACTGGTCCACTGACCGGGGGTTGGGGACCCCTAATCTATTGCATAGCTGTTTTGAAGACAATCTCTGTTTGTCTGTGCATGGACCACCTGTGAAAAAGCTCTATATATGCACGCAATATGTAATGTGTGGAGACAACCAAAGAACATCTTTGAGGCAGTCATGCCAGGCCTTCCAAAGACATACCTGATTTAGTGCTTCAAGGAGATAAACTCTGCTCACACTCAGCAGCTTTCGAAAATGACTGCTTGAAAGTATTGCAGAGTTCACTTTGACACTGGAATTAACTTTGGCAATGAAATTGACTCAGATATTAGTCACTTTATACTCTCCATAACTTTAATATTGCTGTTTAAGAGCTCTTTTCTACATTATCCCATAGAAGAATCAAGATTTTCACTATAAATGCAGTTGCCAAGATGCTGTGACCAATCAGAGATACTTGATATTTGCTTGAATAATTATATTACCACTTTGCCTTAATATGTTAGACTTTTTAGTGTATTTATTAAAGATTTTATGGATACATTACAACACAATGTGCAGTAGGATATAGTCATGTGCACAAAAAACAATGATAAAAGATACAGGGAAGGTCACATTAGTTAAAAGCCTTTTTTATATTATGGAGTGCGTAATGAAAAAAGTAAACAAACTGAAAACTATATTCCTCCACAAATTATCAGTCATCGTCATCATCATCATCATCATCATCATCATCATCATCATCATCATCATCATCATCATCATCATCTATGAGTGGCAGTCTCTGGCCACAAATGTAAAATAAATTTAAGGATATTCTATTCTAAATTTAATTCCACAAAATAAATTTAGTTCTATTTCCCCTTTGTAGGTTATCTTGAGATGATGAAAAAAGTTAGAAAGGCATGTTAACAGGGAAGTTCTGCCAATAATGGAGAACTCAATTTATCTGCTCATAGATTGGGTGAAAAGAGATACTCTAAATAATTGTGCCCTTGAGCTTTTGAATCAATGAGATGGAATTACTTAGATTTAATCCTAAGTAATGATCTAGGATATTTACAAATAGGAAACTGCCAGCATCGACCAGTACAATGACATTTAACTATAAATGGAGACTTCTCAAAATAAGGGAACTGTTGAAAAAGGATCTAAAAGCTAATGAGGCCAAACTCTTCACAATGACTGGAAACTATTTAAATACATAATAGCCAGTAAATGATGTTTTACTAGGATTTATTCTGCAACATAAGGAAAGGCAAGCCAAGTCCAGGAAGAGGCAGCATGATGTCATAGAAGTACTCAGAATGCTGTAAAAGTATTGATTTTGTGAAAGAAAATCCCACCCACTCCTTACATCCAGACACATGGAAGGAGGTAATCTTATTGAATTTGACTGTCAAAATGCTTCTTTCAAAATTCCTCATCAGAGATTCCTGAGAATATTTATCAGTCATCAGTTTGACTGATGAGCTAGTTTGGTCTAGTGCAGGGGTCTTCAAACTTAGCCCTTTTATGACTTGTGGACTTCAACTCCCAGAATTCCTCAGCCAGCGTGCCTGGCTGAGGAATTCTGGGAGTTGAGGTCCACAAGTCATAAAAGGGCCAGGTTTGAAGATCACTGGTCTAGTGGTTAAAGCAGCAGATTAGAAAGCAGCAGACTGTGAGTTCAAGTTTCCCCTTAGCCATTAAAGCCAGCTGGGTAATTTTGAACCAGTCCAACCCACCTTACAGGGTTGTGCTGTGGGAGGAGAAAGGTGTATTGGATATGTTTGCCACCTTGAGTTATTTGTAAAAATAATAAAGGCTTGAAACAAACAACAACAACAACAACAACAACAACAACAATAATAATAATAATAATAATAATAATAATAATAATAATAATAATAATAATAATAATATCAGATAAGAAGATACCCTTTTATGAATAGCTAACTAGTTAAAAAACAGAAAGCAGAATTTTGACATGGATGAACCTTGGCATGATACACCAATACCGTTTTATGTTTTTTTTATATATACCTTGAACAATGCCAAAGCAATGATCACAATATTAAGATTTCAGTCAAATAAATGGCATTAATTAAAAATTGGAGTTAGGAAACATTTAATACCAAAAGGAAATGTATAATTTGCCAAGGATAATCTTGTTTTTGTACTTTTCTTAAAAGGAAATGTATTGGGGGGGGGGGAAATATAGGTATGGTTAAACTTCTTCTATAGTATAAAAAGATAAAGTTTAAGTTGAGCTTCATTCATAGGTAGACTCATAAAATTATAGGACTGAAAGGGACTTTGGAGGCTTTCTAGTCCAACCCCCTATCCGAGCCAGGAATCCTTATACCAGGGGTCTTCAGACTTGGCCCTCTTATGACTTGTGGACTTCAACTCCCAGAATTCCTCAGCCAGCATGCCTGCCTGAGGAATTCTGGGAGCTGAAGTCCACAAGTCATAAAAGGGCCAGGTTTGAAGACCCCTGCCTTATACCATCCCAGATAAATGAATGTCCAACCTTTTCTTGAAAACCTCCAGTGATGAAGCACCCACAACTCTGGGACTCAAGCTGTTCCATGGGTTTAATTGCTCTTGCTGTCAAGAAATTTCTCCTTAGTTCCAGGTAGGATCTCTCTTTAATGAGCTTCAACTCATTGCTTCTTGTCCTGCCCTCAGTTGCTTTGGAGAATAAGTCAACCCCTCATCTCTGTAATTGTCCCTCAAGTACTGGAAGACAACTATTATGTCACACCTAATCTTTCTCTTCGTTATCTTAGATATAGCTACTTAACTGTTCATCTTACAGTTTAGTCTCCAGATCTCTTACCATCTTTGTTGCTCTTCCCTGCACTCTTTCTAGGGTCTCAGCATCTTTTTTGTATCATAACAACCAAAAAGCGATGTAGTATTTCAAGTATGGCCTCACTAGCATAGTGTACAGCAGTACTATCATTTTTCATGATCTTCATGCCATATCTCTGTTTTCTTGGAAGTAATTGTCAAATAGGTTGCCACTGTTTTTCTTCTAAGATGTTTTCCATCTTACCCATCTTATTTACAGCCCTGCATTTTCTGCTGATCTCTCACCCAACTATTAACCAGGCCCCATCCTGCTTTGCTGTTTGAGACGCTGCTACATCACAACGACCTTTTTTATTATTATTATTATTATTATTATTATTATTATTATTATTATTATTATTATTATTATTATTATTATTATTATTATTATTATTATTGTGCAGAATTGCACAGTTTCAAATACTCATTCCTATGTGTTATTAGAGGCAGTTGTTCAAACTTCCGGCACAAACTGCTGACTAGAAATACTGTAACAGACAGAAAGCTGACCTGCCTCTTGGGAAAGACAAGCAACTCTGGATTGTGCAAAATATTGATTGAAATGGACTATCTTGTTTGTTGACACTATACAAAGTCATCCAGCAGTTCTGTAGATTATCTTTCTATGATGTTGTTAGGGACAGAAAAAATGTTTAATTATTCTATGAATGTATTCCCCACCCCCACACCTAATTTTGCATTTATGGACTAATGCACAAACCTGAACTTAGTTCTGAATTGAAATTCAATCTTATTCCAAATTGTTCTATGCAGTTTGCCAACAAATAAATAATTAAACAGATAATAGAGAAACTATGTACAAAAAAGTATTACATGAGGACAAAGCCTTATGCTTTTTGCATGTATGTCTATGTTGCATGCATGAATGAAGGATAGATCATTGACTACAAGATAGGAAGATAGTATATTAAGCTACAATACTATCTCCCTTTTGTCACAGTTCCGACAGACAGAGACGAATAAAGCAGAACTTCGAGGCTTACAAATTCCTCAAAGAACATGTTTATTGTTACAAAATATCGGCACGGTCAAAAGTGAAGCCAAGTCTGAATTCCCCACAACAATCCCTCAGATACAAAGTATAAAGTTCCCACCCCCAAAACTATGTAAAAAAAATGGCTGCAGCCAGACTCATTTGCAGAGTTGATCCCTAACTTGTTTTGACTACCTGACCCTGTAGTTAACATTAGCAGGAATATCCAGATAGTAATGACAAGGTGAATGCTTCAGATCTTCTTGCTGTAGAGGTGGAAAAAATAGCATAGACAAAATAAGGAAGGAAGCAAACATTGAGCTATTGTCACTGTTGCTACTATGGATTGGTTGTAAGTGAGGTGAAGAAGGGCCAGACTATGCAAGTCCATACTGATCATGCTTGTCCTCTTCTCCTGAGTTCCTCTTGAGGCTTAGCTATGCCCAAGTAACTATGGGGAAGAAACTGCCAGGTGACCTTCCTTCTCACTTTCTCCTATCCACTCACAGTTTCTGTAGCTTGGGGAAGAGATACAATCTTTAATCTTGTCATCATTGGAAGGGTGTGGCCTTGAGGCCTGGTGAGCTTTTCTGGAGGCTAAAGCATATAAGGAACGGCTGCTGGAATTGGGTATGTCTAGTTTAATGAAGAGAAAAACGAGGGGGGACATGATAGCAGTGTTCTAATATCTCAGGGGCTGCCACAAAGAAGAGGGTGTCAAGCTATTCACCAAGGCGCCTGAAGGCAAGACAAGAAGCAATGGATGGAAACTAACCAAAGAGAGAAGCAACCTAGAACTAAGGAGAAACTTCCTGCCAGTTAGAACAATTAACCAGTGGAACAACCTGCCTCCAGAAGTGGTGAATGCTCCAATACTGGAAGTTTTTAAGAAGAGACTGGACAGCCATTGTCCGAAATGGTATAGGGTTTCCTGCCTGAGCAGGGGGTTGGACTAGATGACCTTCAAGGTCCCTTCCAACTTTACTATTATTATTATAACTTTGAGCACATTAGGAAAAATGGGCAACAAAATATCGAGCTGAAAGCATAAACAAAAAATCAAGTTCAGCTAGCTTTTGCTGATGGATCAGCCAAAATGAGACCTGGTGGACTTGAAATATTTGCTCATTTCTGAATGGCTGTGATATTATTACTTTCACCCAAATGGTTTTCTGCTTAGATTCTGGATTTTAAGATGTCAGGTGATTAAAATATGAAAACCATGATTGAGAATGAATAAAAAAAAATCCCTTTATTCTGTATGGATGCCTTTCAAGGGCGAGAAGTACTTAGAACAAATAGAAGCAGACAGCAAAGTAGACACTTACTGACAGCCAATTACCTTTAATAGCAAGATACACTGCAACAATTTACCATGTTGTAAAGCCAAAAAAAGCAACAGAAGTGGCTTCTGATATGTAGATGTGCAATACAGTACGCTGAGGGGAAGAAAAAAAAACCCAGCTGAAAAGAGACTGCAGCAATACATTTAGTTATAAAAGCCACTTAATTCTACCAGGGAAACCTAAAGGCAAATGCTAGAACTTTCCTGCTGAGAAAAGACAAGGCACTAGCAAACACAGTTTTTTGCAGATCGAAGTTGTGCTACTTAAAAACATTTAAAAAAAAGAAAAGAAAAGAGTTTTCATTTTCTTCCATGCTCAAAACTTTCAGAGTGCCTTTGAAAAATGACTCACTTCTCCTTTTTCTGAACATAATGGTGTGGATGCTCTGTTAAGGAAAAGAACATTTGTGTGAGGGGTTTTTTCCCCCTCCCTGACCTATTTTTTTTGACATTTTCAGTTCTTCAAGTGTGGACACTCTATTTCAGCAAAGACACAAAGAATTCAGCGATTTATGCTTTAAAGATAGCAGACCCTGTAAGTGTAGCTAGGAGCCCTATGAATTTATCGGGGGGGGGGGAACATTAACTATTTCCTCTTGGCAATTTGGAATAGTCTTTTATTTTAAGAGACTTAAGGAAAATAAACATATAGATCAAAGTACCTTTAAGGCTTGATACAGACAGATAGAAATTTTATTTTTACAGGAGTCTGAAAATATCTATAGTTTGATACAGATAAACATTTTGTAGCTGTAATGGTGTTGGCTAAGGATAGACAGCATAGTACTACCCAGGTGTTTGGGACGGCACCCACATTTCTTGCTATTGGGAATTTTGTCTAGGGCTGATGGAAATAGAACCCCAAAACATCTGGAGGGCACTATCTTGCCTATCCTTTATCATTCCCCCCCCCCAAAAAATACCCCACCCCTGGATTCTGTAATTATTTTCAGAAGAGTTGGATAAGCAAAGGGGAATTAGAAGAGGGGGTAAGGCAGAAAGTTTCAGAAAAGGAGAGAAAAGCTATAGGAAATAGGAATATTTAAGTGTTAAAAATCCACATCACAGCAAGGAGACTATGAGCAGCCTTGATCATTTAACACTTCCTTCTCCCCACCATCCACCATTTTTTTTCCTTCCTTCCTTCCTTCCTTCCTTCCTTCCTTCCTTCCTTCCTTCCTTCCTTCCTTCCTTCCTTCCTTCCTTCCTTTCTTCCTTTCTTTCTTTCTTTCTTTCTTTCCAAATTTGTTTTTGCTAATTTCTTGTCTTTTCTCAGCAGGAAAGTCCTAGCATTCAATTCCAAAAACACTATGTTCAGACAGTGTTAGAGATTGTGGGAAGCTGGGGATAGAAATGTCATAGAAATGTTTATGTTAAAGGCATGTTAAAGTCCAGTTGCTGGGTGATCTGGGAAATAGCAATTTTAAAAGACTACACCATAATTAACTCAGTATAACCAAAGATGGGAAATTCCTGTTCCCATCTTGGAACAGGAATAGGGAATAGGGAAATTCCTGTTCCAAGATGCTTCACTGAAAACCATATTGTTTGTGTTTTCTTCATTTTGCCTGCTATGAGGCTCAGCTGGAAAATAATTTAGATATTGTAACACAAGTTTGACTTATCTTTATAAGATGTTTACTCCAAAGAAGAAAGAGGGTTGAGTCATGGACTCCATGACTCAATATTCCTCAGATTGGCCAGCAACAGCATAATTACTTACCTTGAATTTTCCCCCAGTATAATGGTACAAACTGGAGAGAGGGGGGGAAGGGGGAGGGAGGGAGAGAGAGAGAGAGAGAGAGAGAGAGAGAGAGAGACTGAACACAAGTAAATGGAACAATAATGACAGAGCTATTAAGAACTTGACTCACTTATGGAAAATGGCCCACTAATGACATCTTTCAAGATAATTCAACATTTAGTACTAGTACTTTTTTATTCATTTGTTCGTTTCTTTGTTTGTTTAAAATGAGCTGTCCAAATATGTAAAGAAAACTACAAATTTAAAAATAGTGATGTTGTTAGAACACGATTTTAGACAGAGATCCAGAGTTCCACTTAGCCAAATGAGCAGGACAGTCTCCGTAATGCGGCAAGTCTGACTTGTCACATTTGAGGTCAGTTACGAGTGAGAGGAACAAAGCCTCAAACTGAAATAGCATCTCTTCTCCCCAATCCCCCGTAGCACTCTCCTTATTCAGTCATTTCAAAACAAACAAACAAAAATGACTATTATTTATAATCCAGTACTTTCCTTTTATGAAACAATTTGAATAATGGAATAATGGGATCATCAATAGAGACTTAGCTTTATACTGTAGCTTTATACTGTAGCATGCAGGGATTATTGATAAAAAATTGTTTAAATTAACCAAATTGAAAAGGTTTTTAGAGGGGTGTTTTAATAAATTTTTAGGGGGCTCCAGGGCGGGGGGGGGGAGGGGGGAGGCCCTCCTTAGGTCAGGACCAGCCATGTCTGGGGGTTGCGGTGTTGAAGGGGTGGGGGGGGGGG
>NW_015386405.1:1530937-1545864 GCF_001527695.2 Protobothrops mucrosquamatus | reverse complement strand
TATTTTAATCGGTAACACAGCTGGGAATATTTGGTTTTAATTCGGCTTTTATCAGGGTTTATTCTTTTGTATTTTTGTACTGTGTATTTTTGTATTTTGGGTATATTATTTGTTTTAATATGCTGTGAACCGCCCTGAGTCCTATGGGAGAAGGGCGGTATATAAATTAAAATAATAAATAAATAAATAAATAAATAAATAAATAATGCCTTTATGTCTACGTTCTGCATTCATTCATATGAAGGCTTAATGACTTCTAGGAATTATTCTCTGCTTGTGGTAGAAATGTGTGTGAATATAAAGGAAGGTGATTTTTTTTAACTGCAAGTCTGAATCATTTGTGACTTTAAGGAAAAATGCCAGTATATTGATTTGAACTACATGAGTTATAGGAAGCTATGCTCCAATATTGGAGTTGTTGTTGTTTTTATATAATATTTTATTAGTTTTCTACATTTACAATTCATAAGTGCTTAATAAACAATGTGTTGTCTGGGTCCATTTGTTTTATTTACTAATACACATTAAATTCCTGATATCTACCCTGTTTTTCCAGCCATTGATAAAATACGTCCCATATTTGAAAATATCAACATTGGAGGTTTTTAAGAAGAGATTGGACAACCATCTGTCTGAAATGCTATAGAGTTTCCTGCTTCAGAGGGTTAGACTAGAAGACCTCCAAGGTCCCTTCCAACTCTGTTATTTTGTTACTCTTTTACCTCTGTTGCATCAGAGGCCAGCCCTCTCCATTATGCATCTGCCTCTTAATAATTCTCCAGTTGGACCTCATATAAAATACAATTAGATTTCAATATTATGGAGGTTGGAATTACTGCATTGGAAAAAGACAGTCCTTGATGGGCTGCTCAATAAACTGATAGTTTCTAAATTAGAGTCCAAGGAACCCATTGAGGGATTAAGAATGTCTCTTTCAAGGCATTTTTTATTTTGCATTTCTCAGCACATGGGAAAGGGTTTTCTCTTCAGTTTCTCCCAGACAACAGACAAAAACCCCTTGTCAACTCCTGAAATGAGCCTGTCTGAAGACATCTTTGTCATTCTAAGTTGCCACATAGGTTGGGAGGGAAAGTGGGAAAGAAAATGAAAGTATGCTAGACTAAACACGGAATGGTCCCTTGGGAACCAAGTTCATTCCCAAAGATGCTGGAAGGAGGAGCAAAGATGAGTTGCAGAGCCCCAATTACTTTCATTGGGTAGCATGATTTATAGCATAATAGAGAGGAGGGGACATTTAGTTACATTGAATCTCTAGGGAAAAAAATTAGAGTTGGTTTCACTTCTGACTGTGCCAATATTATGTATCCAATAAATATGTGCCTCCGAGTTCTGCTTTATTTGGTTTCATTAGTCAGAACCTTGACACCCTTCCTGTCTTTTTTTTCTTTTCTGAAGAGCCATTACGGTGTGCCTTTCCCCCACAGTTAACATTTTATATTCATGCATTTTCATTATGCTAATTGCTGACATGATAAAACCCATGTTTTCTTTTTTTAAAAAAAAATGTTATAGACTGCTACCTGAAAAGCAGTAAAATAAAATAAAATAAAATAAATGTCCTTGTAGACCAGGGGTTTGTAAACTTTTTGACTTCACACCTCCCTTTCATGTAGTCCTAATGTATACATCTCCCCTAAAAATACAAATACCAAAATAAACAAGAAGAAACAAGAAAAACAATATAATGAAACATTGAAAAAGAAGGCTTTATTGTAGCAATGTAATTAAAAGGTTTTTCATACCTGCCCTAGACTTTGTCTGTATTTCCCCAAGAGATAGATATCTCACAATTTGGTAAACTCTGTTGTAAAGCATGGCTCTGCTCCTTTCTCTCAATAGTTTGGATGGATGGATGGATGGATGGATGGATGGGTGGGTGGATGGATGGATATACCAGTATTGAAAAATTCCTGAGGGAGATGGGAAGATAAGAAGTGTAAATAAATAGATAGATAGATAGATAGATAGATAGATAGATAGATAGATAGATAGATAGATAGATAGATAGATAGATAGATAGATAGATAGATAATGGTGGATACTGTATGTAAACAGGGACCAAACCCCAAATTCACTTGCATTCATGATATTATCTAATTGGTTAATGAAACATCTGCAAGCAAACAACCAAATTCAGGCAATACCAAAAACTCTACTATTTAGTTTATTCTTGCAGGGATAGGATTGGATGATTGGTGTGTTCTTTACTAATTCACATATTTTCTGATTCTAGGACATGTTTTATTAGAGGCTGATGAGTTAAAGACTCTCCTCAATATGAAGTCCTTCTGACTGAGGTGATGTAGATCTGGTTGGAACCCATCTGAAAAGTGGGATTAGCATTGCTGAGAAAACCAAGAGTGTAATGTGAAGCAGATGTAACATGGTTTCTTCCAACACCATGTGAGTGTAGCTTGAGTTCTTGGGCATTGCAGAGATCTTTCTAAACTTTCCTGGGACTTTACAGAAAACTGAGGCTTTCAGATTGTGACCTGGAGTGCGGCAGCAAAAGGACATTTAGTTTTGGCGTGGATATTACCCATGCTTTTATATTCTCTGGGCTTAACATATTGTAATAATTTCAATCACTTGCATCCTGATGGTCTGATTTAACAGAAATTCAGAGTCAGAATTGCTTTTCAAGACATCCTGTAAATTCAGCATATCTTCCCCAGTATGTTATCATAAGTAACAATTTCACTGATGTCTTTTTAAGTTTTTAAACCACAATTTTGCCTAGAGTATAATAGTCAGCTTTCTTGCAAACTTACTGCTTGTTTGACAGCTTTATTTGAAAAGCTGCTTATTTCTCACTGATGCTTTGACTGTTCTCTTTTATTATCTAAAATCACTTAATTATAGTGACAAGTTAAAATGCAATTGTTTTATTTATCTGTACTTTTCTGTCTCTTGGGAGAGCTGGGTCCATTTAAGTACATCTTCCAGCAATTCTGCTGTTGCAAATTTTGTTGAAATAATTGTGCACAGTTATTTTAGGATAATGTTTCTTTAACCCAGTCTGCTTAGTCTCATTGCTTCACTCAAAATATAGCAATATGCATTCCACTACAATATTTTGATTGATCCTAAAAGCCCACTGCAATACCTAAAGATTTAGCAGGTATGTGAATAACCTTTCATTTTGCTGCTAGCTAGCTTCTGGGCATTTGCTGGATTCAGATCTATGCAATAGTATGAAATATCTGTGCAGCTTCAAATTATTATCTTATGTTCATGTTTTGAACTTCATTTTAAACCAAAACCAAATACAGTATTGGTATAAAAATAAATTAAGCCTTCTTCAAGCCAAACCTGATTCTCGTGGGCAAATGTATGATGTTTTCTGGCAAAAATATGGAATTACACAAATGATTTGCATATCTTTTTCTGTAGTTGTGTTCAACTTCTCAATCTGGCTTAACTCAGGTTCTCTGGTATCTATTCCTGGCATTCTTTTCTAAGTACAGAAAACATATATTTAACAGTTATAAACACTACAAGCAAAGCACCCTCTTCCATATATATTGGTGGTCAACTCCCAAAATTCCCAGTTGACCTGGCCAAAGAGCCTACTGGATACATTTTCTAAGTATTGAAACCTATCACATTTAGAGGACACCATTTGGTGAAACTGTTTTAAGGTCTTTTTGTAATCCCTATTATAAAACATAGTTCTAAACAGTAAGAATTTCATTATGGGACATGGATTTATAGTGTACTTGAAATGTAAAATCTGTCAGACTTCATACATAATCTCTTTTCAACAGTCTCGCATTACTGTAATTATGGATGTATTTTAAAGGTGGGACTTTCAGATGTAAAGGGCAGGACCTACTCATCAATAAATTGCTTGCATGTGTTTCAGTAAATAAAACTGAACAGGATCAATGCTTAAACTGAAAGGTCATAATGGAGAAGATTCCGTGCTATTGAATATCATTGTAGCTGCCAATGTAATTTTGTCTAGAGGGAGATGCTACAAAACTGAAGAAACCCCTTGATTGCAGGTGGGGGTGAGTATTTATTCTGACACTAATAAAAACAGTGCTTTGACAGCTGTGCGTTGTTCACCCCTCTCTCATAATTAAAATGAAATGTGATAGGTTGCATTGAAATCCATCTGTCTAACACCTATAGGCACTGTTCCTGAAGAACATCTTCATCCATTAAAATAATTATGCAATCATTAATTAATGGAAAAAAATAGTTACCAGTGAAACAGCCTGATGGCAAAGGATGATAACTGAACTTGCCTGGATTTTTTTAATTGCTTGCTCAATTACCTCAATATTGTGTGGCTTGAAACCCCTGTCTCTGCCCTAACTCCAGACTAGAAGCCAAATTTCCAATCTGCAAGGAAATTGTTTTCAGCAAAAGGAATAAGTTCCCAAATCCTCATCTGCTCCCTTCTTTTGGAATTCACTTTCTCTTTTAAAGAAGGGAGGGAGTGCTGGAAGTTGCTGGTAAGTGCTTAGGGGGAAAAAATTCCTTCTAATCCCTATGGTTGATATGTGTTTTCCTCAATCTCAGATTTTCCCCAGGCTTGGGAGTTTGAAAATTCTGTAGCTGTTCCTACCACTATGCTCTTTTAGACAGAGAGCTCTGATATTGTTCCTGAGATGACATTGCTTTATAAGGCCTTGGTAAGACCATACTTGGAATACTGCATCCAATTTTGGTCAGCACAATATAAAAAAGATGCAAAGAGCAACAAAGATGGCTAGGGGGTTGGATGGTACAATGTATCAGGAATGGTTGCAGAAATTGGGTATGTCTAGTCCAGCAAAAAGAAGGACTAGGGTGAAATGAGAGCAGTGTTCCAATATATGAAGGGCTGCCACAAAGAAAAAGGGTCAGCTTATTTTCTAAAGCACTAGAAGAAAAGACAAGAAGCAATGGATGGAAACTAATCAAGGAAAGATGCAACCTAGAACTAAGGAAAAAAATCTTAACAGTAAGAATAATCAACCAGTGGAACAGCAGTGTAACAAAAGGTTGTAGGTGCTCCATCATTGGAGGCCTTTAAGAAGAGACTGGACAGTCATTTGTACGAAATAGCATAGGGTCTCTTGCTTGAGCAGAGAGTTGGACTAGAAGACCAAAACAAAGGAAAGTTGTTAGCTGTCTCTAAAAGTGAATATGTGGTAGAGTGGAGAATATAGCAGTTCATTTGGCCCTTCTGGTTGTAACTTTTTTTTTTTTTGATAGAGGACAGATTCTCTCTGTCTCACAGAAGCTGCTGTATGATGTCTAAGCTAATCTACTTCTATCAAGTATCTTGGTGGATGTTGTTCTGTCTTGAAATAAGCTTTATCACAGCCCAGTTGAATGATGTATATGTTACAACCTAGGTCTAATGGTTCATAAATTGATAGGAACACAGGAGATAGTATCTGCAAAGAACCAACTGCAAGCTTCTCTGTTACATATACACAGGTAGTCCTCAGTTTACATCTAGTGACCATTCAAAGTTACAACCACACTGAAAAAAAATGACTTATAACCATTTTTCACAGTTAAAATCTTTGTAGCATTCCCATGATCATGTGATCAAAATTCAGATGCCTGGCAATTGGTTCATACTTATGTGGTGTCCTAAGGTCATGTAATCACCTTTTGCAACCTTTTGACTATAAAAGTCAATGGAGAAGCCTGATTCAGTTATCAACTGGGTTACTAACTTATCAACTGCAGTGATTAACTTAATAGCGGTGGCAAGAAAGGTCGTGAAATGGGGCAAAACTCACTTAACAAATGTCTCACTCAACAACAGAAATTTTGGGCTCAATTATGATCGTAAGTTGAGGACTATCGCACCTTTTCACCGGTTCCTAGGAAAGCTGTCAGAAAGAAACCATGGCATCTCTGCCTTAATGTATTAGTGTATGAATTGGTTCTAAATGGGAAATAGTTCATAAATCTTGTCAAAAAAGATATACATTTTGTTAAAGAAAACTCCATGAGGAATATTAGTTTATTAAATATATATGTCTCCCATCTCACTATCCAAAGGAACTCTGAATGACTTATTTTGCTCAGTTTGAGGTAGCTATTAAAGAGCCTGGCTCTTGTTGTCTAGGCTAAGAAACTACAGTATCTAGTCTTACCCGATAGGCAATTCTCCTGCCTTGTTAGTGCCTTGATTTTTCTGGTCTCTAAATCATACATAATGATCATAATTACATGACTCATTGGAAGAAGTGGTGTAGAAATAAGTATAATGAGCTAAACAAAGAAAGTAAATAACTAAACAAGAGTACTTAATTTACCATGGGGAAAAAACATAGACCAGGGGAACTAAAAATAATAATTGACACAGAAGTAATAAATCCTAGGATCTGAGCTATGCAAAAAAAATGGTCAGTCCTTGAGTGAAGATTAAAACACCATACGACATGTCATCACAGTATAAAGTTCTTACAGATAATCCAAACCTATATTTGTTGCTCTGTTGATGTCCATCATAACCAAGGAACATTTTCCCTAACTTTTGGAATATGTGCAAACAAACCTTTGATTTAGAGATTTTCTTGCATGTATTTCTGTTATGCTCTTTTTTTTTTCCTTCACATAGAAAGAGTTGACTGCCATTTCTAACTATAACAAAACAATGCAAAGGCTTTATTTGTAATGAGGGGTATCAACATTCTTGTATCATAGAAATACCAATTTAGCTTAAAGAGGGGAGGGTACAATTGTTTGTCACAATTTGATAGTCCTATCTTGAGAGGAAATGAGGTCTCTTAGATGATTTATTGGCCAACTACAAAATAGATTAATTTTAGAAATGCTTTAATATCCAAACTATTTAATTGGCACAACAGGACAGAAGGAAAACTTCTGCCAAAGTGCAGGATTAGGTCTGCTGCTGGTCTTAATTATACAATTTGATCTGCTGCTTGGAATAATTTCAGTAGATTTTGCACAGGGAACTAGAAAATGAGGGGAAAAAACTTTAATGTATTAGCCTTTTATGAAATCACATTCAAGACGAGAGACCTGCTGATTTCTCATTCTGGAATCAGTGTCTGATTATGCAAACAAAATGTCATACTATTGATTGAAATAGCCTAAATTATTGGTTTGATATATACATTTTTAAAAGCAAATTATTTTTGACAATTTTATTAGGCTGTCAAAGCCAAAGAAACTCTGTGAGTGGTAGTTTTTTTTTTTTTTTAACTCAGAATACATTTTTCCTCCAAAGTTATTTGTAAAACATTTGATGTACATAGATTTTAGCGAGGATTACTAGCTTTAAATAGATTTAAGAAAGAACTGAAACAAATGTGCGCAAGATTTCTTTCACAGAGGCTAATTTCTGTGTAAGCTAGCAGGCCTCTAACATTTTTAGCAGGCCTCTAACATTTTTAGAGATATTATCTCAAGTACAAATGTTACCCTCATGATATTTTCCTTCCATTTGAAATATCAGCATTTGTGAGAGGCAGCTAGTATATCTGAAGGAAAGAGTGTTTTAAGTATTTTTTTAAATATTCCCCTAGCAGATTTTTTCCCTTCTATTCTTGAAGACAAATGTCTTGATACTGTGGGTAAAAGAACTGGTGATATTTCAATTGGAATGCTAAACAAATGTTTGTTTGTGTGTTGTGTGCATATGTTAGATCTATTCTTACTTTATCATTCTCAAATACATCAAAGATTCTTTATTTGTTTGAGGCATCTTATTTTTTTTATTAATGTTGTATCTGAGTTCTGCCCAAAGAAATCCACACAGAAGAATTCTCTTCTTCCCTTTTAAACTAAAGTAGATTAAAAAGAGTAATCAAACCAAGGTGAACTAAAAAAAAAAGTTGAATCTTCAGAATGCTTCATGATTGTATGTAGCTTTGAACATCTCTACCTCTTTATTATTATTCTCTCTAGTCAATCACATGAGAAGCAGGATAAGCAAAATGGCCCTTTAGTCATTTTGAATGACAACCCCCCCAAAAAACCTTAGATAGTTTGCCTTGAATACAGGACAGTGGGATGTTGACCAAACAGAAATGTTGAGCCTTGTTGTGATCATTAAGAGTAGCAGGGCATTCCCTGTTATTATAACTACAGGTAACCACTCAGCAGTATTATTTAAAGTAACTCAGTTCCTATGAGAAAAATCTGAGCTGGAAAATTATCTGCTGTGCCATTCTGATGAGCTGACACAGCACTGAGGGGATGAAATTACTAATAACCAACTCAAAGTTATACATAGATCCTGATGAAATGATAGATTTCATCCATGGTGTGATGCTATCTGGGATAGTTTTGAACCTGAGAAGGATGAGGAAGTTGACAGGGCTTTTTCTGTACTCATAACTCTTTGTGTTATGAAGTTTTTGAAAATTCAGAACAAAACCAGGAGATGGAAACGAAACCAAAATGACAAAATAAGCTAAACTGAATAAGAAATTAAAAAGTGGCAGAAATAATTTGGAACCAATGGACATTTTTCACATTAATGAAGTGTCATTGTATTCATTCATTTCAATATTGAAAGCCTATGCACTGAATGCTTCTTTTTTATTTTTTATTTATTTATTTTTTTAAAAAAAGCTTCTTGAGAAGCAGATGGCAATTTCAAAAAAAGAACTCTAGGAGGAGTAAATCCCCACTATGTATGTTTTTTATTCCTTCCTCACAAGTATTAGTTAAAAACAAATATCCTTGTCTTTTTGGGCATCCTAAATATGTAAATTTGTATAAACTTTTATGATTCTACCTAGAGAAAGCTTACATTTGTGCAGATATTACCAATGAGATATACATTCCTCATATGCTATTAAGTGTGCTTATGTTTTTACACTGAATACACATATTTTCCAATGCAGAAGTGTAATAAACAATTGTCCAGATTGTAAAGATTGCAGTTCTCTGCTTGATACATACTGCAACCATCAGGACTTTTACCTGAAAAGCTCAGATAAAAAACAATTATTTATTATTTATCCTTTTCAACAGTCCCTTTAGATGCTTTAGACTCTAGAAAGTCTCTTTAGATATTCAATTCTTTCAAGCTTTCCTAAGTCAACCTGTGAATGAGATTCTCCTAGATCTTTTTGTTCTGATGAAAGGAGGACATTAAGAAGGAACAAGAAAAAGAAGATATTATGAAGCTGAATTATGGAGCTGGAGATGATTACAAAATATGGAACACTGAATGAAAGAACAATCATCTTGGACCAAATAGAGGTGGACCACACCTTTGAGGTAAAGATCAGCAAGCAGAAATTCACTTAGTTTGGGTATTTCATATGAATAAATGTTGGACAAGGGGGAAAAAGCATGCTAGGGAAGGTTAAAGGAAGTGGAAGAAAGGGAAGATAGTTAGGTGGGATCCAAGAGATTACAACATTCTCCTTGCACAAACAAATTACACAATGGTATGCAGTTCTCCATATTGGCATTAACACTTGAACCCAATTTGATGGCATCTAATTAAACACGTTGTAGCTTCTGTGGATAAAACCCAACTTATAAAGAGTGCAAGCTCTATTCCATTTAGATTGCAGAAGAAATAGAAAACAAGGATGTATCAGCAATAAAATAAAGTTTAAGCATAACTTGCTTAGTGGAATCCTGCTGCTTGAGATTTATGACTTATAACGATTGTTTAATGTTTCCATGCTAACAACAGACAAATGTTTCCTTTGTGCTTCTAATTTTTCAACAGAAAGCTTGATTATCTTAAAACAGCTTATGTCGTTCAAATAAGATAGAGACAAATAGTGAATTTTGATTCCCAGCTAAGTGTTTGCATTTTTGCCAATTGACTATGAATTCTATTAGGATATTTTTCTAGTTGAAGGCAGCTTCAGAATCAAAGGGAGCACCAAAGTAGAAGATCCATAACAGATAGTAAGCCTGCTTCTGCTTCAAGATCTCCAGAGCCAACCATCTACTTAGATAAGAGATTTCACCACTGGGCTTGTATTACATCAAGACATTTCTCTTATGATTCAGTTAAAACTTATCTCTTAAGCTGAGTTTTAATCATTTCATACATGTAGGTAATACAAGAGTATGAGAAGGAGAGACAGGTTAATATAAATGTTGTACTGGATTAGGACTGGCAATAGAATGACAATTGTCTCTAGATGGTAATAGTCATGTATCTATTATTATTATTATTATTATTATTATTATTATTATTATTATTATTATTATTATTATTATTATTAAAGTTTGTTAGCGGCCCATCTTAGCACACAGGGTAACTCTTTGTGACACAATTAAAGTTGTCACTTCTGTATGGTTTCTTCTTAAATGGCTCTGAGGTTGGTGGAATGGTGTGGCTAAAAACAAAATTCTAATTTATAAACCTTATGAATTGAGTTTTGCTAAACTGTAACAGAACTGAAAATCACAGAAGGACATTTGTCTCAGGGGCAGATGCCTCTTTTGAAGCAGATTTATGGAGAAGGTATAAATCTTTCTGCATCTTTCTATACAGAAATGAAAATTCAATCCTATTGGTGATTTTTTGTTGTTGTTGTTGTGCGTGTAGAGTTTTTCAAACAGGCTGCTATTACTTCGGCAGTCCTACCTTTTTATTAATCAATAGAAAACTACTAAGATATTTTACTTTTCCACAGAAATATGAGTAAAGGTCTAAGAACTCTTTTTCTTTTTGGGAGGTCTGAGATTAAAATAGGGCTCAGAGCATTTTGATAATATAAAAGGAACTCAGTCTGACTTCGTACTAATAAAACCAGCAGCATGCTAATGTGAGTTACATTTTAATCTGTAGAATTAATAATGCAGTCCCAAAACCTGAGACAGATGGCAAACAGATTAAAAAGCTACCCCCAGAAGTACAGATGAATTTTGAAGTCTCAAGACTTTAACCATAGTTGACATTGGTTGAGATACCTCATGGTTTATGGGTTTTATAAATACCTTGTTTCAGTCTCATGTTTATAAATCAGCATGGCTTCTGCACAATCTTTTTATAACCTTGGATAGATTTTTCCAGTTATCCATCTATCCACTTACCTATTATCTCCTTTAGTCTATTTTTAGGGAAACATTTGGAAACAATTGTTTCTATATGAATGATGGAGATGGAAAAGGCATTGTGGATCAATAAACGTTTCCTTTTTTGTGATACTCTGTCATTTCTAAAGGATATATAAAGAGTAACGCATCTACATTGTTATAAACTAGATGATGAAAGAAGTCAGTATCAAGAATATTTTTGCCAGAAGTTAAAAGAAGTTTTTTTTTTTTTGTCTCAGCCTCATATACATTTTAAGTGTGATATTGTAGGAGGACAGCATTAGTTAGGCATCAGGAAAAAGATTAGAGAGACAGACAGATAGACAGACAGACAGACAGACAGACAGACAGACAGACAGACAGATGGTATAAATTTAATTATAATGAATGAACTTTCTATTAAGTTAATAAAATTGGAATTGATTATATCTTTTTAAAAATGCATCTTTTTCATCTCTTTAAAATATCAACAATAAAGTATTTGTTTTCAGGAGATATGTGAATAAAATGGTTCAAAACAGCAAATCTTCATTTTTTAAAGAGGAAAATGGATAATTAGAAAAATAACAAATAAGAGAGTGTGCCATCCTGCCTTGTAAGTCTTTCTTATCTGTTTATTCAATATTAATGTATACTCCCTTTTTTTACTCTGCTCTTTCTGTTTTTTTTCCTGATTTGTACTCTGTTGTAAGAAATGGACCTTGGCTACATAATAGCCTTCAGCCCATAAAAGGTTATTCTTCCCTTTATTAATCAAGAAGTTAAAACAACTTCCATCCATTTTTTAAAATGTAAGTGAGTAAATATAAAAATGCACTTTGATCTGAGGCATAGAAACTATCTACTGTATAGCTAACCCCTAATTAACATCTAGGACACCTGAGGACCAACACACTTAAATCAGTTCTTGGAACTAATGCACATAATTCTAATCACAGTATGTTTGAAAGACGTGTCCTGCAATAATGACATGAGAAAAAAATCTTAATATTCTAATAAGTGAGATTCTGTAAGAAAATGCCAGTATACGGTAGACAAGAAATAGTCATTAAGAAAGCAATTTTGCCCCATTATCCCAAAGTTAGTCATGCTTCTCTATCTAAGGCTCTTGTTGTTTATTGGTCTTTCTGTAGCTAAAAATTGTGTTGTGACTCATTATTCTTTAATATTGCATTTGACAGATCCAAAATGGAATTCAAACTACATTCATTATGAAGAGAGTTCATGGCATATGCATTAAAATTTCACCATTCTTAGAACAAACAGTTGCCTCTGAAATTTACATTTTTTTCTCTCTACCCTGCTGGGTAAAAGATCTATTTTCTTTGGAAAACAAATCTTTTTAATACTGACTATTATAGCCCTTCATTTATTTTTTTTTCTAATACAGCCATAAACGATCCAGAGATTAGCAAGATTATTAAAATGCCAAAGAAATATTTTTTTTACAAATATTTATAATAGTTTTAACAAATCTTCCTTTCAGAAAATACTATTGTTTTCATTTTAGCCATGTCTGGGTAGAAAATCAAGTAGAGTTTTGGCTTTACTACCAGGACTATGTGTTTTTCACAGTACTAGATGATACAAACCTTTGCAGGTATATCTACAAAGGGGGTGGCAGAGGTATCAAAAAGATCAAAACAACAAGCACACTTGCAGATTGAAGCCCTATCCCTTTGTACAGGGGTCTTCAAACTTAGCCCTTTTATGACTTGTGGACTTCAACTCCCAGAATTCCTCAGCCAGCATGTCTGGCTGAGGAATTCTGGGATTTGAAGTCCACAAGCCACAAAAAGGCCAAGTTTGAAGACCCCTGCCTTTGTACATGGACATAACATTGATTTAAGCCCCCTTCTTCCCCCCCCTAACCCTTCCCCTCAAAATTGGGAACAGAGATTTGTAAATTCCCTAAACTTTTGAAGGAAACAGATTTCTAAACACCTAAACTTTCAAAAGATCACAATGCAGAGTATAGCTTAGGTTCTCACCATATGAATCTAGCAATTCAAGATGCTTCAGAGGTTTTGACTGAAATCTATGTTGCTATTTTTTGCACGTCATCTGAAAAAATGCATATTCCTAAAAAAAAAGTTAAAAGCTTTCTCTCAAGTGCAAAATTAGACTAGGAAAAAAGGAGAAAGACAGAAGTTTTTAAATAAGCAAAATAACAGACCCATAACAGAGAGAATATTTTACAGGTAAGCACTCTTGAAACAATTATTACTATTGCTACTGAGATTATTTTATTTTTTTTTGGCTTTTCCCCATTTATTTTTTAAGGCTTTTTTTTCCTGTTTATCATTACAATTTAAACACTGAATTATTTTTAACAGGTAGTATTATATACATATTTGATCTATTATTTGGCAATTATTTTACTTAAAATGCCCACTAGAATTCATTGCTATGGATGACACAATGTTGTAGCAGATATTAACCAACTTAGCAGTACTCCATTAACATCATACATTAAATTAGTGCTATTTTTTCATACAAATGCATCCTATTTCTGCAAATGTAATTTCTGTTTAGTGATTTCCTAATGTTTAGCATTTCTAAAAAGCAATCCTGCACTGCAGTACTGAAGTGCTTTTCTCCATTATGGAAACAGGCTGGAAAGTTAACTGGTATGAAAATTAGCTTCCCACTTTCTGATCACATTTTTTAATGAAACAGAATTGACATTCTAGTCCACAGGAGAGAGGGAGGGGGGGTACGAAGTATGGCAAGAGAATGTCATTTTGTTAATGCCTGTTCTTTGATTCCACAAAAGATCACTCCGTGGATTGTGGAACTGGCACCAAAAGGGGCATTGCTTCCAATATTCAGGCATTCTTGATAGGAAAAGCCTATGGGAGAGAGAGGAGAAACAAGTCTTGTGCTATCAGGTCATAGAATTGACCCTGAAGGACTTAAATGACAGAGGAAGGATGTTTTCCTGAAAGATTTCTAGACATATTTAAAAAAATGCACCGTTTCACATCTGCTGCTTTGTCTAATTGGCCAGGGTTATCTGGAGAGATTTGCCCAGTGTGTAACAGCTAAAGTGTTCCTCCCAATACTTCTCTTGCTACTAGGTCTGACAACTTTGGAAAGAAGTGGGATGCATGTTTCTTTGGCCCAATTGGAGAATCCTGCCAAATACAAACCAGCCTGGAAATAAGTGGCAAGAACCTGTGAGCCTCAGCTCACGAGTAGGAGCAGGCCAAATCCCTACTTCTAATCTTACCTTGAGTTTAAACTAACAATATTCTTTTATGTCCTCTAAATATGGCTGTTGAAGCATCTCCAATTGGCAACTACAGAGTTGCAAAATCGAAAATGTTCAGTATTAAGTACAGGGTATTTCCTTGCAGGTTGTACCAAAGTGAGCACAATCTTGTTAAGGTTATGATTTATCCTTCCTTTGGGTAGCTTTCCTACTGAGATTCACTGTGTGGTGAATCAGCCATGATGTTCCTTCTCCAGGTATGACCCATATCCAGTCAGAAGAATTTTCAGTTTTGTCTTTTTCAAGTCCTACTACAAGACATAAATTTATATTTTACTCCAGAGCATGCTTGCTTCTTTCAATGGACTTTTAATATTGTTTGAACTGTTTTTCCCCCTGTTGGTTCTAAATATTTGTTGTTTTAATATTATAATGGGTTTATTTATGAGTTCTTAACTACTTTAGTATATAGAACCAATGGGACTGTTCATTCTTAAGATGGTTAATGGTTAATGGTTAATTTAATTTGTATACCGCCCTTCTCCCGTAGGACTCAGGGCGGTTCACAGCATATTAAAAACACAAATACAATATACAGGATACGAAAAAAAATCATACAAAAATACACAAAATAACCCCACTAAAACCTAATTAAAAGCCAAATATTGATTGCTGTGTTCCCATTAAAATTACT
>NW_015386405.1:1524251-1529154 GCF_001527695.2 Protobothrops mucrosquamatus | reverse complement strand
GCCGACGTCTCACCCACTGATGGCAGGTTGAAATCCCCCAAGACCATAAGTCTGGGGGTTCCAACCGCCACCCCGGCTATCACGTCAGCCAGTTCAGGCAGGGCTGTTGATACATAGCAGGGAGCCAGGTATATAATCAACAAGCCCACTTGTACCCCTTGCCCCCATTTCACAAGGAGGGACTCCACGCCGTCTATCTTGTTTTATACAACTTGTTTTATACAACTTGTTTTATACAACTAAAAATGATTTTTTGCTTATCAACCAACTTGACATTGGGAACTTTTTTCCTGCTGACCTTTGCAAACTTTGGGGGGGGGGTGACATTCACAGCTAGAATATTGCAGTTAGGTGAGATAGATGGGTATGATGGCAAGTAAGGCAAAAAAGTAACAAATTAAATAAAAATAATTTTGACTAGCAGGGGGCATTTTTTGAGCAACATGGAACTCTGAAAGCTTGTTTCTGAAATAAATACTTTATTTCTATCACACTTAAAGGCAGAGTTCCTCCAATTTTCATGATATTAGTTTCATGAGATCAAGACAGCTTTCAATTTTTAAAGAGAAGAGATAATATATATATAATGTGTGTGTGCTCTGCTTAATTTCTCTTCTCTCATTCAGTTATTTTTATTTGAAGAAAAATATGCTCATACTGCATCTTTCTGTTTTGATTTAATTAGTAAAATGAAGACTTGAACCATATTTGTCCTGATGAAATGAGTCCACATGCTCAGGATGGACCAAAATTGGAGAAGATATGAGTAACTAAAGAGTAAAAAATGGGCTGAGAAAACATTAACTATAAATTAACTCAACTATAAATTGAGCCAAGGCAAACTGTATGCTTGGATACATATCCTGGTCATAAATATCATTTTTTTCTTTTGATTTTTCTTACATACATTCTTATTTAGGAATCCAAAACGACATACAAGAAGTTGCAGAACTAATGTACTGCATTTGTATTTAACATATGTGATTACCATAAGTTTAGGCAAGTGGAAAATTAGGAACATGAACTTGTTATGTTATACATGTCAAAATACTTCCCCAAATCTGTGTGGGTTTCTTCTTAAGCAGAAGGCATTTCAAAATCTTAGAATAATCCCATGCTGTTCATTGAAAGGAACAGCAACTGCCAAAAGACTCCCAGGAATGTATTTGGAAATGTGTCCACAAATTGTGTGCAATAATGAAGTAGATATTGTTAGCAGCATTTATTTATTGTTTGCTTGTTAGTTTGCAAATGTGGCTTCTGAAGCTTCTTCCAGATGAAGAACACAGAATAAAAATGTGTGAGAGGTTCCAAGGAGAGAGGAGAGAATGCATAGCTGGGAACAGTCACGTCAGTGTAAATGGATCTTGGAAGGAAAGAAAAGTGCTAAGAGAACTGGGATATGGGGATAGAAGTAATTTGAGTGATCTTTATTTCTAAAAGGGAGTTGAATAGTCAGGTAAAACTGAATCTATGAGGGCAAATCGCTTGAAGAGAAGGGGATTGATGGATATTGGCATGCTGTTGCTTTTGCTGAAAAGTGTGAAAGATGTCAAAGAGATGACTATAATACAAGTTAACTGTTTATGTTAACTGGTGACAGTGTGAGAAATGGAAGATGAATTAGAGCTTCTATCAAAATGTAGAATTTATAGAAAGCAGAAGTCCCCGATAATAAGCTCATCTTCTCTTTACTCTCCCATTACCTGATGTAGGATCCCTGGTCTAGAGACAGTATAATGCTTCACATTACTTTTCTAGTTCATTATGAAAGGGTACATCATTTTTAACGTTATAATCCTCTGGGCTCATCAGTGGGGCCTGTCCAGGAGCCTGGTGATCATTGTAGGTTTGTACATACCAATAGAAGATACTTTATGGCATTTATCTCTAGTGTTTAGGTTCCTTATTCACATGGGGATTTTTTCGTACAACAGTGACAACTGAAGACTACAGTTTCAACTCCACTTTGAACATACAACCTTTATTATATGGTTTCGTAAGCCATTTACTTGTATCTCCCTTCCCTCACCACATTTTCTTAAGCTCCAGGTTTTAAAAAATCTTCACATTGGCTGAACTTGAAACCCATTCATTCAGGAATGATTCAATTCTACATAGCCATGTTAAATTTAGAAGCTTGTGTTCTTTAATTGTGAGGTTGGCAGTAAGTCTGAGATCAGAATTAAATCAAAAACTACAAATTCCATAAAGAAGAAAAGGGGACACTTTTCCATTTTTGGTGGATCCACACTGCCAACCACATTGCCTAGATAGTGGAAAAGACCTAGCAAATTTGAATGCATGATTAATTATTTGATCTTAATTTCATATCACCTGTGTTTCATCAATGAAAACACTAACAACACCTCCTTCTCTGAGAAATAGGAATAAAGAGGTTTGTAAGCATCTTTTTGAAAAATAGATTGTTGTTATGTCCTTAAAAATAGGACATCAAGTTGTGATAATTAGAATCACTGCTATATTCTGCCTAAACATTCTTGCTTCAAAAAAGAAATTTTGAGAAGAGGGCCAGCAAGAACTTCAGTGCTTCTCACCAGTTTACATGAGTTTTCTATTTAGATTTGTTGCTAGACTGTGCAGTAGGTTTTGGAGACAATTAACTGAGTAATTAAGAATGGTGACTTAGTAATGTGAAAATTTGTGCAAAGTTTCCAAGATTTGTTGTATAATGGACCATGATGAGTTTTAGCCTCCTGTTGGGTCTCTAGTGTCCTAAAACCTATTTATAACTCTCTAACCTTATGAGTTTGACTTTGTCCTGCTAGACAAGCTTCTTATTTTCTGTTGAGTAGCACTATAAATGCTTGAATGTATCACGTTAACTGAACCATTAATTCAATTTCTTTCGGGCTGCAGTCAACCATTCCCCTAAGCAGTACAGCTGAAATATTCAACATAATTACATTAGCCAGGAAATGACAAACCTGCTGAAAAACATACATACTTATCAGTGCAACTTACCTCTTGATAATCCACTCACTGTCTTCCCTCTCCATCAATCTGCCATGAAATGAAACTATGCTGTAATAAGAAAGGCCTTCTCAGCTTAGTAACTCCAAAGTGGCACTTCTAAATGATGAGATGAAGGAAACTTTATAAACAATGAGGTTTTTCAATAGCAGATACAGTCCCAGCCAGAGACAACATGAGTATCAGGGTGTCATAGCCAGAGTTTTTCAATTTCAAGTAAAGTTGACACATTGTTGTGTACAGGTGTGACATCGTTGATAGGGTAATGCCCTTTCAAGATAGCAAATTGCTTCAGTAACTGCAATGTATTGTACTGGATAAGCTAAATTACACTGTGAATGGACAGGATTTGGAGTCCATTCTTCTTCCTATAAAAAGTAATCCAATACTACTGGTTGGTAGTAGATAAGCATTTTACATTTGAAAGGTTACAAAGACTTGCTACCTTGCTGGGAAGTCTTTTAAGAGTTTTAATGGATTTAGTTATAACTAGAGAACTGGTTGGATCATCCTTTCAGAGGTATTTCCTTACCTAAATAGAAGGACCCACAGGAGAACTGCTATTGTTTTGGTTTGAAAATTAAAGAAGAAAATATCAGTTTATTAAAGAAAAAATATGCACAGCAAGAGAAATATAGATGATTTTCATTTAAAAAAGGACAGATTTGTGGATAACATTTCTGGTTGATCTGCCATCCTTTAAGAATACTCTAATGTTTTCCCATCTTTTTCCTCAATTGAAAGCTATATACAGTCGACTATGCTGGAATAACACTTTCTCCAGATAAATCAATGTATTATCCATGGTTTATCCTTGTGCTTTATATATAAGGAGAGCAAAACAATGACTCTATTGGGAACTGTGTCCACTGAAGAGGGACTTCACCTTTTGATACATTGAGCATAGCTCTAGGAATCATGATATGATATGATATGATATTTTGGAATCAGGATATTTTTATTTTGTTTGAATTTATTTTAGCATGATGCTGTATGGTGCTGTCATCAACTCAAGGAGAAAACAATACTATAATCAGGGAACTACCAAGAAGAAAACAACAATCCCACCAACATCAGCAGAGCAAGTCATTGTAAATAGGGAGCAAATTCCACAATCGCAAGCATTGATGATATTATCTGGTAATTTAATGTCTGAAAACAAACAAGTTTAGAAAGCATCAAGGACTCTACATTTCAGCTCTGAGCTACATGTATTCTCTTCTATTGGATTCTTACTTTAAATTGTGGTTATTCTATTTTAAATGCTTTTAAACTGGGCCTGGTAAATTCTTTTTACCCAGCTCAGGGTAAGTCTAGACCAAGAATCAGGTCCCTAATAATGACATTATGAATAATTTGTCACAATAGAACTTTTATACAAATATAGTGACTAAAATAGCTAGGCATGCCAAAATATCTATATTAAAATAATGTTTCAAACATACAAACATGCATATATCTAAGGGGAAATAAGTACAAAAGTGCTAATTATACAGGAAACGGTACACAATGCTCCAATTTCAAAAAAGAAGCTGCTTCAGACAGGAAGGCAGCCCAGAGAGAGTGGTGAGGATGGCTGAAAAGATTATTGGCAGTTTCCTCCCTTCCATCCAGGACATAGCATATAAGCGTTGCTTGAGCAGGGTCCACAAGATTGTCTGGGACACTACACATCCTCTTCACAATCTTGCGCACAATCTTGCGCACAATCTTGCGCACGGTCACTCACGCTCTCGTCACCTCTCGCCTGGACTACTGTAATGCTCTCTACATGGGGCTCCCTCTGAGGAGCACCCGGAGACTTCAACTGGTCCAGAATGCGGCCGCGCGGGCGGTGTTGGGAGGGACTCGTCGCTCCCATGTGACACCGCTGCTGCGCGAGCTGCACTGGTTACCAGTGGTCTTCCGG
>NW_015386405.1:1506909-1524204 GCF_001527695.2 Protobothrops mucrosquamatus | reverse complement strand
CCTGACCTAGGGAGGATTTTAGGTAGGGATGATTTTAAGAAAATTTTAATTGACACACAGCTTCTAATATTTGGCTTTTAATTTGGTTTTATGGGGTTTTTTTGTTTTTTGATGTATTTTGTTTGTCTGTTTTAATATGCTGTGCACCGCCCTGAGTCCTACGGGAGAAGGGCGGTATATAAATTAAATTATTAAATTATTAAATCTGTTTTCCTTGTTACCTTCTGGGACGAGGCTTCATGGTATCTGATTCAGATTTAGTCACAGTTTTGTTCCATACAGTATTAACCTTGTGAACTCTAAAGCTTCCTCCTTCCACTATGTATTCAAGATGGACAGTGATTAATATTTATATATTACTTATATGTAAGGGTAGGTCTATACCTATGTTGTATATAGTATGTTTAAATGTGTGTTATGTATGTGTACACTTTGAGAGCAAGCAACTAAATTTCATTTTTAACGTGTGCCATTGTGCCCACAGTAAAAAATGACAACAAAGGTTATCTATCTATCTGTCTGTTAAAAAGTACACATTAAAGAGCAATATTTTCAGAAATGTATGCATACAATATGAGAAATACATGCAGAAAAGTTTACAAATAGTTGTGCATGATTTTTGTATTACTCAGTAAAATTATCACCATGTGTATTCTGTAAAGCAATTTTTACTGTACACTAGCCCATTTAAAATCTGTTGTAAGTGAACAAAGATGCTATCATAGAAAATATGAAATCAAATTCAAATAAATTGTTTATAATACTTGCAGAAGTTCCAAGATAGTTTGCTATCTAAATGAAATGTATAAATAAATAAAACTATACTTTTATTACAGCCAACAAAATTGTATAAAAGAATGCAGAGACTTTTGAGTTCTTCAAGGTTATTCATATATGAGAAAACCCAAACATTATACCAAGTAATTCAGCCATAAAGTATGAAGTTTAAAATCAGCTGAGAGGTGAAGATTATGGACTAAATTAGTCCAAATGCAAAGCTGATGGTAGACAGTTAGTTGGATTGCTAAGATTAAAAGAAAATATTCCTTCTTTTACTGATAAAGTGATAAGTAACAATTTTGTTTCAATCTGCTTCACAAGCTCTTATTCCAGGCATGTCAAACTTGCGATGTCATGTGACGTTGCGCGATGTATCGTGACTTTTTCCCATTGCCGGCAATGGGGTAGGTGGGATTTTGGAGTGACGCATCTGGCCTGCGGGCCGGCAGATGGACATGCCTGTCTTATTCTCTTAAATTTCAAATATTTCAGTTAATCTATGTCAGCACTAGCTTTCTTTAGATGATATGGCTGACTCAGTCACCTAGTACCCTAGGCAAAATACTCATCAACAACAGCTTAGAACTGCAAAACTTTAAAATAGTTCAACAGTTAACTGCAAAACTTTAAAATAGTTCAACAGTCAATAGTCCAGCAATCAGACCCAAAATATCCAGATAGAAGTTGTAGCAATCTTAGCACCATCAGTTGACTGCAGTAGGTTGTATTCATCTGTTAATGATTAGTCTTTCTTTCACCATTTTGCAGAAAAATTAAGGTTTAAAAAGATTTCATATATGTGCACTGAGAAAAGTGTGTGTGTGGGGGGGAGATTTGTTTCTGAATGGAAAATGTAGTGATCAGACCAAGATGAAAGAGAATCCTTTCCCCACCTTCTAAGCAACTAGCTTTACTATTTCAGCTGAATTTTAGATTACATGCTAATACAAACCCAGTTTAGTTTAATATAAACCTTTTTTAGGTTAGGAAATGGTTACACTGATACATCACATATACAGTAAACCTAAGGATGTGGCCCAACTCTCCATTCACCCTTACTTGTCAATCTGGGAAATGGCACTGGCAAAAATTTAATGGGAAAGGACTTGTTTCTTAAATCACACTGAAGCAATGTGTGATTTTGAGTTGCAGTAGGAGGTAATGAAACAAACAGGAACAGAAAGGACTACAAATAGATGCTTATCCCCAAGTCAATTTAGATCCAAGGTCCCTTCCAATTCTATAATTCTGTTATTAGAGCTCCTTCGTTGTCCTCAGGTTTAATTCAAGGAAGATGGGCAGTACGTTCCCATTCAGATCGAAACTTTCTATCAGATCAAATTTCTTTGCCTACACTCCAGTCAGTTCTCACATGCCCTGCTGATTTGCTGCTTGTGTTTGGTATCTTTTATATGTACAATGTAATTTGTTGAATTTGTTCAGGGGATTTTTAGGTTCACACATGGCATGCTTCAGAAATCTGTAGCAAATTGCATGACCTGAAAGAAACAATCTGCTCTATCTGTAGCAAGGAGTGCTTTTGGAAACTGCAAATTTCCCTTAACAGTTCTAAAGGGATTTCTTCCTAGCACAACCTGATAGTCTACACTGAGCTGAAAGACTGCAAAGTAAGACTTCATGTAGCATAATTTAAAAGTTAACAGAAAATGATAGCTTGCATAAAGTTCTACTGCTTCCATGACTCAGAAATGAAGGTATTTGCCTTCAATTACAAGATACTCTTTGGAGTATAAGTAAAAAAATTATAAGTGCCTTAACTCTTATCTTACACTGAAGAGGGTGAAATTCTCAAAGGATGCATAACCAACAAGAATGTTAAGAGTGTTGAAAGAAAAATCTTCATCAGGGTCCAGTCCAAGCTGGGAATAAACAAACATGGAAACTGCTTTAGAAAGAAGTTTGTAGTTTATTGAAGAGGAGAGCCAGACAGAAAGATGGCTGTGGAAAAACTGACCACATGGAGCAGAGTGGTGGGCTTTTATACCTTCTGGGGCTCTTGAAGTTGTTTCCTGTTCCTGTTTGAGGCTTTGTATTTCCTGTGTCATGTACTTTGACCTGAGTCTGAGCCTGCCCTTTTGGTATTGGTGGGTTAATCCTATTACATCTCCTGTCCTTAGAATTTGGGTGAGGGTATGTAGACTTTAGGTGTCTTTGTCTTCTTAATTTCTAGCTTCCTGGCTCCAATCTTCCTGAATGGATTATTGAATTTGCATTTCTAAAAGCTGCCCTCTTCCTAGGCTGGAGCTGATTTCTGGGGGCTGGTTTCTTTCTTTTTAAAGATCTTCTCCATTATTCCTTTGGGGAAATATATTCTGCCTTTTTAATATTTCCCAAAATATTTATTTCTCTGGATTCTTCCCACAAGAGCAAAAAAGCCTTATAGAGAAAAATGTCATATGGCAGACTGCTTACAATACAACATTGGGAACTCAAAGCACAGTGCCTGGTTGCTGATTCAGCACTTGATATGGCAAAGTAGGATAGCCAATATATTCTGCCCTCTCTCTGCTCCCATAATATCAGGGGTGAGCTGTAGGGCAGTCGATTGATGGCAACTGTGCACTGAAAAGGATAAGTTGCCACCTTACTTTGGAATGGTCTTTGATAAAGATTTAAGTCCATCTACGTATAAGGAAATGTTCTTCACTGAAGCTTATTACAGAGAGAATTATACTAATCAATGTTAGATTATTTGGGGGGATCAATATCCTTGTAAAACAATCAGAATATTCTTATCAGTTGTATTTGCAATTTCTACCAGGGCTACAGATATCAAAGAGATATGCCTTAGCAATCTTAGATTGTATTAAATAAAGCATAAATGCCATACTTGCTCAACACACAGGATGCAGTATTGAGCCCAATGTGCAAAACTGACTTGAGGTGCTCTTTTAATAAATTATAAACATTAATGCATCTGGACAGCCATCTGTCCGAAATGGTGTAGGGTTTCCTGCCTGAGCAGGGAGTTGGACTCGATGACCTCCAAGGTCCCTTCCAACTTTATTATTATTATTATTATTATTATTATTATTATTATTATTATTATTATTATTATTATTATTATTATTATTATTATTATTATTATTATTATTTATCCACAAAGGAACCCTCTGTGTGCTTTTGCCAATAAAATGCATCATGAAGGGAGGCCACACAGGAAATGCATAAATAATATACAGTTAAACAACACAGGAAAGAGATGGAGAAACAAAAGAAAAAAGAAAAAAATAAATTCTGAGACATGATAGTGACTGAAAGTAATTTCAAATACTGCCTGGAATGGCAAGTTCAGAAGGCAAGCTCACCAAACAAGAGGAGAATAAATATATGTAAGTAAATCAGACAGCAAAGATACAAATTTTCTTTCCTTCTAAAAAAAATCACCAAATTATATGAGAACTTCATGTGACAAAGACCTAATTTTGAGGAGAAAAACTAAGAGATTAATATGGTGCCATTACTTTGCAACTTTTGACTAAAGCAAAGAAAAAACTAGAATGTTTACTTTCTCACTTTCTTCATGCACAGCTAGAGGTACAAGATAATGTTTTATCACTTTATTTGGGGGTTGGTAAATCAATCTCTACCCAGCAGTAACCCAAAAAAATGTAAACAGATATTAGGGAAGTTTATGCTTCCATTTAATAAAACAATCATCAATATTGCTTGACAATCTATCCAACCCTAATGTGCCCTTAAAGAAGCCATTAAGAGCTAATGTTAAAGTTCAGTTAGACTATTGCAGTACATGCTCTTATGATCTTCTTTATCACTCTGAATGGTCAAAATGTGTTTTTTTCTGTAATGCCACCATTTTCTTCCAGTGCATCTAAAATTTTGCCATGTTAGCTAAAGTTCATAGCTGTTCTATACTACCCAATCACCCTTAGTCTACACTGAAATAGCAGGAGACAAAATAGGAGATAAAACTGGCTTCCTATTTTGGAGCCATCCATGATATGAAAAAAACAGAATGTGAGATGTTTATTAAAAAGCAATGAAGGCAAAATCTTTGTGATAAATCTCTGAAACAGCTTGAAACAGGATGACATGGTTTTTCTGTGACATTGTGACATTCACATTTCACACATATCACTGCTTACAGTTTTGTTTCTTCAAAAGACACTAAAAGCTGTGTTCTGCTTGTCATGTGCTGTCATTTCTGATAAATGGGCCATCTCATATCCTGAGAAAGCAAATAAAACATGTTGTTCAGACACCAACAAGGAAAAAAATATCATGCAAACAGATGAATATCAAATATGTATATTTTCCCCTTAAATATTCATGGATCTTTGTTGTTCCTAAAATCAACCAAGTATATTACTGAATATGCTAATAGTATATGACTCAATCTTGATCTTAAAGATCATTGATCTTGAACTTTCTCTTCATTATAAATGGGATTTGCTTTTACTGCTATGTGTACATAATTAAGGGGTTGTACCATACTCTTTAATTATACGTTCTTCAGAAGTCGTGAAGGTGTGAAAAAGAAATATTTAAAACATAACAAGTAAACAATATGTTTATTGTTGGCCTATTGCTATTTCATATTGTGTTATCTATTTCTCAAATCACAACCCTTTGGCGGTGATATAATTCCTGGAAAATTTTTGTTTAGATTTTCCTCATGGCAAGTTACAACTTGTAAAAAAATACATACAATTAATCTCTATGTGATAAGAAATTATAACATGTCGACAGCATAATATGGGCATGAATCTGTTATGAAACGTATGGCATAATTGATCCTTTTGCATTCCATGCAGGATGAGCCAAACAAATATAGTGAATTTTTCTAAATGTGGATAGTGACTATATCATGATGTATTAAGGACAAGAAGAGGGAAATATGACTCCCTTCTTCAAACCTTCTGTGAGATAAAGATTTGATTTTCAGTATGATCTTGATCTATGCATGAAGCCATTCTTTTCTTATTAATTTTCTCTTTCTGTTTGTCAGAGCACACATGCCTTTGAATTAGTGTTGACATCTGGCAATAGATTTTGCTGATTGGACAAGTGCCTGCAGTTTACCTGCCTTTGCCCTGTAGAACACTTTTGCCCCAGAGATTTGTCAGGCAATCTCTTTAAATATGAAAGGCTTTGAAGAATTGGCTTTCCCCACAAACTGGAGGAGGAAACTGGAATCCAGTAAAATGGATATGTGGGAGAATGCTGCCCCAGGTGCCATGAAACTTTATTGATTCTTATCTTGATGGTTTTGGATTTTCAGTTGGGTTTACTGTTTATGTGTCACCCAGGAGTGTTATTGCAATATGGACAGCTATATAAGTCTTTTGAAATAAATTAAATAGAAGTGCTTTCCAATCACCTTCTTCCTAAGGCTAGGACAAAATAATTAGCCCTAACATTACACCAAACTAACATTTTCCTTGTTAAATACATACAGGTAATCTCTGAAAGTTAGCTAACATAGTTTAGATATTCACCAAGCAGAGGTAATATTTTTTCCAAAAAAAAGAAATCTTTGAATAAGATAACAAGCATAGAAATACTGACTTTAAAGCTTTAAAGAAAACATTGAGAGCCATATTGAAGCTCCCATTGACAGAACAAGCTCTAACAAGTGACAGAAATACTCAGAAAGAATAATTGTCTGACAAATTTGTGAAGGCTGAATATATCACAGCCATCTATCCACGGAGTACCTTAGGTCTAACATATTTAACCCACAAAGTAATCTACAGAGGCCTTCCAAATTTTTCTTGGTTTCAGTCTTGTTCAATTTTCTAGAAAAAAAAGGGATACAGGTGTAAGAAGAGGTTTGATGACCTTTTTTTTCTCCCTGTTCAAACGTGTTCAGTCCTCGGACACTGCCTGAATAAGTCCCTGAAGTTTTTCTGGCAAGTTTTTTTCTGAAGGGGTTTGCCTCGTTCCTAGGCCTGAGAGAAAGTTATTGGTCCAAGATGATCCAGCTACTTCAAGATCAAGGTGGGACAAAAACTCAGATTCCTGGTTTCTGGCTTAATGCTTAAGCACTTCACCAAACTGGATTCTGATAACCTAAAATTCCTTAAATGACCACGTAATCAGTAGAAACAAGCTTGTGTGATAACTAGAAGGATCATTTATTATAATCTTAGAATCTATGGTCAAGAATGAATGCTTAGAAGTATGTCACTTTTCTCCAATCTGATCTTCCAGAAAATATATAACTGGGAGAAAGCTTGAAGTCTTTATTTTATCCATGTTGTATTTTTTGTCATTATTCATATCAACAAATCACCAAATTTTGCAATGAAGGCATTAAAAAAATAAAATGCAAATGGAGCTATAATCACTATATGACAATAAAAACAAACAAGTGAACATTGCATATACTCTGGAATCAGGTTAGCCATCCAGCAACACTAATTCTCAAATAATCTTCAGAACAGCTCTGTCTTGGCAGAGCTTTAGAAAAGATACCAGGGTTGGCATCAACCAAATATTAGTAAATCTCAGCAGACAGACTGAATGACTAGCTAGCAAATATAAATTATTTTTATTTGTATCTTATGTAACTCTTAAAGTTTATTTTTAAATAATTGTAAGAACAAAACGCTAGCTGACCTAGTGATCCAACAAAAGGCAAGATTTCTCTTTTACTGTGTAATATTTAGAAATGAATTGGTCATTGTAATTGGCCAGTTCAGTCTGAATGTAATCTTAAAATTCCTTTAATTTTTATGATTGTCTCATCTATGGTTTTAAGGAAATGCTTCCTATCTTATGATTGATTAGGATGTATGTTCTAATATTTCATTAACTTACAATGTTAAGCTGGTCTGTAAAGCATTTTGCTTCCAATAGCCAAACCCCTAAGTATGAAACAGCAATTTATGTTAAGGTCAACATAGCTTTATTTTATTCACTTACAACAGTCTTTGTACATCCCATTTTTCTTTAGTCTTTGGACCTCAATCTTTCCTCTATCAACTGTAAGATAAACTGTAAAATAATTGCAACTTGACTCTCGACAATGTAGGGGCAAACTTCAGTTTATCACTACTATATACACTTTTATTTGGGTTATAAACAATGCTATATAGCCTTCCAGTTTTCCACATGTTTTTTCATTTGGCTTAGAAAGAATGCCAATATACCAGCAATCACAGACTGCATAGGGGTAGGCAAGAAGTTAATGAAAATGAAAAGGCAACTACACCATTGGAGACAGGATTTATAAAGAAACATAGAGAACCCACAGTTTTCCAGATTTTGCTGTACTACAACTTCTAGTATCCTTTACCATTAGCCATGCTTGCTGGTGTGCTAGTTTCACTACAGCTCTATATTAATCAGAGAATTAGAGTTTCTCAACCCTTTTTGAAAAGCAGATTGCTGATCACTCAGGAGACTGGAGGCTAAAACATATGAGGAACGGTTGCTGGAATTGGGTATGTCTAGTCTAATGAAGAGAAGGACTATGGGTGACATGATAGCAGTGTTCCAATATCTCAGGGGTTGCCACAAAGAAGAGGGAGTCAAGCTATTTTCCAAAGCACCTGAAGGCAGGACAAGAAGTAATGGATGGAAACTAATCAAGGAGAGAAGCAACCTAGAAATTTCCTGACAGTTAGAACAATTAATTAGTGGAACAACTTGCCTCCAGAAATTGTGAATGCTCCAACACTGGAAGTTTTTAAGAAGAGATTGGACAACCATTTTTCTGAAATGGTAAAGGGTTTCCTGCCTGAGCAAGGGGTTGGACTGGAAGACCTCCAAGGTCCCTTTCAACTATTCTATTCTGTTCTGTTCTGTTCTATTCTATTCTATTCTATTCTATTCTATTCTATTCTATTCTATTCTATTGTCTGAAAAGATTGTTGTATTGGCAACCACAGAAAAAGATTGTAGCGTCTGCCTTTTGATGCACTTGTTGATGGCTTTTCAGAGTTTTATCAACATTAATACAAGCCTCAGTGTTCCTCCAATTTACAGAAAGAAGCTGAAAGGAAGGCCTCTTCAGTACACCCTTCCCCTCATGTGAACACATTTCATTGCCCAAGCTTGTCTTCATTTTATTATATAATGCTGTTTTTCTTCCTTGTCCTTATTGTCACTTGTTCCTTGGCCAGGCAGAAAGCCACTGAAAAAGCAGAGGATGGCAGCCACCGCTTTTTTATGATATAATACATTTATTTGCATCTATTATATAGTTGTACTTATATTTAATATATATATTATATTGTTAGAAAATAAATAATCTTCAAAGGCCTTCTATCACTTTGCAGCCATTTGCACCTCTTGCTCAGTTGATTTTCTTTTTTTTTGGTATAAATTTTATTAGTTTTTATAGGGTTAGGAATAAGGTGGGGTCGGGGTTGGGTTGGAATTTGGGTTAGAGTTGGGGTTGGGGTTTTTCCAAATAACATTCTCAATATTTAACAAATAGCATAATGTCTAGGTTCATGTGTTTAACAAACAATAATAGATAATAGTTAATTATTGTAAACAATATGTTAATTAATTGCTCAATAGTCTTCTTCTTGCTAATATATATTCAAAGTTACATATCACATTCCTTTCTCTCTAACTCGTTTTTCTAGCCATTGATAGAAATTATCCCATATTCTAAAATACACTGAGTCTTCTTTCTCTTTTATCTTTAAAATCAATCTATCCATTTCTGCACACTCTAAAATTTTCTTAATTAGTACTTCTTCGGCTGGTAAATTTTCATTTTTCCAATGTTGGGCAAATACAATTCTTGCTGTTAGTACGTGTAGTATTAAATATATGAATCTTTCTCATAATTTGCTCCTATTTTTCCTAACAAAAATAATTCTGGCTTAAAGTCTATTTGTTTTTTAGTCATTTTCTCCAACCATAAATGTATTTTAACCCAAAATCTTTTTGCTTTAGGGCATGTCCACCAGATATGATAATAAGCACCTGGTCTTTGTTTGCATTTCCAACAGTTCTTTGAAGTATTTTTAAACATTTTTGCTAATCTCACTGGTGTCATATGCCATCTGTAAAACATTTTATATAAGTTTTCTTTATATGCCACTGCTTTAGTTAACTTAACATTTATTTCCCATAACTTTTGCCAGTCTTCTAATTCTATATTATATCCAAAGTTATTTGCCCATGTTACCATTGTTCTTCCTCCATCTTTAAGTTTAACAGAAATCTATAGAGTTTCTAAATCAACTTTTCATCTGTTTTTAACAGTATCTGATCAAATTCTGTTTGCTCTTTATAAAATCCCATTGTTTTAGCATCTTTTTCATATCTCGTTTGAATTTTCAGATATGGCCACCATGCTAGATCAATACCCTGTTCTTGTAAATCTTGTCTGTCTTTCAATTTTCCTTCATTGTCCAAAATATCTTTATAAGTCAGAACTTTATTCTAGTTAATTAAATTTGGGTAAGCAAAAGCTTCCATTGTTGAAAGCCATCCAGGTATCTTAATATATTTTTTTATTTTATTTTTTCCCATTCTGAAAGATGTGCATTCCTTATAAAATGGTTTTGGAAGTATCTATGTATTTTATTCTTCCCATACCACAGAAAAACATTCCAACCAATTTGTAGGTCATGCCCCTCTAGATACAACAGTCTTTTGTCTCTAAGCATTATCTATTCTTTAAGCCATGTTAAAATAGTTGCTTGATAGTATAACATCCAGTCTGGCAGTCCAAATCCTCCACTTTCTTCCGCTTCTTATAGCATTTTCAATCTAATTCTAGCTTTTTTTCCTTGCCAGATAAATTTCAATATTGTTGTATTCAGTTCATCAAAAAAGGCTTTTCCCAATCTTACAGGAATTGTTTGAAATAAAAAGAGTATTTTGGGTAAGATACTCATTTTCACTGTTGCTATTCTCCCCAACATTGAAAGTTGGAAGTTTTTCCACTTTTCCAAATCCAATTTTATTTGTTTTAGCAGTCTTACATAGTTATCTTCTTTTATTGTTACACATCTTGCTGTTAGATAAATTCCCAAAAAATATGAAGATTTTTTTTGTTAGTTGATTTTTTTTGTTTTTCTGTAGATTCTTTGTTAGCACTTTAGTCTTTTCTCTGTTTATTGTCAACCCTGCCACTTCTCCAAATTTTTCTTTTTCTTTTTTGTAGTATTTTATTAATTTTCTAATTTTACATTTAAGTATTTAAATGTATAGAGCTATTCCTCTTTTCTTTTGAAATGCTAATGCAAAGTGAAGCTAACTAATTTTCGGTTGTTCTAACAACTTATAATGTTGTCTCTTAATGTGTGTTTCTTGAAGACAAATTATATCCATTTTTAATTTTTGTAATCATGTAAAAAATTTTCTCCTTTTTGAAGGAGAATTTAGTTCATTTATATTCATTGAAAAAATCCCACTCTCCTCCATCTCTTTCAATTATATCTAGGTCTTAATCTTCTAGTCCAGACATGTCAAACTCGCAACATCATGTGACATCACACAATGTATCAGGAGAGTTTTGCCATTGCCAGCTATGGGGTGGGTGTGGCTTCTGCATGACGTGTTCAGCCCATGGGCCGGCAGTTTGACACCCCTGTTCTAGTCAATCTTATCTGTCTCTGATCTCTTGGTCTTGCTCCTTCTTCTGTATATGTGTTTTTAATTTCTTCTTCCTCTCTTAGTTTGACTGCTCCTTCTACTGCCATTTCTTCCTGTTTATTTGTTTCTCTCTTTGTACCAGATTCAGAGTCACCTCCTTCCAAAAATGCTCTATGGTTGTCCAAGAATTCCATTGCTTTAAGTGGCATATCCAGTCTATATCTTTTCATATCCCAGTAGATTAAAATCCCTTCTGGAATCAGACATCTGAAATTCACTCCTTTTTCAATTAATTTCCTAGTTAGAAACTGGTATTCTCTTTGGGATTCTCTTATTCTCCTAGGAATTTGTTTGAGGACTACAATTTCTTTTTCTTTGTATTTCAAAGGTTTGTCTCTTACTCTTCTCAAAATCTCATCTCTTGTAGATCTTTTAAGAACTCTAACATGTACTTCCCTGGGGACTTTATTTCTTCTAGCATAGTTTGAGTTGACTTGATAGATCTGGTCTAATTCTCCTTCCATTTGCTGTTTCCCAGTTCCTAATGTGTCTGCCAATAATTCTGTTATCAAGCCTAGGAGATCCTCTTCCTTATCGTTTATTACATTTTGAAACCTTAAAAAGTATGAGGCTCTTTCCATCTTCATCCCAACTATCAAGTCTTCTAGTTCTTCATTTATTTGGATCAACCTCTGATTTTCATCTTTTAAAACTTCTAGTTTCTGGTCAACTTCAGTTGATTTATCTTCTATTTTTTGAATGTTTTGTTGGTTATCTGTGATCATCTGTTTAAAAATTTCAAATTGAGAATCCATATTGTTAATTTTTTTATTCATTTTATCAAAATCACTTTTCAACTCCTCATGGTTTCTCATTGTGACTGCCATGTGAGTAGTGATTGCCTCTTGAATTGCTTGTAGGGTCGCATGTGTGTCCTTTTGGAAGGTATTAGCCTTTTCTTGTTGAAGCATTGTGTCAATTGATCTCTGATAGACTGGATTTGCAGAAGCCAAAGAGGGAGCAGAAGATTCTTTTTTTCCAACTTTAGATAGATTGGGGGCGCTCATCTTTAAATCATACATTGTAATACACCAACTAAGTCAAAATTTATAATTCAATAGGCTCCTAACAAATAGGAGAGGTAAACAATAAAAATAGTAAATAGTAAAAAAGAGCAAAAGGGAAAAAAGAAAAAATATATACCAAAATTTATAATCCAAAATATTCTGTTCGAAGGGATTTCTTATTAGTCACTCTTTCAAAACAGCTTGTAAAAATTCCAGGTCAAGCTGTATTTGTAATCCAGGGAAGTCCGATGACTTCAAACACAGTTTTTATTTATAATTGTAATCCATCCTGTAGGACAGGGCAATCCAAAAAGAGTCTTTCTTTTTCAGCCACAATCTTCAGGAGTTTAAATTCCAAGGATGCCAAAATGTTTAAACTATAAGCTATGTCTGGACATACAGCCAAGTTTTAAGATCAGAGCAACTCAGTAAGATAAAGACAAGGGGGGAAAAAAGCAAGATTGAATGTAGTTCTCAGTTTTGCCACTAAATGTCATTAGGTGTCCATTCCCACCATACTTTAAAAAAGTTTAAGAAGTTAAAACCCGATAGTTCCCAAACAAGGAATAAACAAAACAAAAAAAAGATTTATAAATCCAAAAGTTTTCCAATCTATCCTTCTTTTATGCCTCAGTTATCTTCACAATATTGTTATAAGTCAGTTTTAATTTTCCCAAAGCTTAAACCGCTGCTTATAGTTCAGAAGGGAGGGGTAAGAAACCCCCCCTCCCTGGAGCTTGGGGATTTCTTGCTTTTGAATGCTGTTTCCCAGAACTGGTATTTTTATTTGTAGAGAGATAAGGAAAGTAGTCTCACCTGGATCAGCTGTTTTGCCTTTCGCTTTTAAAATTTGTTGTCTCCGACAATCAACTGCTTCTGGCAGACCACATGGGTGCGGTCAGCCTTTCTTCCTGCCAGTCCTGAGGGCTCCTTTGGATCAAGCGGACCAATTACTGCTGGCTCGCGATCTGCAAAGTTTCACCCTTTGGCCGGTCACCTCTCGGGGTGACTTTTGGTCCTATTGGATTCCCCAGCTGGTAGAAATCGGGCTTGGGGAAGGGAGATTCATTCCCCAGTGCCCATCTTGCAGCAAGGTGACCGGAAACTCCAGCAGCAGCCGCTTTTGATTTGAAGGTCAGAAGAACTAGGTAGGTCAGGAGGATGAAGGACCATATCCAGAAGACTCTGGATTGCTGGCCCCCAGTAGATGCAAACGTTTCAGAAAAAGCCGACTTTGCTGATTTGTGTCAGTTGCTCTGCAAAAGGGCAGAGGCCCAGTTCACACAGAATTATGCAAAGGCTGCAAAGGAAATTGAATCTACCAAACCAGAGAAATGGATTGAATCTGGGACAAGAAATAGTAAAATAATTGGTGGTTAAAAACAGGTTTCTGTTGCAATGGTACAGGTCCAGTGACTCCTCAGCACTATTCAGACTTTTCAGTTGATTACAAAATGGAAAAGCAATGCAGCAATGTATACAAGTGTTTTTCAAACTTGGCAACTTTCTAGCTGAGAATTTGCCAAGTCTGAAAAACAATACAATCCTCAGTTTTATATTATTTATATTTATATAACATAATGTCTCCTTTAAAAAAAAACATTCCAAAGTATTCTCTTGTTTCTAAATCCTGAGATTGACTTTACAAGTTATTTTTCCAAGTATAGTATAGTGAGCAATGAACTCATGTAAGTTTATATGATTATTGCTTTTTATAATATTTAGTTTGCCTTACTAAAGTTTCATTTCCTCTGATCTATAAACCACACTGGTAATGCTAATACTGGTTTTAGAAGCACTTGTGGACAAAGGAGAGTAATATTATATTGTGTTATGTTCTTCTATTAAACCAGAAATTGCTTTTTAAACACTGAGTTGAACATGAGTCAAAGCAAATATAAAGCAGAAATAATGAATGCAGCAGAAGATGTCTATGTGTTAATTGAACCATCCTTTGATAGATTATCTTGTACTACTAGACTACAGCATTATGAAAACATCTTCAAGAAGAAAATTAGTATATTAAAGGAAACAATTGGTTTATTTCTTTTGGGGATGTAACAATCTATGCTGTATCAGCAAGCTGAGCATATACTATCAAATGCAAATAACAGTGGGGAAATATAAATTCCTGATAGGAATACGGGGAAGAAAAAGGTGATACAAGGCTTCTTTTAGAAACAAATATTCAAAGATGATCTCTCATTTAGTTGATCACAACTCAGCTCTTTATTTCCTTAATTTATTTATCAACTCTGGGTGGCTTACAAATAAAAAAAGACAATACATATACAAAAGATCGCACCTGAATAGAACAACAGTGCACTAACTATAAACCATCCATAATCAAAGGTGACTCTATAGTCACCCTATCCTGAAGGTCTGGGAGAACAACCAGGTCTTTAACAGCTTCCTAAACATCATAAGGGTGGGATTTACATGAACCCCAAGTGATGATATAATTCCAGAGTTAGGTACTGCAACAGAGTAGGTGTGCTTACTGGGTCATAGAAGGTGAGATTGGATATGATCTGGAGCACACCCACTTTACTTGTTTGCACTAGACATGCAGAAACAACTAAAGAAGATCCTCAGATAGGCAGATCCTCTGCTATGAATTTATAGAGATAACCAGAACGTTGAATTGCACCTTGAAGCCAGGTGGCAGCAATCAGAGCAGTGAAGTCATATGCATAAAACACAATACTTTCCATGGTGCCACATTGTCAACCAGCTGTAGATGGTCCAGATTGTTTTCAAGGGCAGCTCCATATTGAGTGCATTACAGTAATCCAATTGTGAGGTGACCAAGGTATATGTAACTGACTGAATGACCTCCCAATCCAGGAAAGGGCACACTTGGCAAATTAAATGCACTTGTGCAAAGGGTCTTTTGGCTACAGTAGCCACCTGTTCTTCAAGCAGGAGCTGAAAATGCCTGATGAACTTTAGACTATACACAAGTCTTGAATGAGGAAGTGAGTCAACAATAGAATATTCCTGTATCTGGGGTGCCTAAACAGACTCAGCCACTTACCCTTGTCAAGATGAAATATGAATCTATTCCTCCCATCCAGACCTTTGCAATGTCCAGTCATTGGGTTAAGATTTTGACAGCATTTCTTGGCTATCCTGAAGTCAAGATATACAACTGATTATCATCAGTTTATGGATGCTACCAGACCAAAACCAACATATGACCCCATTCAGTGGTTTTATGTAGATGTTAAATGGAAGTTGAGGCAGTACTTCACCATTCCAAAAGTGGACAATATCTCTCCCTATATGCCAATACATTGGAATTGGCCATAGAGAAAAGAGAAGACCTTTGTAAAATGGTGCCTGTCTCATCCCTGAATTCTGTCTAAAAGATTACCATGGTCGATGGAATTGAAAGTTCCAGAGATACCAAATAGTTTTAGAATGATTGTACCACCCCCATCCTGGTTCCAATACAGGTCATCTACAAGTGTGACCGATGACATTTACATATTAAACTTTGGCCAGAAACCCAATTGAAATGGGTCCTTCTTAACAGAATTTAAGTTACAATAAATAAAACTAAAGATCCAGGATCTTTCTCTAACATAGGCTAATCAAGTACATGTAGACAACTTTGATCTACAAATCAAAGCAATGGACAGTGAAGTTTTGTTTTCACATATTTTTACATAGTTACACTAAGACTGAAGATATAACTTGATAGTGAAACCTTCTATGTTCCATTAAATTTTAGTCTATCTTTTATTGATTCCCTCAATCTTTTTCAAGGGAAGAATGCATCCCTTTGTACAAATCAGAATGCTATTAGGTCTTTTGTGTTTTCAGAAGAATTATATCTCCAGGTTTACAATGTTCCTCATGAACATATTGATCACAGTGATATTTGATGCTTATTACTTCTTTCCAAAGCATTTAAAGAAAATGGGTTTTGTTAAATCTACTGATAACCTTCAAGATGTACATCCATCAGATCAACTTATAGGTTGACTTCCCTTCCAACAAAAAAGTAAGAAGAATATTGATTTACATAATTGTTAAAAATATGGACAAAACATTGAAGTCAAATATTCTATCTGATATCTAATATTCCAAACATAATTTAATAATGGCCTGCTAAATTGTTCCAGCTGATGATCACTATAGGGATAATAAAATTTGATTGTGACTTGTTTACCCTATAAATTATAACTTTCATTTAATTATTTTACTTTTTAAAAAGTGGACCTTGATCTGAATTAATCTTGCTGTAAAAATTATGGTGTGTAAAGCACTTTCTTCATATATCTGTACTGATATTAATAACTTTTTTTAAAAAAAAATTGTTGCAAAGGCATTTGTTTAGAAAATAAAAAGTAATTACTTAAATATTTTCTAATGTTTTTCTATCAGGGTCCAAAGACAGCTAATGTGGATCCCTGGGTCCCAAATATCATATCTATGTAGAAACGTCTTCTAAAATAATTCTTTTAAAATTTATCAAATTCCATAATATACTTATTTTTTTAAAAAAAATCCTTTTAATTAATTAAAGGTGTTTATTGGGGAAGCTGTTCTTGCTTGAAAGCTAAGCACCTAAGATGTCTCTGAGCCTTCCCTATATTTTACAGATATTCTTGGGAAAGGAAATATTAGATACAGCAAAGTACTTTGTTTGGAAATATAATCAGTTGCTAAGGGGGAAAAAACAAAGAAGAACTCGGGTTATAGAGAATGTTCTAGAAATTAAGAAGGAGAAACTTCCTCATTAGTTTTGCTTTTTGAGTGGTGATTTGGCCAGATCTGCTATAGCAATCATAGCAATAACATGTTTTTGATTTCCAAATATGTGCAGCAGCTCAAAAAAAAGTGTCAACATTAAATCAAAGGAGATTGTGCTAGAATATAAGATAAGATAACA
>NW_015386405.1:1456957-1506809 GCF_001527695.2 Protobothrops mucrosquamatus | reverse complement strand
CTCTCAAAGTGAAACACATACATGACACACACCTAAACATACTATGAACAACATATGTATAGACCCACATCCCTACATATATGTAGCAAATAAATATTAAATATTGTCCATCTTGAATATATAACGGAAGGAGGAAGCTTGAGAGTTCGCAAGGTTAATGCTGTATGGAATGAAACTCTGGCTGAATCTGGATGTTCTGTGTATGTATATGTATGTGTGTGTGTGTGTGTGTGTGTTTAATTTACATCAGAATATTTTAATGTTATGAATCTATGCAAAAATAGATGTAAGATCCCATCAAGAACTGTTTCGCAATTGGAGAAAGTTACTCAACTTAGCTGTAATATAAATACATAAGCTGAAAAATCTATTTAAAAATCCCTGATATCCTACAAATTCCTGTGGTGTTTTTATATACACAGGTTATCCTCATGCTTCTAAATGGGATAATTCCATTTGTAAAGAATGTATCTTTCTTACCTCTGCTGTAAATTTACCATAACAAGGCACCAGCGTTTGTCTTATCTTGGCCTGAGTGATACAGATGAAACTCATCGATGGACCAGGCAATCCCTGTGCTGGATTTTGTTTTTTTATTAATTAAGATGTGGGGAGTAAATTATTACTGTTATTAACTAGACCAGTAAAATTTGGTTTGTAGAGATAATCATGAACTTATCTACCACAGCCCACTTCAGTACTGAAATGAAAAGGTTATTTTGATTCAGATTTACATCACCTCCTTATTATAAAGATAAGAGGCCATAACGTTTCATGATATATTTGATATAAAATAAAATAGCATTGAAGCCATCCAAACTATCAACATTATGTAAAATGGATGGCTGCTTATATAGCCAGAGTAAGAACTGGAATGGGTGATAAGCATTGTTATAGGGTTATAAATAAAATAAATGATTGGAAAGATTTAGGTGAGGAAGCAGGAATAGTATGAAAATTGGGGGAAAATAAGTATGTAGGCTGCAATTCTTGATTTAAAGAGAAATAAAGCTGATCTTAGTCAAAGACACATTTTTGGACTTAAACAGATTTTAATAAACTCAGTGTAATGATAAGAGGGATCCCATGGCAGGAAATGTTAATAGAAAAATAAGTTCAAATTGGTTCTTTCAACAACATATCAACATGCCATATGTGTATAAATGTATACGTGTGTGTTTTTCTTTATGTGCATGTATGTGTGTGGGTATATGAATACACACTCACACATATTACATGATTCTACAATCAAGATAAGTAATTTGTTCAAGACTGAAACTATTATCATATAACAACAACAACAACAACAACAACAGTAGTAGTAGTAGTAGTAGTAGTAGTAGTAGTAGTAGTAGTAGTAGTAGTAAAGTTGGAAGGGACTTTGGAGATCATCTAGTCCAATCCCCTGCTCAGGCAGGAAACTCTATACCATTTCAGACAAATGGCTGTCCAATCTCTTTTTAAAGACTTCCAGTGTTGGAGCATTCACAACTTCTGGAGGCAGGTTTTCCACTGATTAATTGTTCTAACTGTCAGGAAGTTTCTCCTTACTTCTAGGTTGCTTCTCTCTTTGGTTAGTTTCCATCCATTGCTTCTTGTCTTGCCTTCAGGTGCTTGACTCCCTCTTCTTTGTGGCAATCCCTGAGATATTGGAACACTGTATCATGTCCCCCCACATCCTTCTCTTCATTAATAAAGAGAAGGACAAGGGGGGACATGATAGCAGTGTTCCAATATTTCAGGGGCTGCCACAGAGAATAGGGAGTCAAGCTATTTTCCAAAGCGCCTGAAGGCAGGACAAGAAGCAATGGATGGAAACTAATCAAGGAGAGAAGCAACCTAGAACTAAGGAGAAACTTCCTGACAGTTAGAACAATTAACCAGTGGAACAACCTGCCTCCAGAAGGGGTGAATGCTCCAACACTGAAAGTTTTTAAGAAGAAACTGGACAGCCATTTGTCCGAAATGGTATAGGGTTACCTGCCTGAGCAGGGGGTTGGACTTGATGACGTCCAAGGTCCCTTCCAACTTTTTTTTTATTATTATTATTATTATTATTATTATTATTATTATTATTATTATTATTATTATTATTATTATTATTATTGTTGTTGTTGTTGTTGTTGTTGTTGTTGTTGTTGTTATTATTATTATTATTATTATTATTATTATTATTATTGTTATTATTATTATTATTATTAAACTAGATATCCAGCAACCGTTCCTTGTAAGTTTTAGCCTCCAGTCCCCTAATCATCTTTGTTGCTCTTCTCTGTACTCTTTCTAGAGTCTCAGCATATTTTTTACATCATGGTGACCAAAACTGGATGCAGTATTCCAAGTGTGGCCTTACCAAGGCATTGTCAAGTGGTATTAATAATTCATGTGATCTTGATTCTATCTCTCTATTAATGCAGCCTAGCACTGTGTTAGCTTTTTTGACAGCTGCAGCACACTGCTTGCTCATATTTAAGTGATTGTCCACTAGGACTCTGAGATCCCTCTTACAGTTACTACTATTGAGCAAGATACCTTCTAAACTATACCTGTACATTTGGTTTTTCTTGCCTAAATGTAGAACCTTACTTTTTTCATCATGGAATTTCATTTTGTGAGATAGTGCCCAATGTTCAAGTCTGTCAAGATCCTTCTGTATGTTGAGCCTGTCTTCTGGAGTGTTGGCTATTGCTGTCAGCTTGGTGTTGTCTGCAAATTTGATGAGTTTCCCATCTATCCCCTCATCCAAATCATTGATGAAGATGTTGAAGAGCCCTGGGACCAGAACAGAGCCTCGGGGCACCCCACTACTTACTTCCCTCCATGTAGATGCAGTTCCATTGAGGACTACACACTGAGTACGGCCGATCATCCAGCTACAAATCCATCTGGTGGTGATGTCTAACCCACATTTTTCTATTTTATCAAGTAGTAGATTATGATTTACTTTATCAAATGCCTTACTGAAGTCCAAATATATTAATACTATATTAATACTTTGATGTGAATTGCAGTGGTGCTTTCTTTTTTATCGTATGTTTAGTTTTGGATGAAAAGTGAAATAATCCTCTACAAAATGGCAATTAATACAAATAGAATTTTTACTTTTCAATACTTTAAGGTTTTTTTTAAAATAAATTGAATGTTAATGATAGTGTATAAACATTATTGCTTTGATATCTGCATCAAGATAATACAGTATATCATGATTTACAATAATATAGTAGAAAGGGGAAAAGATGGCAAAAAAGGATAGTTCTATTTAAGAAATATTAACAGAACAATTTGAAACAATTAAATGTAGCAAGCAATGGAGGAGGGGGCAGAAAGAGAAAGGATGGAAGCTGGTGGCTGGGCGAAAGAGGGATATAGCATAGAGGAACTGGAAAGGGAGTCAATAATAAAGAATAGACAGATACCCTGGAATTTGAGCTTAGATATGACATAAAAGTGAACAATGAGAACAAAGAATTTAGGGAAGGGAAGGGTAATAATCAGTTATATCAGCATTTGGTTGATATTGATTAAACATATCTTAGAAGGAAGGAAGGAAGGAAGGAAGGAAGGAAGGAAGGAAGGAAGGAAGGAAGGAAGGAAGGAAGGAAGGAAGGAAGGAAGGTAGGTAGGTTCAGGTGATCTTGTAATATTAGTGTGGCTTTAGGTTCCTCTGTTTTCTTTCTAAACATATTTAATGCACAATATTTTATCTCAAAATCAATATCTGAGTGAAAAATATTATTTCCTCCCCTTTTTACTGAAATACAAAACTATTGCAGTTGCAACAAGAAAAAAATACTTCAAAAATTATAGTGACTCTAGCATGGCACACTCATAGAATTAAGTCACTAATTTCTACAATAAGACTGATAATGTCATTGTGTAATAGGCAATTGCACACAATGTTCTGAACTTTGCATTTCACATGAGTTCTCCTTTTATATTCTTCCTAAACTAGTAGTGATTTAGATGATATTTATGACAGATAATCAACACTATCTTCTCTCTCAGACTGCAAAATATCCTTGTATTAATTCTTGTTATCAATGTATATATTTCTGATTTACTTCAGTAAATGTATACGTTTAGACGCAGGGGTAGTCAACCTTGGCTCTTTTATGACTCGTGGACTTCAACTCCCAGAATTCCTGAGCCAGCCATGCTGGCTCAGGAATTCTGGGAGTTGAAGTCCACGAGTCATAAAAGAGCCAAGGTTGACTACCCCTGGTTTAGAGGAAGGAAACTAAAATGATCAGGAGACTGGAATAGCTCCTTATGAGGAAAGACTGACATTTGAGGCTCTTTAGTCTAGAAAGGAGGCTGATGAGAAGGCACATGATTTAAGTGTATAAAATTATGCATGGTGTGGATATAGTGGAAAGGTGAAGCTACTTTCTTCTTCTAGAACCACTCAATGAAATTAAATCCCAGAAGAACCAACATTTAATTATGTATTGTGTTAAAAAAATCCTTTTGTCTTGATTCTTCCAGGATTCAATTTCATTGGTTCAGGAAAGAGATAAAAGGAATTTGTCACACAACACATAATTGAATTTTGGGAGTCACCACTACAAGATATGCTGGCTATCAGCTTGTTGGCTTCATAAAAGTTTGGAACAACTCATGAAACTCATGGGATCAATTGCTATTATTCTTTATGGCAGTGGGCCTACTTCTGAAGTTTTTCTGGAGACTAGTGGCTTCCTTGTGCTATTGGTTAACCATAGTGAGAACAAACTACTACGTCTTATGAGATAGGGTCCAATCCAGAAGATCACTGCTTATGTTATAAGCTCCCAATACCTGGAATATCTGTAAATGGTCTTCTTTGATAATTGTCAATTCTTGGTGGTCTGCTTAGCTAAGAATCATACACTTTTTAAACTTTAAGATGATATATTTTATGAACCTTTCTGGCTTTGAATTCCCCTCATATATGGGGTTATTAAATATCAGGTTCAAGAGCAAGAGATATAGACTGATATTTTTTTTTGTCAAATTACCTCTGGATTCTTACCACAATTATTTTCATTTTATTTGCATTTGGCCAAATGCTTTTTCTTGGAGGTTTAATATGTTTGATTTGCAAACATTCTTATCTAAATTAAAGTGCGTAAGAGGTTTTTCTCTAACAAAGTTATGCTATTTCATTATTTAAAACATCATTTTCCCCACAGACATTTCAATCAAGATTCTCAGTAATTCTATGAAGTATTCATTCCAATGGACATAATCTTAGAGATAGATGCAGTTTTGTCTTCCTCGGCTTCGGCTTTAGGATTTGAGAATATTAATATTGCCAATCAACACAGAACAAAATGTAATCACAAACTGTCCTAGGTTTACTGATACAGTATTTAGTATTTCATATAGATTGGCACAACATGATTTTTCTTGTGCATATATATGTTGGTTGCCAAGGGTCCCTCAGTTCTTTGATTATGCCTTCAAGGAGCCATTCTTGCAGATATTTTCAAACATAGTTAGGAAGTGCTAATTGGCAGAGTTTATCTCTAAATGATTATATAAGGAAATACAGTTTTCTAAACCTTTGTCACAATCAAAATTGCATCAGGTATGCTCTTCCTTTTTCTGTTCCTTAGAAATAAGGGAAATCCCTCAGTTGTAATCTATCTGATCACTGTTTTTTTTTTATCCCATCAAAAAGGAAGACAGATTCTATATATCAGCTTGAACCAGAACTCTATAAAAGCTTATATTTCAAAATTAGTGTTATTGACATTGCAATCAGATGGTTCCTAATAATCTGGAAAAATACAATTGCAAAGAATTATAAACTCAGACAGTATCTGCATTTAGTTTCACAGTTTCATACATTTATCACTCTTGACTGTTGGATCAATATTTTAGAACATCAAGTCCATTTATTCAAATTCATCAGTCATCACAGACAAATAAATATGAAAAAAATCTGGTTTATTATTACATAGCAATAGTATTATGTTAAGGGAGCATTTAAACAAAGCATTGTGACATTACATAATTTATCCAATTTACAAAAAGGCTCAACAAATATTGTTTTGATGGAGAGGATGTAAAGAAATTTCTAATAACAAAATTTCACACCTCTCTAACTAGTGTAAAATATCATTTTCAAGTGCAAATTTAGAAAATAAGTTTTTTTAAAAAATACAAAAGCAAGAAAGCTTTTTATCTTTTTCTTCATTATTTAATTTATAGAGAATGATGTTTGCTTATTTTTTGGTTTGTTTATTTATCAATCACATTTATATAGCTGCAAATCTCCTCCAAAGGGGAGTCTGTGGCACACAACAATAAATAAAACAGCCAATATAAAATGGAATAAAAATCTAAAAGTCACAGTAATAAATAATAAAAACTAAAATATTAACCCTGGGTGAAAGGAGAACAAAAATAGTTCCCTCAGCATATAGCCATAAGGATAAATCTCCAGGCCTGGCTGCATAACCAGATTTTGAGGGCCTTATAAGAGATCAAAATGGATGGGGACAATCTAATTTCAAGAGGAAGGATGTTCCATATAGTGGGCAATGTTAATGCTGACCCTAACAACTGGAACTTTTTAATTTGCTAGGTTTCTAAGGTGATTCATATGTGTATATGTGTGTGCATGTGTATATGCACATATACACACATCTTGAAAGTAAAATGAATAATGCATCAGTGATAATGCCCTGAAAAGTTGCATACACTACAAGGATTAAACAATGGATGAGGGAAAAATAAGATTCATACGATATCAATAAAAAAATTAATTGAAAAATTAAATCTACATCATACATAGTAATTCGTTTTTTAAAAATATAAAAAGATTTCAAAAATAGATAAAGAATACATGAGATAGAACACATACAGTAGCTCCAATCCTATCCTTAATGTTTATTTACATTTACATAAAATAATTTTCGATGGCAAGCCTGGTAGAACAAGAATTCTTCATAAAATGCCAAATTTCATATATCCAGAATACTAAATCTAAAATTTTGGAAGAAGTATTTGGAGTAGAGTGACTGAATGTAATACACAGAGCAATGCCTAATTCTACAGGAATAAGCAAATTGAAGCGATAAGGAGCTCAAGTCTGAATACCAATCAGAGATAAGGAACTTAACTGCCATGAAACAAATTATCTTTGACGATAGTAGCCTAGAAAATCAATGAAAGGACAGCTAAGATGACAAATAATGGGAGGCCAATGGCATGCAACTGGTAAAAGACTAAATCAAAAGCTGGTCAGAGCTAATCAGAAGATCTCCCCATCTTATATCATGTGGCCAGAATACAGCAGGACAAATGTGTGTGCATGCGGGGGGAGGGGTTGCGTGATATTTAACAAATTATAATTAAAAACATCAACTTTGTACATTAACAAAGTCTGTGCATTGTGTGTTCTCTTGATCACTTCCTTACTGAAAAACTGTAATGATTCACCTTCCCATTTACATCTTTAAATTCTACATTTTCTCAAGGTCATATTAGTGTATGCTGTAATTTGAAACCCTTGAAAAGAGATCCAGGATTGGACATGAAAAAAGTCATATGAGTCAAAGAGCTTTCAAAGTTTCTATAATATCAGCACAAGAAATTTCACAGCTAATCTTTTAAAAACAAACAAAAATGTATTAAGCTCATTCTTAAATAATATTATTTTCTGGTATCTCTGTCCTTATTTGAACACATTAATAAATGTATTATAGGCCATAATAACATCATCAATTGCTACAAAATTAGTTAATTTTTCCCTAGATGTTATTTAATTACAGCATAGCCTGATTTAAGGATCCACTTTTTGTATAATGGATGCAAGGAGAATGTAAAGATTTTGTTCCACGTTTTGCAGTAATTTTGCAGTAATATTGTTTACTTGGGATGTTTGGATTATCAGGAAAAAAATCAAAATAAAATATTTAAAGAGTAAAATATGGAGGAGAATGTTACAAAATGTTTGAAGATATATGCAAGTGGATCTATACCAGAATTATATTTATAATAAGAGCCAATTTAATATGATGCTTAAGGTGCTAAACTAGAAGCAGCAGATTGTAAGTACTACCACTCTCTTAGATGTGAAAACTGCTTGGTTACTTTGAATCAATCATTCTGCCTTAATCCACCCCATCTCAGAGGGCTGTCATTATGGAAATATAGGAGGAAGGAGCCTTATGTATGCTATCTTAAGTAGCACGATATAAAGGTTACATAATAATAATAATAATAATAATAATAATAATAATAATAATAATAATAATAATAATAATAATAATAATAAAAAAAAAAAAGTTGGAAGGGACCTTGGAGGTCATCTAGTCCAACCCCCTGCTCAGGCAGGAAACCCTTTACCACTTCAGGAAAATGGCTGTCCAGTCTCTTCTTAAAAACTTCCAGAACAGAGCCCTGGGGCACCCCACTACACACTTCCCTCCATGTAGATGCGGTTCCATTGAGGACCACATGCTGAGTCCGGCCAGTCAGCCAGCTACAGATCCATCTGGTGGTGATGCTGTCTAACCCACATTTTTCTATCTTATCAAGTAGTAGGTTGTGATCTACTTTATCAAATGCCTTACTGAAGTCCAAGTAAATTATATCCACAACATTCCTCTGATCCACTAATTTTGTCACTTGGTCAAAGAATGCAATAAGATTTGTCTGGCATGATCTGTTTTTGACCAACCCATGTTGGCTTTTAGTAATGACTTTGTTTGCCTCTAGGTGTTCACTGATTCGTTGTTTGATTATCTTTTCCAGAATCTTCCCAGGTATTGAGGTCAGGCTGATAGGTCTGTAATTTCCTGGGTCCATTTTTTTTCTCCTTTTTTGAAGATGGGAACTACATCAGCAGAAAAGGTCAGGAGGCCATCAAGGGGTCACGAGGTCCTAGAAACTTTTTATATCAAGTTACCAAGACTCTAGTGTAGACGGTCAAGGAACTCTTGGGACCCCACATTAGGTAGACCAGGACCACTAAACTTGAGCAGATCCGACCTGTCCACGAGTGAATGGTAAAAGTTGCCTATCTTAACTTGTGTTTCTATTCTGCTTTTTATGGCACTATTTTTTGGTAGTTTGGTCTGTTTTTCCCCTTTGTGTAAAGACAGATGCAAAAAACAAATTAAATAGTTCTGCTTTCTCCCTGTTGCTTGTCACCTTCTTGCCACTTTCCCCCACTAACGGACCAATCATTTCCTTCATTTTTTGCTTGTTTTTTACATGTTGAAAGAAGCTTTTTTTGTTATAAATAAAATAATATAAAGTTTTAGAAGTAGTAACAGGGATTTAATTCTTTGAATAAAAATATATTAATATATATTAAGAATGAGGTAAAAATCTAAAATTAGTGTATTTTTAATGTTACTCCTGATTATATAATATGAGAAAAATACACATATCTCTTAACTATTTCTAAGGATATACATGATCAAGTGGCCTATTTATCTTCACCACCTGTCTGAGAAAAACAATACAATTAAAACTACAAAAACAGCAGAAGCTCCTGTTTCAGAGGGTTACCTGTTGAGAGGTATATTGAATTCTTTTTCTTAATAACATTGGAAGTTTATAATATTGTCTTTTTCATAAAATATTTTCCAACATCCTTCAGTAAATCCAATATAAGTGATATTGAAGGATGATAAAACTCCTGCTGATTGTGCAAATTATCATCTGATTTCCTTGTTAAATGTCCCTGCAATAATATTGACAGATACCTTGACATAAAGATTAACAGTATTATCTTTGGTATCATCCTATACAGAGTAGTTTTCAAGGTCACTAACTATCCTGATGATATTCATTTATTAATGAATATCTATATATTTAATAATATATAGAGTGTTACAAGATTCATATCATGGATTCTATATCCAAAAGTTCAAACTTGTCACTATGTGAAGAATTAGGAATTTACAAAGCTCAGGAGAGACAGCAAAATAAACAATTATTCTTCAGTGTTGCAAGAGCAGAATATATATAATCTTGGATCATAAGTAAGTGATTGCTTTCTATTTATAGGTTGGCTTTCTAGTGATTGTGATAGATGTAATAGAAAGAATGGAATGGACTAATTTGCACCCAATGATCGCTTAGCCTTGTCACAAACTTCTCATCAATCAATAAAGCCACTATTACAGAAGAAATTTCCCAAATGAGTTTACAAATTAAGCTAAAGTATTTGAAAATTGCCTCTACGTGTGTAGGATCTCAGTTTGCAGTTCATGAAAGAAGAGCCTCTACAGTTAACAGCATTCAATTCATGTTATTACTAAGCATTTTACGCTATACAGGTTTGCTTTTGAATCAGGCAATTACGAAGTTCCGGTGAAACCACTGGATAAAATGTCATTCCCAGAAAGCAGACAGCATACATGACAATTACACTGTAGCATCAAATACCTGTAAAGAAGCATAAAATGTGAAAGACAGCATAAAATATATTGGGTGCTTAATGAAGAATTGATGCATACATGTGTTCCAACGGTTAAAAAGTCTTAAGCAAACAGATATTTTTGCATGAATTATAGAAATAAGTTCTCTTTGTGAACTCAAGTCAGCTTATTACTTTTTCAACCATTTTTTTTTAATGGAATACAACTACCAATAGGGTTGGGAGGGAAAACAAAATAAACAAAAATAACATAATAATAATAATAATAATAATAATAATAATAATAATAATAATAATAATAATAATAATAATAATAATAATAATAATAATAAATACTTAATTGTTCTACATGGGTAAATATTGCAATCTGTTTCATATTCATTCACTGGTACAGTATATACCATGAATAAGGTTTCAACCCTTTTTAAAAATTATTTTTAAGAAAGCTGGTCAGGGAGGAAAGAAACTGCTGATTTCAAATGCATGTGAACTGCACCCATTAAAATGAGATTTTCTATGCCTCAGACTTAGTTAAATTACCATCTCCACTACCAATAAAAATGATTGGCTGTGAAAATAAAGAATCTTCAGTACTTAATGTCTATCAATGCATTTGGGAAGTAAATGCTGCAGTGTGAATTGTTCCTTGCACGTAGGATACTGATTTCAATTAAGGGAAAGACATCATTAGAAAGATTTAAGGCATTCTTTAGCCTGTGTTAGGATAAAGCAAATTATGCCTTACATTCTGACAGAGGACAGAGTTATTATACACAGTTCAAAATTAAATTACTAGCTATAATTTCAATAATGGTAGTATATGATTAGGAAATTAAAAACAACGATGCCAGGCTCTCAAGAGGAAAAGATATATGTACCTACAACAATTCTCCCCAAACTTTATTGAAAGACTGGAAAACACTTTAATCAATCTGTCTAATGTTCCACTCACCTAATAATTAATTTAATGAAACTGAACTATGCTGCAATATTTTTAAAAAAACAAAAACAATTGTACAGCATCCTCATGGCTATATGAGAGCCTATAACAAAATACTTATTAGAATTTTGATAACTTTAGTAAACAAGCTATAATTTGATGAATTTCTTATTTAATAAGATTTTTCTCAGTTGAACATGTTTTAAAATAAGTTATTTTTCCCCCCTGAGGTGGTTTCAGCAGAAGACTTGTTTTAATACTGGTACTGATAAGGAAAGCTGGATGGAAAGGCAGTTCCATGGGACATGGGAGATACAAATGAAGAAAGCAATATCATCCTATCATGACACAAACTTTACCTCTTTACTCCATGTATTGTGATATCATAAAGAAGAAATAAAAGGACAGAGCTTGTATTATAATAGGACAGCACTGCTTTCATTTTGAGGAAAACACCAGATCATGTTGAGTCTGTTAAATATATTATCTTGAATGCCCTTAATAGTAGGAATACTACTACTTTGCTGGATTGTTATAATTTGGAAGTCAATTTACCTATTGCCACCACCTATCCACAATAGTCTTTCCTGATACAGTTCAAAATCTATTTCTTATCAATTGTATAAAGATGATAAAAGTCCCATTTAGCAAGGATCTGCTTGCATAATTGTCCAAAGTGTTCCTGATCTTACTATATAGGCCAACTTTTCAGATTCTTGTTTTTAAATTTGCTTTTTTCCAAGGGGCAAAAGAAATGACCCAACTATGAATAAATATCCCAAAGGTGCTTTTTCAAAAGGCAACTGGATTTTATTTTTCCCTGAAGATGTTTTGTTTCTCACCCAAGAAGCTTCATCACCTGGATGACTGAGAATCTCCATAAACATGAATAAATGCCTTAAAAGAGTTTCAAACAATCTAATCCCTACATTTGCCAAATGTCTATTTGTATGTGTTCTGTTTGTGTAAAAAAGAAATATCCTGAAACTCTTGTTTCATCGGCTGTGTAAAAAGCAAGGCTTTATAAAAATGATGCATTTAAAAACATGTTAAAGTAATAGAGCAATTTTTTCCCTTTAAAAAATGATGATGTAACTAGAGCATGGTCAGAAATTGCAACTGAACAGATATTGCAATTATCCACTTGAACAGTTAAGGATTGAGAAATTAAAAAACAACAACAATCCAACTGAGAACAGGTCTTATGAGGCATAGAAGAAAAAATATATTAATGTTGACATAGATTCAGAAATGAAATCACACTATGTCCCTGGGGAACTTTTTATTCATCCAGTCTTCTAAAGAATGAAACAAAACATTTTGTGAAGAGATCATCCATAATTTCAGGAGAAACAATGGAGAAGAACAGTAAGAAACAACAAAAAGGAAAAATTAATTGTTAATGCAACTGGATTTCCTCTGTTGTTGCTAAACCAATCACATGAAGTATGGCTTCAGAATATATTCAATAATGCAACACGGGTTTTTCTTCTTATTAATATTCTTCATGGGCAATTACAGTTCTGTGGGAGTGGTTCTGTTTTTAAGATAAATGTTTACATTTATTTCTAAGCCTCACATTCTGTTTCACCATTTAATCAAGGTGATTTGTCTTTTACCATGAAATGTGGATAGATAATCTATATTCTTCCGTTCTAATAGCTTCAACTTAAGGACCACATCTTAAATTGTTTATTGCTTTTCTGACTTTTTTTTGGGGGGGGGGGAAGCACTGGGAAGAAAAGTTTCAAAATGGACTTTGACCTGAAAACATAGTATAATGTCTTAAACGTCCCTATTTATTTTTATCCCATTCTCAAGTCTTCAAGGAAATGGTGGCATTGCAATCTGTTTTGCCCTTTTCTGTTCTCCCAGTTTAAAAAATATTGTATATATGACACAATTGAAATGTGAAACATACTATTTTATCCATAAATGTGGGTGCCAATTGTCTGTGGCTGTCCAGTCTCTTCTTAAAAACATCCAGTGATGAAGTAATTGTTTTCACTATTAGGAAGTTACTCCTTAATGCCAGGTTGCTTCTCTCCTTGATTAGTTTCTATCCATTGTTTCTTGTCCTGTCCCCTGGTGCTTTAGAAAATAAATTGACCCACTCTTTTTTGTGGCAGCCCCTCAAATACTGGAACACTGCTATCATGTCATCCTTAGTACTTCTTTTCTCCAGACTAGCCATACCCAGTTCCTGTAACTGTTCTTCATATGTTTTAGTCTCCAGGCCTCTTAATTGCTCTTTTCTGAACTTTTTCCAAAGTCTCAACATCTTTTTTGTAATGTGATGACCAAAACTGGATGCAGTATTCCAGGTGTGGTCTTACTAAGGTTTTATAAAGCGGGACTAATTCTTCATGTAATTTTGATTCTATGACTCTGTTTATATAACTAAGGATTGTATTAGCTTTTTTGGCTGGTTCATGTTTAAGTGATCATCCACTAGGACTCCAAGGTCCCTCTCACAGTTACTGTTTTTGAGCCAGGTTTTGCCTAATCTGTACTTGTACCTTTGGTTTTTCCTGCCTAGGTATAAAACCTTGCTTTTCTCCACATTAAATTTCATGTTGTTGGATAGGGCCCATTGTTCAAGTCTATGAAGATCCTTTTGGATCCTGAGCTTATCTTCTGGGGTGTTGGCTATTCCTGCTAGTTTAGTGTCATCTGCAAATGTAATGAATTCCCCTTTTATTCCTTCATCTATGCCATTTATGAAAATATTGAATAATTCTGGGCCTAAGACAGAACATTGTGGTACCCCACTGCTTCCTTCCTTCCATTTAGATGCATTACCATTAAGGACTACTCATTGAATATGATCAGCCAGTTTCAAATCCATGTGGTGATAATGCTGTCTTTGCTGTGTATGCTGGGAGAAAAAAAAAAAGCTTCTGGTTGACTATTACGAGAACTGCATTTTGGAAGAACCAGTCACATCCTGAATTGGTTTTCTATCCTTGCTGAGGATTTAGGATACTATTTGTTTAATTGTAAGAAAAAAAATGTTTTAACTGTTATTATATTGTAAGTTTATTGAATTTCACAGCAGTGTGCAATTTCAATCTGCCAACTATATAATACATTAATGCACGTCACCCAGCCAGCTTTCATGCCTAAAGCTGGACTAAAATTCACAGTCTCCTGGTTTCTAGCCTGATGCTTTAACCCCTAGGCCAAATTGACTCTTCTACATGGAATACATATATTTGGTGCATGCATCCCCCCCAAAAGTTATATTTGTATAGGGATATGTGTGTGCGGGTATATTGGTTTATATACCATAGTATTGAATGCACACTCACACAATATATAGATACACTTATAAAAGTGTTTATTTGGAACACCAGCCAAAAATAAATAAATAAAAACCAGGAAAATAAAAATAGCAAAAAATATAGTAAACAAAATATCAAATCCCCTACATGTAATCATGAATTAAAAAATCACCAACATTGGCCTCCACATCTTGTCCCTGTGAGAAATGCCAGATTATTATAGCCATTCAGAAGTCTAATAGGATTCATGTATTCAGCTCTCTGGAGGGAGACTCTTCACAGGGCAGAGAAGACATGTCTTCTGGGTGCTGTAAGATGACAATGTTTCACTTCAGGACCTGGAGCCTGTTGACCCTCCTGGATCTGCCAGGACAGCAAGAAACAACTGGAGACAGGTGATTTTGCAAATAACCTAGTCCAGAGCCATACATACTGTAGCTTTAAAGGCAATAACCAGCACCATCTAAAAACTAGTAGGGACCTAATGCAGTTCATGAATCTGGTGCAGCCTCAATACTATGCATGCCAGTACTGAAGCTTCCAAATATTTTTCAAGGACAGCTCCATACAGACAATGTTGCAGAGTCCAGACCTGAAGTGATCAGCTACATATTAAATATATAACATGTATTTAGTATTTTGTTCCTTTAAAATGTTTCTCATGGGTTTAGAAACATGAAGGAAATATTTGCTAACTTTAAAAACATTATCTTGGGAATAGGTTGAAATACTGGAAATGTGTTGGCTTTTTTAAAAGCACACAAGCCTAGGGACACTGTGGGCAATCACAATTCTCTCCTCAGTAGAAAACAGAACTTTAAATTAAGGCACAGTGTCATGCTGTCAGCCTGACATCTTCAAAACGAAAGAGCTGGATTTTGAAAAGATGTAAACAAAATATTTTGTTAAGACTCTGAAGCTTTTACATAAAAAGCCCTCCGGGATCTCAGAAGCTTCTCTTTTAACATTGCATTGATGGGTACATGTATTAAAATCAGTTTTCTCTCCAAATAAACTCCAGTATCTACACAGAAGATTGCATAGTAGTACAATAGCAGATTCCAAAAATTTGTCTTTGAAATAAAATAAGCTACAATAAAACTTCAGAAGTTAGGAGAACAAGATAGACCAGCAGAGCAACATAGAAACATTTATGTCTATGTTCCTATTGGCTGTTCCCAGTGCTGAATGCTATGGCATTTTAAATTCAATTCAGTGTTGGTAAAAATCCAAAGCCATTACTTCTCTGCTATTCATTTGATGCCAAGATGCCACACAATACTGTTTCTTTCTGAGTTAGGAACCTGGCTACTACATGAGATTGAGTTTTGGAATAATCTATTATCCTGCTTTTCTGTATTTCATAGGGAGCAGCACTTCACCGTACAGAATTGACTGGAGGATCTCAAAGCTATCAGATAATGAAACTCATTCTTGTCAATGTATGCTTTGACAGTTATTGAACAAGTACAAAATGCTTGTCTTGAAATAAACACTAGAGTGTCTCAGATCAGAGTAACCTATTACGAATAACCCTAGCAGCCACATCAGATCTATAGGAACATGAAAATTTTATTGGGGCCAGCAAATATAAGAAAATACAAGTTTTTAGAAGAATATAATTTTTGAAAAGTTGTCCCTGCAAACTTGTAGGGTGAGTGCTTTTCTGAAGCAAAGACAGACCCTACTCACATCTGCCTCTCTGTGTCCATACCTTGCATTATTGGCCTACTTGTTATGGAGTAGTTATAGCAGTACTGTGAACAACTTGAAAGCATGTTCAGAAAATGACCTAACATGAAGAAATTTACACTTATCAAATGCATTTTTATTATACCCCTATACTTTTCTGATTGAGCCTAGTAAAAACTTTTTTCCCCTTCTAAATGTATGAAGAAATGTATTGAGAGAAATTTCAAGATATTTTTTTCTATAAAGGGCTGAGACATATATACACACCCAGCAAACAAGTGAGAATTCTAAATAAGCCAATAATAGCCAGTAACAGTTAATTAATGACAAAAACAGAGTTAAAATATGGAAGGAGTGGATTTGGATGGAAATACTGATTAATGCAAAACTGAGGAGAATTGGAAATAGCTCTGTGCGATATTCTTAAATTCATTATCTAATCATCTATATTTTACTTCACCAGCCTCCCAAGTCCTGCTGTGCTGACTCATTGTGGGGTTTGGGGTTGTTCCTGGGAGGGATAAGCAAAAATGTTGGGAGTGTATGCCAAGAGTATAAACTCTCAGCAAGGTCATCTAAGGCATGAAGGTCATCTTAATTGCCCAACTAAAGGAAGCAGAAATCCATATGGGGCAGCACTGATACAAGAAGATGCTGGAAGTGAGTAATTGCTTTACTGACAATGGAAAAAGCATGAATTCATACTGTGTGGCAGAAGGCAATGATAAGAACTACTTCTGTAGTTTTTACCAAGAAAACCACATAGATGCAAAACACAAAATGATCTATGATATAGTGCCAGATGATGGGCCCCTGGGTCCAAATAGCACTCAGCATACTAATAAAGAGGAACTAAGGATCTTTCAGAATGCTACATGGCAATATTAAAGCCTTTGGGATATCTAGTTGCTCATGTTACCATTCAGGAAAAGAAAATCCAAATTTGCAAAGATAGAATTACAGTAAGAACATGGAAGCTAAGAAGCATGAACACAAAAAAAACCTCAACATGATCCAAGTTAAAATGAAATTACTACAAATTGATATTATAGGCATCAGTAAATTAAGATGGACTGGAATGGGATCCTTTCAGATAGACAATTACATGATTGATTACTTAGGACATAAAAAACAAAGAAGAAATAGCTAGAAAGGGCATACTAAGAACAGTACAATGCAGTATTGATTAGATTTCACGGAACATCTTTTAATATGATGATCATTCAAGTTTTATGCTCCAACCACAGATGTAGAAGAAGTTGATGACTTCTATGATCAAGTCTAAAGCTGCAGAATGTGCAAGCAAGATGTGCTGCTTGCGATTGGAAACTGGAATGCCAAAGTTGGAAACATGAAAGAGGAAAATGTAGTTGGATTGCATGGCTCTGGAAACCAAAAAGAAGCAGGACACTGACTTACAGTATCTCTTTCTGTCATTTCAAAGAATTCTTCATAGTGAACACTGTCTTCAAACAACACCTCTAAACTAGAGACTGAAGTTCCAAAATGTTTTATTCTTCTTCCTCAAGGAAAAACAATCCAGTTGCCTTTTGAAGGGAAAAAACAAAACAAAACACCTTTGAGACAACTATGACCTGGATCACTGAGAATCTCCACAGACATCATTAAATGGAGTATACAGATATGAAACTGAGCATATTATCGCTAAAAGGAGGTCGAGGAGCTCAATTATAGTAGCAAAGACATGGCTAGGTGCTGACTGTGTAATCGTGAGCTGCTCATGCGCAAGTTCCAAATTGAACTAAAGAAGAAGAAGAAAGGCAATCAGTTTCTATGATATGATCTTAAATACATGCTGACCATTTTCAAAAGAACATCAGGAATTGCTTTTGAAGTCCTGAATGTCATGTAGAGAAGCAGAGGAATTATGGAATTAACTTAAAGAAGCTACTAAGCATGAATGAGTGAAAAGAAATTGCCAACAGTGAAAAAAGAAGGCAAACTGGATGTCAGACCAAACGGTGGAAATTTCTGAGAAGAAAAAAGGATAGAAACCAAAGCCAAGAAAGAGAAAAATCTCAGAAAGGAGCTTAACTGGCTAGACTTATATCGAAGTAGTAGATGCTTCTGCCTTTTAGAATGAACCATCAACACGAAAGGAACAAGCAGTCAAAAAAAATACACTGCAGACTAGAACTTGGTAAAGCAGCCATGGAGGCCTTTCGAAATATATGCAAATGCCATGATGTGTATATACCTACAAAGATCAGAATTGTGCAAGCCATGATATTTCTTATGACACCCTATGGAAGCAAATATTGGACTATAAAGAAGCAGGATAGCAACAGTATTGACCCCTTTGAACTTTGGTGTTCAAGAGGACTCCTCAGAATATTATGGACAGCCAAGAAAATAAAGTGATGAATCATTGAACAAACAATCCAGAGTTGTTACTCAAGGCATGAATGAGTGGGTGGGTGTGTAATAAAGCGAAGATGTCGGTTGTGACCATGCAGATGAAGAAAACACCTTTTTTATCTATGCTGGGTGTACCATCCTATTTTCCACCCTGATGGAAGGGATTGCAGGGTTGTTAAAAGAAAAAAAAATTTTTCAGGTAAAGCCAAGCCAGTTTGGATCATATTGGAAGCTATCTACTGTGAGATGAGATATTGTTACACACACACACACAGTTGTTATTGTTATTGTTGTTATTTAATATTTAATCTTCAATTCGATTCACAGTCTGGGACTGGTAAAAACTGAACAGTTCAAGTCCTAACCAAGGACCTAAGGGCTATTAAGGTAGTGTCTGAGTATATAGGCCAAGGGTAGTCAACCTTGGCTCTTTTATGACTTGTGGACTTCAATACCCAGGATTCCTGAACCAGCCATGCTGACTCAGGAATTCTGGGAGTTGAAGTCCTCAAGTCACAAAACAGCCAAGGTTGACTATCCCTGATATAAGTCAGAATATTCACGTCTGATAAGTTCAATGTTCCATGTATCTAGACAGTCCTTTGGGTATTGTTCTAAGGGCTCCTATTACTATTGATACAACCATTGTTTTCTTCTTCCACAATTGCTCAACTTCAATTTGCATATCGCAGTATTTCGTTATTTTTTCTAGTTGTTTCTCTTTAATTCATACATTACCTGGTATTGCAATATCAATGAATCAGACTTTTTTTCTTTTCCACAATAGTGATATCAGGTGTGTTATGAGCCGGATGTCTAGATGTTTGGATTTGAAAGTTCCACAGGATCTTGACCTGTTCATTTTCAAGAACTTTGTTAATTTGGTGTTCCCAGTATTATTATTATTATTATTATTATTATTATTATTATTATTATTATTATTATTATTATTATTATTATTATTATTATTATTATTAGATTCCCGTTCTGGGACTGGTATAAACGTAACACTTTAAGTCCTAACCAAAGACTTAAGAGCTGTTAAGTATATAGACAGTTCTGAGTTGTTGTTGTTGTTGTTGTTGTTGTTGTTGTTGTTATTATTATTATTATTATTATTATTATTATTATTATTATTATTATTATTATTATTATTATAACAGATTTTCACATAGTATTGCTAAGGTCAGTTTAGAAAAATTCCAACACAATTTTCAATCTCAGCTTTGTATTCCAATTCCATCTCCTGTATGTAATAAAAGCTATTTAGCTTTTCCTCTCGCCTGGCATGTCTCTCCCATTAATCCCCAAACATTTAGGGACAATCATCTTATTGTTCTCCATATACAACTTTACCATCCATTTTTACTGACTTCTCTATCTGTTGTGATTAACCAGGATTCATATTTCCAAGCTAATTATAGGGTCTATTAGGGCTGCTATATTTACAATTTTGCTCCAGAAAATTTAACTTCCCACCATCCACCATATTCATTTTTTGATGCATCTTCAAACAAGGTATGGAGGCAATGGAGAAGAGCAGCATAAATATACCCAAACAAAACTATCCCAAAAAGGAAAGAAGATGAACAAACTGTCATTCAATATTTTATTTTTGGTTGCTGATGTCATCTAGGGAAGAACAACTAGACAATCTTTCCTGGAGCACAGAGAATGTTTATTTTTATTTTTTTGTAATAATTGCTACAGGTATATGCACAGGAAATAAGAAAGTCATAATATAAGAAAAAAGATTGGAAGACAAATACAAGGAACAGTAGAATTGTTGACGGGAGCAGTACAGAAGAAAAATCTGTGATCACTGAAGCACTTAGATGACATGGCACAATGCAATTGAGAAATCATATGAGTATATACCAGCAAAAACACAAATAAAGTCATCTAGTTAAGCTGAAGGAGGGGAGAAGAGTGATGTATGGGTGTGAAAGACAGAAATTCAAAATCTAGGAGTGATACTTTCAGGGGTGTCATACTTCTGTAAATACTGTGTAAGTATTAGTGGGAGGGGAAACAACACAACTTAAAATCTATTTAATAACAGAAGGGATGGATCACTATTGCATTAAAAAACCCACAAATGAAATATACTGCTCACAAAAATAAAGGGAACGCAAACCTCTTCAGTTCCATGGTAAAATGTTCCCTTTATTTTTTTGAGCAGTATATATATATTAAATATCAGGGACTTTATTATTCCGGGGGTGTTATTGGGAAATGAGAATTTACCAATCATATAAGTTAGAAGCTGTGTTACTCTCTGCTCTCTATTGAGAGATTAAACCCAGATACTAGAGATAAGGAAAAAATTCTAAAGGGTATTTGGATTTTGGGAATAATTAATATGCCTGCATGCCTTACTGCTTTAAATACAAATCAGGCAACTAGAAATGAAAGGAGCTTAAACAGAGGAACAAATGTTAAAAGACACCAATAAATCAATAAATTCATTGATTGTTTTTTTTTTTTTAAATAGACAGGGCCTTGGAGGAAAGGAATAAAGGAAGGACATGGAGTTTAAAAGTTGGGGAACGTTTACTATATTGGCCACAAGTGAAATTCCATTATCTGTATCATCTTTAAAAGGCCAACTCCAGATCACAAATAGTATCCAATAACCCCTTGCCACAGACTAGTTTACTGTGTCCAAATGTGAGATATGGTGAGAAATTTCGGTAAAGCAATTTGTGCCACCATCTGTATTTGAATATCTGCAACCATATGGTCTGATCTTTTTTTGACAGTCAGCTTCTGTTACAAATAAGCATTTCTGCTCTTGTATTTCATAAGGTTTTCTTTCCTTTTGCTGCTTTGCTGTTCTTTATTGTGGTCTCTTTGCCTTGCTGTAATTTCATTACAGAGTGAAAAGGATGTTTGAAGGATTGTAACAGGATGAATCATGACTTAGTTTCCCTGGTCCTACTTTTCTCCCTTAAAGTCTTAAATCTTAGATAAGGTCTTAGATTTAGAAACAGCATATTATCACACTGTAAGGATTTTCAGGAATCAAACCCTTATAGAACTGAACCCTTACAGAAAGGATAAACCTTTCTATAACCTAGAATTTTACATCAGGCAAGGTAATGAATAAAGTTGACATGGAAAGAGAAGAATAAACTATCTATTATTCAAACCAGAAGTCTGTGTTTAGTTTTGATTTGATAGAATGGGAGAGAAAATGGTATGGAAATAGGTTTATAAAATGCTCAATTGCACCAATTCTCTCTTAAGAGCTGCTAAGTGCACATAAAAGAATACACAGTGCCCAGAGCAAATTATACTGGGTAGTTTTGCTATTCACAGTAGTCTGGCTTTGTTTCGAAACCTTCTTTATCCTGAATAGAAAATAAAGTCCAAAGGAACAATAATATTCTTTAAATGGGGGGGGAAATAGAAACTGGATCAAACATTACATTTGGTGAATAGCCTGCTTTGTAGCAGATCCATGTAGTGTAAATAAAAGTGCATGTCTGATCACAATCTATAGTCACTTTCCCCCTATAATACAAGGGCATAAAACCCATTCATTAAACAATTGTGTCTTCCTTTTAAGCTGTAATTTTTAATTCCACCTGTAAGTCAGCCTCAGTTTTTTTGAGGTGAGGCTTGCCCCTCTGCAATAATTACCATCCAATACCAGGGAACAGTTAAATAGTTCAAAAACTTCCTGTTTCTTTAGAGCAAATGTTTCTCTTAAGGTAACCATCTGGTGCCCTCTAGTGTCTCATCGTCAAAGTCTTGTTATCGGTTTCAAAGTGTGTAAACAAAGTGTTTTCCATGACAGGAAGGATCCTTTCAATCAACTTCAAAGTATCAGATTAAATCCATCTGGGCCCTTACTTCATTTAAAACTTTCTAAAGCCAACAAAATTCATCCTTTTTCTATATATTTTGATTGATTGTTGTCTTGGAGAGGGGATTATTGTTTTTCTTGTTTGTATATAGGGTTTTTATTTCTGTTAGCTGCCTATAGTCACTGAGAGTGAGTGGGTGGCCATATAAATTTTCTTAAATAAATAAATTCCAAAAAAGTACAAATCTTTGGAATTATAGTTATACTGATGTTTTTAAAGGGTTGAAAGAAAATCACCCAATGAATTCAATTAAAGTCTGAAGGGTCTAAATCTTTAAAGAAGGTAAAAGGAGAGGGGGGGAAGTAAACTGATTAAGAAGTGAGCCCAGTCAAATCTGGAATCCATGGAGGTGACCTTAACAACTATAAACAGGATGGAATCTCACAGTTCCCAGTCTATCGAAAGCCAAACACAGAAATGGTTTCTGTCATCCACTGGCTAAAAGAAAGCCCAAAGACCAACTCTACAGATGACCTTTCAAGTAATGGATTTTCAAAGGAAAGATGAAAACTGAAAAAGAAATACAAATAACGAATAAGATGAGCAATCTGGATTATTTCCTTTTACTGGATTTATAAAAGAGATTTTCTGGAGTTGATATTTTGGAAGTACAAAGGCGATTTGACAAACGTGAAAATAAGAACTTTATGACAAGACAGGATGAGCATGTGAGAAGACAGATGCTAGAAATTTCTTTGAGGTTGACAAAAATTGTTTGCAGAAAGAAGAAAGAATACAAAATTCTTGGTTTATTCAATCAAGATTTAAATACAGGTAGTCCTCAACCTATGACCACAATTGAGCCCAAAATTTATGTTGCTAAGTGAGAAATTTGTTAAGTGAGTTTTGCCCCGTTTTACAATTTTTCTTGCCACATTTGTTAAGTGAATAATTGCAGTTGTTAACTTAATAACATGGTTGTTAAGTAAATCTGGTTTCCCCATTGACTTTACTTGTCAGAAAGTTGCATGACTCCAGAACACTGCGACCGTCATAAATGTGAGTCAGTTGTCAAGCATCCAAATGTAAATGATGTGACCATGAGGATGTTGCAAAGGTCATAAATGTGAAAAATTGTCATGTAACTTTTTTCAGTGCTGTTGTAACTTTGAGCGGTCACTAAGTGAACTGTTGTAAGTCAAGGACTACCTGTAAAGGGTTATTATTTGTTTAATAGTTTAATAGTTACTTGATTAGGATTGGATGATGATGGTTATTTCTAGTAATGTTTTATTTACTTTGGGAGTGAACTTTGATTATTTGAGGAGAGGAAAAGGGAGATTTGTTTAAAGAGAAAGGAAAGATTCATACTGGGTGTAAGAGATACAACTTGTAATATTTATGTTGTTGTTTCTGATAATCCTTACTAGACTTTCACCATTTAATAGGGATTTGAGGTTCTAGAGATAGGTTTATAGAAATTCTGATAATATATGGAATGAAGAGATGGTTGATTTTATTTTCATAGATATTGATTGATAAGTTATTGATTATATTTTCTGGGGATGAAAAGGGAGATATCATTCTTTTTCTTTTTCTCCACTTTTTAATTTTATTTTTTTTATGTATTTGTTTTATAGCTGTTTACGTTTTACTAATATAATGTAATATTTAATAAAATTATTGGAAAAAAAGCATCTGGCATGAATCTTCAGTGCTATTAAATTGAAGAAAAAGATATTTCACGTGAGGGTATAAGATATTTTCAGGAGAATCTCTGAAATGTGGGGGCAATAGTGATATTGTTTCTGAAAAATTTAAACATGGTGGTTTTTTTAAAAAACAAAATTGGTCACAAATTGGAAAATTTGACAAACGGCATGAACAGAAGAATGAGTTCAAGTAAATGATTTTCTATTTAAGCACTGTTAATATACTGGAATAAGGCATAGCATATCCAAAATGCCATTTTGTGGCACTGAAAGCATACAGAAAAATCTGTTTGTTGTCATTTAAGGGTCTTCCAGATTTTTACAGCCCAGATATGGACTGTGCCCAGATAGGGAAGGTTGTACAGATCTACCTCAAGTCCTATGATGATCCTATTCCTTCATAGCCACTTGAACTCTATCACATGATATTCTGGCAATTAAGTGTAATCCAGATCTTTGGGAGACACAATTGTGTCTAATACAGATACTTAAACATGGACCATTCAAACATATATCTGCCTCTCCAGTACAAACAGAAAATACTTTCCTACCACGTACGTACATATCTCCTGACCTTTCTGCTAAAAATGGTGATGCTTCAGTTTAGGAATAAGCCATTTTGATTTTTTCTTACAGCAGAGCAAATAAGATCATAGTTGCCATGGTTAGAGAAAAAGTAACTGGAAGTACAAAGTTATGAGGCTTTTCCCATTCCCAGCAAAAAAATGAAGGCAAAATGTGTGAAGCCCATGGGGTGATTCAGGACCAATCACTAATAGTCTGTCTCAATCCACCAATTGTGCACAATGCTGTGGAGGGGGGGGGAAGTAGAGGAAGCACTAAATAACTGCCATGAGCTCTTGGAGGAAAGGTAGTACCTAAATCTAACAAATAAAATTATTGATCTTTTTCTGCTAATGGGCTGGAACACCCTGTAATTTTGAGTATCATTTGTAAGGAGGGAAAATAAGCACATTCATCCCTTTTGCAAGGAAAAAACATATACCATGTTTTCCCAAAAGTAAGACCTACCCCCAAAATAAGTCCTAGTTTTGGGGTGAGGCGCATGCCTAAAAATCAAGCTAGGGATGGGGTGGAGCTTATCATTGCAGCCAGGGCTCCCATGGATCAACACTTCCTCACCAGCCCACTTCTTCTGCGGCCGAAGGAGCAGCTTGATTCTGCAGCTGAGAATGGAGCTTGGGCCTGCATTTCATAGTCAGAGGCCTTTTCAGAAGGCCTGTGCAGCCAAGAACCAAGCTACGGATTGAATCATAGCTCAGTTCTGGGCTGAAAATGCCTTCCGGAAAGGCCTCTGATTGCGAAATGCAGGCTTGAGCTCCATTCTCAGCTGCAGAATGAAGATGCTCCTTTGGCCACAGAAGAAGTGGGCTGGCTGGGTGGGGCTGTTGGTGCCAGAGATGAGTGGGAAAGACCCCTCTCCATGAAATTAAGACCTGGTGCCTCTTTTGGGGGCAAAAAAAAAAAAGAAGAAGACCTGGTCTTATTTTCAGGGAAACAAGGTATAATTTAATGACTGAATGGGTAGCAAATATTCTCAAGCAGGAAACGAGCCCTGGGAGTCACCCTAAAGATATCTGGAGGGCATACGTGCCCCGAGGTATTCCTCAGTTAAACATCCCAACCATCTATTTCAGCCGAAAGGCTAAGAGATGAGATTATTTCCAAAAACAATTATGCATCTTGAGCTGCTATTATTCTGTAGGTCATTGAGAATGCCATTGTTTCCTCTTTTAAACTACAAAACACTCTAAATAAGACTGGTTTCTCCTCAAAGCTAGAATATAAAGAGCAATTTCTCACACATTTTTTTTAGTAATGCTTATAAATATATAAAGACTGATTGCTGGCCTTTTTGTTTGCAATTCTTAGCTTCCCTTAAAATTAATCTATAATTTCATTTAAAGAAGAACCTTCAATTTCATAATAATCTCTTTGTTATCCCAAATTATGTGGCATTTCAATGCTGGAAAAAGTAACACATTACCACTTGGGGCAGCCAGGTCACCAGTACAGTATATAAGCTGGTGTTAAGTTACCTCTACTTTCATGAAACAATAAACTGCCCTGGAATCTTTCTGTAATGAAATGTTAACTGTAGGAACCATTCAGATTAGATGAGATCAGGGTAGTAGAAAATGAGACAGATCCTTCTATAATGCCATCACATCTAAATGCAAATAGCTACAGTACATTTGAAATAATCATCATATTTCCTACTCTCTGAAACCACAGTGGAAAAGACAACTTTGGATAACTATAAAAATGTATTAGATTGTGGTTTGTGTCAACGCTTAAGGTATTTGATGCATAAAATGACAGATAATGAAATATTAGGCATTTAGTCCTGTTTTGTTAGATTGGCTCATTAAAATTATTTTTAATCTAAGCTTTCCCTAGAATATTTGACTAAAGTATAGAGTAGCAAGATCCATGATTTCCAGTATCCAACTACATATTTTATTGGTTGTGCCAAATCATTAAGAACAAATGTTGCTTAACAATTTGATTTTTTTTTTTTTTTTGGAAATAACATATTTGTAGCGGTGGTTAATATTTTTGAGGACAAATTCAAAAAAGTACCCACAAATTTGAATATTGGTCTACATCCAACAGAATGATTTCATTTGAGAAAACAAAGTTCTGCATCTGGATGGGAAAAACCAAATACTTAAATAGAAGACTGGGATGATCTGTCCTATGGCACTGCATGTAAGAAGAATGTAGGAGTACTAAGAGAAAACCAGCTGAATGTTAAAAGGAGCTTTAAAAGACAATGCATTATTTGGCTTCATCTACTATTTTTCCTAGATTGTGGGATATAGTAGGACCATTGTGCCATTTAAACCATACTTTTAGTTAACAGAATAACAGAGTTGAAAGGGACCTTGGAGGTCTTCTAGTCCAACCCCTTGCTCCAGCAGGAGACTCTATACCATTTCAGACAAATGGCTGCCAACTCTTTTCTAAAAAAACCTCTAATGATGGAGCATCCAAACTTTTTGAAGATCAGCTGTTCCACTGATTAATTGTTCTAGCTATCAGGAAAATTCTCCTTATTTCTAGGTTGTCACTCTCCTTAATTAATTTCCATCCATTGCTCCTTGTCCTGCCTTCAGGTGCTTCGGACAATAAGTTGACCCCTTCTTCTTTGTGGCATCCCCTTAGAAATTGGAAAACTGTGATCATGTCACTCCTAGTCCTTCTTTTCATTAAACTAGACATACCCAATTCCTGCAACTGTTCTTCACATGTTTTAGCCTCCAGTTTTATGTCCAATTCTATGCACCAAAATTCATAATGGGCATAGAAATTTGGAGTGGGTTTAGAGGAGAGCTAACAGAATGATACAGAATATGGAAGGGAAGCTCTATGAGTTGGGTATATATAACTTACAAAATTATTTATTGATTTGATCCATCTCACCTAAATGACTCTAGGCATCAGATAATACTAAGGGCAGCAAGTAGGATTTTTTTTTTTTAAAAAAAAAGTTTTCTGTTTCTCTGTTCCTAAAAAAGCCTTATTTCCCTTCATTTTCTGTTTGTTTGAACTTGTCTTGACCTTTTTTTAACTTGACCATCATACCTATTAGCATCTCTGCTACTGAAGGAGGAAGCCTCCTTAATGTCAAGGGCCTCCTGTTTGATTTGCTTCTTTTGTGATTGCGATTCAGTTATACATGCCTGTCCAAGAAATGTTTGTAGTTCACCTTTGTACTCTGCTGTTTTAAGTAAGAAAAAGAAAACAAATTGCTTTCATTTCCTCATTAGCAAATAGCTGCAGGTCTGATGCTTTATATCTTTTTCCTTCCCTTTAGAGTTGCCACAATAACAGACTACAAAATATAAAAGGTTTTACTGACTGGGGGGAAAAAAAGGAAAACTGATGCAGAGAAATGAACAGCTAGAGCTTTCCACAGCAAGAAGATAAGTATTATATGTTGCTGATGTTTATAGATAAAATTTCTATTACAGGTATATTTGCAGTAATCAGGTGAAAAGGTAATCATTGCACCATTGTGCTTTGCAAGGGAAGATGAGAAAATGAAATGCTTATTCACAATTACAATCTTTGCTCCAAAGAATTCCTGATAACCTCCTAAGCAACTTCTGTTTTTCTAGAAAGCAATCCAAACAACAGGTGTTTAATTCCTGGTTTTGTTAATATCTCCAGACTTCTTGTTGCTCCACCTCATTCTTATCAACAAAAAGGATTATCTTCACAAACCTTGCGACTAGCAGCTCTTAAAAAAGAAGCCTATTGGATTGAATTTTGTAGCACACTACAGGTTTATAGAACAATACGCTCAGCTACGGCTATCCTCAGCCAGGCATCCTCTAGATATATTGGTCTCCAGCTTCTGGCCTCAGGCAGTATGGCTGCTTTTATAGTCCAATGTACTGGTAGAGTGTGACATTGAAGAAGGCAAGAATAATGAAGTCCCAGAAGAATTAGAGAGCAATACGATTTTCATTCAGAGACTGCATAGCCTGTTGACTCTGGAGTATGCAATAGTTGCTGGCACAAGAAAGTTGCAACATAAATGTGTGATAGCCTACTTCAGCAAAGGAGCCAAGTGGTAATTGCAATCCAAAAATTGTCCTTGTGTATGGTGCAGCTGATGAATGCCCTCCTAAGGAGCTTAACACCGTTAACCTCTCTCATCAGGTTTGCATGTGGGCGAGGAACTTTAAATCTGAATTCATGGTCTGTGGTGCTTTATTGCTTAATTGAATCACAGCCCCAGCAATTCTGTTTTGGGTTGTATTAACTTCAGGACAAAGGTAGAGAGGAGGACACTGTTTAACGACCCCTTTAATGCACAAAAGGCACAAATTACACAGCAGTCACAATAGTGTTATTTTCATGAAGTACATCCCAATGGTTGTTTTCTACTCCGCTCAGGATGATTCCTGTAGTTATGAGCAGTTATATTCTACCTTATCTATAATAATAGATGAGATGAAGCATGTCAGATTCAGATAGTTTGGATGGAGCTGAAGGAGTGCATGCATGCATCCAGTTGTGATATACTGTACATAATGCATGCATGCAAGCCAGTTTTGTGTACATAGTTCTTTTGGTTTATGATCTCTGAGAAAATAGATAGGAAGCTGTTTAAGTTGTATTCTACCACCTATCATTTAGATCAGGGGTAGTCAACCTTGGCTCTTTTATGACTCGTGGACTTCAACTCCCAGAATTCCTGAGCCAGCTAAGCTGGCTCAGGAATTCTGGGAATTGAAGTCCACGAGTCATAAAAGAGTCAAGGTTGACTACCCCTGATTTAGATCCTGCCCATCTTGACTTTCTAGGGAAGATGTATTTGGCTGCCCATCTCATGGCTATGACTTTTAGTTGTGTAAGAGATTAAAAAAACATTTTAATGACACCAAATCATAACATCTAAGATCACAAACAACAATCCCAATTTATAAGAAAAAAGCATTAATTGGCAGAAGTCATCTAATCTTCTGGCCTAAATGTCCAAGGGAATATCCAGCTGTTTATTTCCTGAATGGCTAACATGATTGATGCCATTAGATCTTCAGATAGATTCTGTTTCACAGGGCAGGTGCTACCACAAAGAAGACAGGACAGTTGGGTCCAACGAAATAAGATTTTTAATAGACGTGACATAAAGCATGCCCTACTTGCTAAATCTGGTGTGGTGAGCAGTGACAATGCTGTTCAACAATATGGGAGATAGGCAGCTCCACCAATAGCCTGTCCTTATCCCCCATTCAGCTTTATAGATAATAATCAGCACCTCAGATTGCACCCAGAAGTCCTCTGAAACTCAGGGCTGCTTGTGGAGCAATTGCAACTTCAGAATGCACCTATCTCAAGCACATTATAGTAATCCAAATGGGAGTGACTAAGGCATGAGTCTCAATGAACAAGTGCTTCTGATCCAGCAACAGATGCTGGTGCACAAGAGAAATCTGTGCCACAGCTGCTGCATAGTATTCAAGTAGGAGTCTTGCTAAATTGTGCATCAACTCTGACTGAGGAAATGCACACCCAGAAAAGATTTAAGATGGAAAACCTTGAATCCAGGAGATCCTAAAAACCCCAGACACTTGATCTTCTCAGACTGAGCTGAAAGCTGTTTATCCAAATCCTCACAGCCACCAGTCATTGAGGAAGAACTTTCATGGGATTGCCTATCAGTTCAGGACAGAAATGTATAAATCAATGTCATCATTATATTGATGACACATGCTGATGGCTCACCTCACCAATTACTTGATGTTCAGAGAGCAAGTACAGCCATAACCTCCATTCTCAATCCCTTGAAGGATAGTCCAGAAGGATACCATCATCAACCATATTGAAGATTGCTGAGAGAGAAAGGAAGAATAGGGTAAATGTGCTACCCCATTGTAATCCTACTAAAGGTCATAGACAAGTATGACCAGACCTGAATCTTGACTGAAAAGGGTCCAAATAAGTTGCTTTCTCCAGGGCCATGGAGGGCTGATTATTTGGACATTTTTCAGTATGGGTTCATGCCCAGATATGGGACAGAGAAAGCATTGCTGACTTTCCTTGATGTCCCTGTATTGGATGTTGATGGAGATAGTATGTCCCTACTTGACCTTTTGGAATATGGAACTATGAAGACTGAAGATTGCAATAACTTTATTCCTTCTGCAATAAGCTGTTTCAGTTGGGGGCTGAGGCACTTGGTGACCACTGATATGTAGACTGCCACAGGAGTTGGTCTTTTCTCTTTCTTTTCAACATCTATTTTAAGATGCTGGGGGATGTGGTATCCTTGTGCTTGGAGGTTGTAAAGAGTCTAGATTAGAGAGGGCAGTGAAACTGAACCCAAGTAAAATGGAGTTACTCTTCATACATCAGCAGTCTTTATTGACATCACTGTTGTCTGTAGATGGGCAGGCACCAGCTGTTAAAAAGTAAATTCATGATTTTAGGGTCCTTCCAAACTTATGCCTCCCACTACAACAGCAAATAGAGGCCATGGATACAGTGATTTTTGTCCAGCTGTGGTTGGACAATATCAATTATGATCCTATTGGGTGCAGGAATTCCTGACTATGGTAAATCATGCCTTCATCACTACCGAGTTTGACTACTGTACTTTACTTAGTGTTGTCTTTAAAGACTAATCAAAAAATGCAGTTGGTCCAGAATGCAGATGTCCATGTACCAGTTCCAAGCAATGAAAGCATATAACATAATTTTGGTGCCCCTTGTACTGGTTGCATTATTTTGGAGTCCTTTGGTGGTGATGACCTACCTAGAAAAGGCTTCATGGCTTGACATCTATATATTTACAGAACTATCTGTTCCAATCTGACATTAGCGTAGCTATATTTTCTGGAGGGTAGGGGAGTTGAAGTTATGTCCCACTGCTGTCATGTGTGGTAGGGCTATTACTTTGGAATGAACTTGGAAATCAGACTTGCTGCTCCCCCCACCCCCTTGCTGGCTTTCAGGAAGTTGTTCAATTATTTCAGAGGACATTTTCTTGATTTACTTCATTGCACCATTTTTGTGTTTTTACTTACTTTTTGTGGAGGAGGGGTATTTATGTTGGTACTTATACCATGGATAGTTTAATGGTTATAGTGTTGTATATCTAGTAAGCCATTGAGATTGCAGTAGGATATAATTATAGCAAATAAATAAATAATGGATCATAATACTCAGGTTTACCATAGTAATTCATTCAATAGAAATTTACAGCCAACCAATTTTTTTTCCTCTCTCAATATATGAAGGCACTGTACTGTATGTTGCTATTATATTGAAGTGGCTCTTTTGCAAAGCTCTTATGTCACTCTGCAGTATATTAAGCATCAATAAGAGAATTAAAACACAACTTTGGAGTCAATTAATCTGCTTGAATCCAACAGAAATTAAAAGGATTATGAAGCCTTGCTGCAAATAGGTATAGGAGCCCATTCTAAGTCTTCATTATGAATGGGTCATGCACTTAATCTTCAGCAAATTCATCTTGATAGCACACGCCAGCATTAATTCAGTTCTAGGATATATATGTCAAGTCAATGCTTTAAAATAAGAAGTATAACATATTTGAAACTTGTTAATGTGACCAAGGTTCAGTATTAAAGCAGGGTTCTTCAAACTTGGCCCTTTTATGACCTGTAGATTTCAACTCCCAGAATTCTGGGAGTTGAAGTCCACAAATCATAAAAGGCGAAGTTTGAAGACCCCTGAGTTAAAGAATAGTGCCTTATTTAATGTTTTAGCAAATAATTAGGTTTATCATCTGTTGTTCCTGAGTGACGTGCCTATTAATGAACAAATTGTACATCAATTTCATTGAGCCACCAAAAATGGATATTTTGAGGTTAAGATTGTACGTATACAAATCCATAAAAGCCCATGAAGCCTGCAAATGTTGTTCAATAAACTGAATCCTCTTACTAATAATTTGTTGCTGAAAAATACAGACTCCTATATCAAGCATTAGTTATTATATTATGAGGGAACTGGGGAACTTCAGGTTTTTCTTCTTCCTAAGGAATAATCAACAAAAGAGCCAAACTATGTTTAGCGTAAAAAAAAATCAGGCTGAAATTTCACATGGAAAACATTTCCATTAATGATTAAGTTCTTTGGATATTAAAAGCACACAATGCTCAGGAGTTATTAAGACACTCAGTAAATATTGAATTGTATGATTGGCTGAGTATAATTTCACAACCAATATTTTGCTATGGGTAATAAAGGGCCATAGGCATTTAATAACAAAGAGGTTTATCCATTGTTATGAGTAAGTAACTTCCATTTCCCCATTTCATCAGAATGCTTCCTTTTTCTGAAGTCTGTTTTAGGTAGCTATTTTCAAATAATTTCTATTCCAATATTATGAAGTTAGTATATCTCAGTATCAACAGGGATTAATGTATATACATAAGCATTAATAAAAAATATCTTGCCCTTAGTTAGTGGATAGTATTGTGGGTCAATCTACTCCATCACTCTGCTTTTGGCATTCACAAGAAGAGCAAACATTTCCTCCACCATATATTTACCATATACAGTACCTTCCTCTACCATTTAGCATTTGGCATGAAGAAATAGGTCAAGTGAAAGTTTCATACCCCTCCATGAATGTCTACAGACAGTCCTCAACTTACATTCACAACTGAGCCTGTAATTTTGATTGTAAGTCATTGGTATCATAAGATAAGTTACCTATGACCAGATTCAATTTCACAACCATTTTTACCATGGTCATTATGTGAATCATAATGATTCCATAAATCACCTGGCCAGCTTATCCAATGTGTGTATGTGTGTGTGTGTGTGTGTGTTTAAAAAAAAAAACCTGGAAAATGGGGGGAAAGTTGCAAAATGCAATCATGTAACTGTGGGATGTGGACTAAGTCATAAATGTGACCCAGTTAGTAGGAGCCCAAAATATGATTACATGACAACAGGGTGGGGTAACAGTCGTAAATTTGAGGATGGGTCCTAAGTAACTTTTTTTGGAGTCTATTGTAATTTTAAACAGTCATTAAGCAACTGGTTGTAAATTGAGGGCTAGCTGTAATCTCTTTAAAGCCCACTTAATGTTTATACTAGTCTGTGCATTGACATACTATGCCTTTAATGAAAATAAAATAAAATCTTCATTAAGCACTGACATCATTTTCCATGATAGTGCACCTCCAATATTGCTAGACTCTTCTGAATGTTATACTGTGTTTTCAACATCTCAGAAAATTCTCAGAATTCCTGCACACTGATTTTCAACTTAATAAAATACAATTAGCCTTCATGCTGCTCAATCATTCAGTTGTTCAATAACTTTCTATTCTTAATAATCTGATGGATATTATTTTGCCAAGATTATCTGTAAGTAATGGTGTCCTTGACATTTTTAAAACTGTTGCCTGTGATGAAATTGTTAATTGATTACAGTGATTGCAGGGCTGAATCGCTCATCATTTATTGCACTGAAACTGTGTTTCATTAATGTGGCGGAGTTTTATTGCAGGATAGATGAATAAAAGCAGACAATTCAAACCAATAAACTAATCACATAACATTTTTATGGGCTGTAACTGATAACTTACTATTTGAATGACAATATATAAACAAATGTGCTTTTTTAAAAAATATTAAAAATAAAGACATAGCAATTGTGGAAAAAGGAATTTTTGATGGTTCTGAAAATATAGCAGGAAAAGTGTCATAAGGAAATACATAGTTCTTCTTGTGCCAAAATTGCTGATGAACAACTGGAGCGACACTGGGCCCAGAAGGGATTAATATGACATCCCATCATTTCCCCCATCAGTATTGTTCCACTTTAAAGATGACACTAAAAATCATACCTGACTGATGATTGTGTGACTAGAATGTAAATTAGACACAAATCACTCAGGTTTTTGATTCTCCAAATGCTTAGTTCTAGGAAGACAATTGCTAAAAAGGAGAAGATCATCAATAAAAAATGAATTCATAAATCCTTCTTATCACATATACTAGTATAGCATCATGCAGAATATTACTAGTTAACCATACATTTATGGACTTCCAAAATAGATTGCATGTTATCAAAAATACAAAAACACTGTGAAAGCAGTGCAATGTTCCTTGAACAACAAGAACCCTTTAAATACAATTGGAGGCAGATGGATATTTTTCTAAAAAAAATATAATCTTTGGTGTTATTATCAGCAGCTGGCACCAATAGCATATATAATTTCTCTCTCAGCATCTCAGCACCGGAGGCTGAAAATAAGTTGAGCTGTAAGTCGTTGAACAGAAAATTTGCAAAGAACATAGGCATAATTGTATGTACAAAGAACTTCTAAGCAAACAGAGCAAAGGAGGATGGAGGTGACAGCTGTAATGCAAAAAAAAAAAAAGTTTGATGATGATGATGTGGTTTATTCTGCTAAAGCAAGGCTGCCGAAGAGAAATGAGAAAGAAAATTGAGCAGCAACAGAAGAGAATGGACCCCAAAGAAGGTCCTTCTCTCATGCTGGCTATTACCATAGATCAGTGGTGGCGAACCTATGGCACGGGTGCCAGAGGCGGCACTCAGAGCCCTCTCTGTGGGCATGCATGCCGTCGCCCCAGTCCTAGGCCTTCAGCTGGGTTTTATAAAACTTTTTCAATTTAGGCCTCCGCCGTCGTGTGCAAAAAAAAAAAAGGTTCAATCAATCAGTCAATTTCAACTTCTCACGGGAAAAAAAATCTTGCAAAGTTGGAATTGATTGTTTCAACATTTTAGTCCACCCAGTCTGCCGTTACCACCGCAGCCACGCCCTTCCAATGGGCCACGCCCACCCAATGGGCCACGCGCCCACCCAATGGGCCACACCCACCTGGCACCAGACGATGCATAAGTGGGTTTTGGGTTACAGTTTGGGCACTCGGTCTCTAAAGGTTCGCTGTCACTGCCATAGATATTAATCCAATGAATCAAAAAAAACAAACAAACCCTAAGATGACACTATGCAAACGTTGCTGCACCCAGACATAATAGAAACGTTGTAGTTTACATTTTTTTAAGTAAATTAGTATTTGTCTTGGAATGAGAAGCAATAACCATGATTTTGTTTCTGATGCTAATTGTTTCTGTCTAAATAAACATAAGCTAAAAAGCCTTAACCTGCTTCTTCCCATGGAGGAGGAGAAAAAGGCATTTCTTTCTGCCATCACTTTAATCCAGTTCAATCCACTCTGGGCCCGACCACAGTCAAGCACTGAAACCTTAGCTACCTATTTTACTCTTCTTTCATTCATGCTCTTTAAAACTCTGCTTTGATTTAGCAAAAGTCATTTGTCTGCCAGATTCCCCTCTGCCCTGGACCACAGCCCAGGATGGTAATTGTCACCTCTTCCCTCTGCTATGAATAGATGGGCCAGTTAATTTTATAGGTACTCCATTCTATCTCTTTGTTGTTCTTGATTTTCGTCCAGCTTCAATTGCAACTGTTCTTTAGAAGAAAGGCATAAAATATTTGGCACACTTTCCTTTGGACCCAACAGCCATAACAAGGGCAGCTCAATTATCACCTATCATTTCCAACTATTAATGCAAGTATGTACCACATCAGCACTCTTTCCAGTCAGGGAATCAAGTTATCCTGAATAAATTCTCTTGCCCTAGAATCACCTATAGTACTTCTGAATAAATGTGTATCTTCTTTTTTATATATAAATATAAAATATACTATTTATGTTCTACAGATATATTTTTTTTTGCATACCTGTAATAGGCAAGCATTGAAATATTTGAGACAATTCAGTACTTGATTTAGTTTTTGTTGTAAAAATGAACTGGGATAGACCACTGGGAAAAAGCAAAAGATTTATAACATATAGAACAAAAGGCAGAAGGACAAACATTTTACATTTGGCAAATGCCAACTGATTCTTTCATTAATATGCTGTAAACTGGAGCTCTAACAAAGCTTGCTAAAGTTCAAGGTTTTTGGTTCATCTTCCTAAAAGAGGTTCAAAGCCATGTTAAACTACCAGTCGTGTGCATCCAGTATAATTCCTAGGCTTGCATTTAGGTCATATTTGAAAATATTATAGAAATGAACTGCAATATGTCTCTGAAATATACTTGTCAATAAATAAGCAACTTCTAAAATATCTCAAAACTTGAAATTGATATGTATTGGGGACTAAATGGATTACATCTGAAAATAATAGTATATTGGAAAAGATGAGTAGAACAGACAAAGCCAGAATGCCACATGGAAATATCTTAATTAAACGTTTCATTTTTTTTTTCATTTCCTTTCCATTTAGGCCAGATAGTTCCAACCTGTGGCCCACAGGCCACATGTGACCCTGGACATCTAGCAATGTGGTTCCACAAGATCTTAAACTTTCAATGTTAGGTGATTTATATATTTTAACTATATTGTATATTTTATATACAACTTACAACATTTCCTCTTCACTCAATGCAAGCCAAAGCAAGTTCAGTCTTGTTAAATTTGACTATTTAAGCATTTTAGAAAGTTCATTTCCAGTGGAAATCTGGTTTAAATATTGCTTTGGATGAAATGTTAGCAACAATTCAGGAAACCATCACTTTATCCAAGCCCAACATGTGTGGAAGCTGTAAAGAAAGAAAGAATTTGCATTGTGCTTCTGGAATACTTGCTACTTGCTAACTACTTTTCTGATCAGTTAGAATAACCAACTAGAAACAGTCTATCATTTGAGCTACTATAGGATGGCAGTTCTGCAACCTTTGATCAACTGCATACAACAGTTCAATTGCAAATTTTATTGGTCATATTTATTGTCCCCTCATATTTGTTCATTGAAGCCATTATATCATCTAGTGACCTTTTGAAATGGTTGTTTTAATAGCTTCCCAAGTAACTTTAGCAAGCCTTTCATTTTTCATAATTTGAATTCCCCCTTGCTTTCTGCTTTTTTTATATTAATCATTACATATAAATCTTTGCAAGCTCCAGTAAACAGCAGCAATTACCAGTATCTATTTGTTAATAGCTAATGCATTCCTTTGCTTGAAGGACATATACAAATAATAACCTGAATTGTAAAGATGTAAACATAGTATTTGATTGCTAGTAGTTGCATTTTATTGTAATATCAAGGCTTCACAAAATTTTCACACAATGAGAGACTCTGTTATTAATTACAGTAAGTTCAGGAATGCATCTTTATGTCTTATAATCAAAGTGAATATTAATCCTCTATTCTTTTTCAAGATTGTGGAATTACTGTATGTAGCTATCCCTTTAAACAGGGAAAATGCCAACTCAGGTCTGGCACACCAAAATAAGTTCTTTGCAGGAATCAAGAGTTTAGTAAATATCTTACTTAGATTTCACATTCTGTACCTCTATCATACAAGTTGGGAGAGATTAATACCAAGAGGTCAATAAATACTTCATTAGCTTAATGCCATTTCACTCTTCTTTGTGTTAATGAAATTCAAGATCTTAGAGGCCCAAGAAGAGGATCTGTGTCTTGCTTCTAAAAGCTAACAAGGCAAAATAAACACTGTTTGCATGGCTATAATAGGATGTGACACATAATTGTTAAAATGATGTGTAAATTTATTAGAGCAATTACAATAGGTCTCACTGAAAGTTAACATCTCTGTCTAATAAAGGCAGCACTGGTAGCGTACACATTAAGGATATGTAAAATTCAGACTCTCATTAATAAAATATCTGTGACAGGAAAGTCTCTTCTAAGATGATAGGAATAATCATCCTACACACCTAATTAGTCAGCAAGTCACACAATAATAAGGACACATCCAAACAATATTGTTAGACTTAACAAGATCCATCCATCCATCCATTTATTTCTTGGCTCCCTCAGGTATTTCTCCTAATTTGACATTGGGATCAGTTGTGTTTTACAAAAATAGTCTCTCTCTCTCTCCCCCCCCCCTCTCTCTCAGGGGAAGGAAGCTGATGGCCTCAAAATATTTTAGATATTATTTCCCAATAGACCCAGTCCAGCTTCTGGGCTGGCAAAGGATTACAAAATTCTAACCCTAAATATCTAAGTGTTGTCACTTTGATTGCTCTGTTCTTCTCATTTTTACCTGACCACAGTTCTCCAGAATCTCATCACTTCTGACTTCATAATTTTGAATAAAATTGCCAGGAACCATTTGCAAATGACATACAGTAAGTGATGTACCACTGTGCTGTGCCATGTTTAGAATTTAAGCATATGTTTTAATCTAAGGAGGAATAAACTAATGGATGTTTCTAGTTTCTACACTGCTCAAACTGAATTCCTTGACTATGCCAGAGAATATTCAGTTTGAAAATAGAGTTTATACAAGTTTGATCTAACAGTTAACCCACTGGGCTAGAAAACAAGCGATCATGAGTTCTATTCCCAACTTGGCGATGAAAGCCAAGGATGACCTTGGGCCAGTCACTCTCAGCTCAACTAACCTCACAGGGTTGTTGTTGTGGGGAAAGTAGCAGGAGGAAGGTATGTTGGATATACTCACTGCCTTGAGTTATTTGTAAAAATAATAAAGATGTGATATAAATAAATATAAAATTAAAAAGAGGATGTCATTGGAAGTTTAAGAGTATTTCATGTTGTTTATTATTTATTATTTATTTATTTATTTATTTGATTTATATACCGCCCTTCTCCCGAAGGACTCAGGGCGGTGCACAGCATATTAAAAACAAGTAACAATACAATAAATACCAAAATAAAAAACCCCTCTAAGACCAAATTAAAAGCCAAATATTGGTAGCTGTGTCGTAATTAAAATTATATTAAAAATCGTCCCTAACTAAAATCCTCCCTAGGTCAGGCCCGCTNCCGGATCTCGGGGGGTAGTTCGTTCCAGAGGGTGGGGGCACCCACAGAGAAGGCCCTTCCCCTGGGGGTCGCCAGCCGACATTGCTTGGCCGACGGCACCCTGAGGAGACCCACTCTGTGGGAGCGTACCGGTCTGTGGGAGGAGATCTGTGGCAGAAGGCGGTCTCGGAGGTAACCAGGTCCAATGCCATGGAGCGTTGTTAGGTTGTGGAAAATATTTAGTGAAAGATTCACTAGAGATTGTGGGAAAGTGGAGGATCAGAAATTTGATTTAGTTGAGAAGAATCAAATTATGTTGGTTTTGCTTCCTTAGTTTTTCTATCTGTGTGGGATTAACAGCTGGCCTTCTTGTAGTGAAAGAGGTCTAACATTTCCCAAAGAAGATTTGAATAGCTCTGACCATAAAGATCCAGAGATGATTGGGCTACAGCTTCCAACCGTTGGTCTACTGGCCATGGCTGAGAAAATACAGAATTCAAAAACATTCTAGGGGCACATTTCCTACCTTGCATTGCAAAAACATATTGCCATTCATCTTTTAATAATAAAAAATACTCTAAGGTATTATTTCCAAATGTAAGATTTTTATAGTCCAAGACATATGAATGATTCTGAGGATATAAGATATCTATATAAAACACTGTGTTGCACATATTCATTCTTCCCCAGGTAATCACTTTGATTTTTTCATTTCTGCCAACTAAATGTTTTGCATACTGTTTAATGAACTGAAAACATCAGTCAAGAAATAAAAACAGGCAACCTTAGAATTTTTGAAGAAGTCAGATATCCAAGGATCCCTTAGGAGGAAATAAATGAGGAGCTTACACACACACACACACACATTGTCAGCGCTGTGACAATTGAGAAACTGTAGCCATTTTACCTTTTGCTTTCATTGTGTTTTTGTTGTTTAGTATTTTCAGATGGAGAAGGAGGGAGGGGGAAATGCTTGAGCTGTTTCAGTTAGCCATAACAATTACAACTATGTGAGAATCAAGGTCAATGTTAGAAAAAGTTTTGGCGGGTTGAAGAGTTGGGAGGAGAGCCAGTGTTTTAGAATAATTGGTGAATGTGATTTATGACAGCCTTTCTGGGGTGGGAATTGCAACTTGTTACTTTGTAACAGGGGAATTTTAATCTTGGGTTCACCTATGTAAGTGCCGATACTTTGTTTCCTAAATAAAATGTTCTTTAAGGAAGAAATCTTTGCCCTGAAGTTCTTTTAATTGATTCCATCTATCGGAACCATCACACACACACACACACACAGATTATTCTCAGTATGGATAGAATTACATTATTTCTCCTTGTCATTTGGCTGTTAATGAAGAAAAGCTAACCAAAAGAAAAGATGTAACCACCATTACCACAAACTTGGTTGAATGCATAGAAATGTAAATCAAACATTTAGTATGTAAGGATCAGACCTTAACCTGGACTGGGTAAATGCTTCTGCTTTTCTCCCACATCCTTTTTTAAAAAAGGACCTTCAAATCCTTCCGTGTTATGAAAAACTGCACATTTTAGTAAGCATCAAAATGAAACAAAAGAAACATCACCATCCTTAGCAGTGGTGATTCATGAGTCCTTTCTCCATGTTCTATATGGCTTCTATCATTAAGAAAAAGGACATTACTTTATAATTATGTGCATACTTTCCTGAAAAAACCACCATCTTTTACTATATGACCTGAAGTCATTTGACTCTCTCTCCCAAATTCAAATGACTTTATTGTGATGCAAAATTGCCATTAATTAAAAAAATGCATTTATAAACCATTATACATTTGTCAAGCAACTCCTTGGTTGTCCTAACCAAATCTGATTTTTTTTTTATGGAATTTACAGTCAGGAATCAGAACCAACACAACCTGGAGGCAGTCAAAGATTAAACCCAGAGTTTTCAGTAACAGTCCAAAGTTAAACCAAAGTCAACTATGAACTCAGAATGCAAGATATATATGATTCCAGAAATGTTTATGAGATAGCATTAATAGCAAGAATTATGCTAATTAATTCCAATATCCCATTGAGTTCTGAGATATATTTATGCCAAAATTCTAGCTTATTTGAATTCAGTATTTTTCCTTAGATTGGATAGGGACTCTCCTATCTGTAATAAGCATACATCTTCATTATCATGGACTGAAGGACCTTCTAGATTCTTGCTCCTCTGACTCAGTCACCAGATGGACAGATGCTATTCAGCTGTTCTTTGATTACATAGTGAAGGTTCTTGCCTCTCCTCCTCCAAGGAGAAATCACTCTGAACCTTAAAACTGAATAGTGTTGCAACCAAAAGTCTTACTAATAGTCACAATTTGCTAAATGCTGAGCTATTTCTTTGTTTTCCACATTAAGGCCGAAGGAGAGAAACAATACATATACTGGAGTTGTTTACATGTTCACAATTGTTTTATGTGCTAGTTGCTCTTTCTATTCACGTGTGCTGCATCGATACCTGAAATATTAAACAAACCAAGAATAAAAAAATATATTTACACCTTTAATTGCATTGTTTCATGCACAGTGGTGAAATAAAGAAGTCTCAGATGAAAACCACGGCAATCAAATGAGCTGTTGAATTCTTAATGTTCACTGTCAAGTTTAACATGCCGCATCCAAAGTCCCCTAATGGAATATACTGGCTTCCTGCCACATTCCGATAAAGCTGCTGGGAAGCTAGAAATAACTAGGTGGGTTCTGATTAATTCCTGTGTTCTTAATTTATACTTGCTAGGTTGTATTCCCTTTCGTATCTCACCTTGATGCTATTGCAGTTTCATATCTTTGTAAATGAACACTTAGTACACTGAAGCTGAAACAGCTGGCATTTCATTGATGAAAATTAGCAATTTCAGTTTGAATAGGCAAGTAATTCTGTTTTACAATTGCAAAACTCCCTGGTCATTTGAGGTTTCTGCTGTTGAGTATAAGACAGTGACTAGAGACCAGAAACTTGATGAAAGAATAAAAATCAGAGACAACCCTGCATAATAAAGCCCTTAAAGAAATATAGAAATTACACAGGAATGAAAACACCCCTAGTTTAGCTAGAAAACTGGCTTAGTTTCCATTTTGTTCAGCAGTAATCCAAAGAATAACTGTGGGATAGGACTGCACTAAATAACAGGCAGATACCTTGGTTTACAAATCATTTACCAAGAATACTTTAGAACAAATCACACAAGGTTTTGAGAGCTGATCCCCAGCTCAACTTACTGGGAGGAAAGTATTGCATAGTGCACATCACTGTGAACATTATATTGCTTACTGTTTGTTTTTCTCTTCTGTTATAGATTATAAGACTACACATTTTCTTTAAAGTATGCCTTTTGAGAGAAAATACATTTGAAAATCACATTTAAATTGATTTTTGGTGGCTTATTTTTAATTACATAAATATTTAAGGAAATTGGACACACCGGATTTTCTTCAAATTCACCTAGACAGATTGAAAACAGACTTACATAGCAAGATTCTGATATATAATATTATACATTGGTCAGTAGCAGCAACTTAAATTGGAGACCATAAAGGATTGTCTTCTCTAATCTGACACTTCCTAATGTGTCAGGAGTGTAATTTTCAGAATCATTGGCTGAGAATCTTTCCACATATATGGAAGATAACAAATTGAAAAAGGCTGATGCTAGATATAGATGTAGATGTACTCTATATAGATATAGATGTAGATGTACTAGATATAGATGTACTCCATTTTTTAAAAAATGGCCAAAAGAAACAAAATATGAAGTATTTATTTTATCCTTGGTCTCATCCCTGATGAAATCAGTTTAGCTCAAATTTAGGATTTGGAACCTAAACCTTCAAACAAATAAGAACTAGAATTTCCCACTTGCATTGCAGTTCAGTAAATATCCTTCCTCGGTTCAGCCCCAGCTATTTTTTTAAAACATCTGACAATCTTACACAGAAGACTTTTCACTTTGACCAAATTGTAGAGTTAACTATTAAGATGACACTACATCAGCATCTCCTTTGTTTCTATGTAGCAAGAGAGTCTGTATCTCATTTACTGTCAGAGTTCTTGCTATATCCTAAATGGAAAACAGAACATATAATATCAGTTGTTAGAAATCTTAATTGTTCTTCTGAACAGGAGATTATTGTTATCCTCCTATGAGACTAAACTTCAGATGTTTCTAAGACATTTGCCAAATTTCTAACAATAGTCATGGGATTGTACAAGTCACCCAGTGTCTCCTTCAGCCTACTAATTGTTTCAGGCTTTCCTGAAAATATGTCTGTGTATAATATATTGTTGTGTTGCTATATTTTTAAATTGTGTATCATATTATAAATACAAACAAATTAATAATTGCCTTCTTTCCTTTTTTTTTACAAACTTTCTGGATCCTGTACCTTAAAAATATTCTTTACATATATTCCATCTACTAACACAGATTTCCCCAACCTTTCTGGCTTTGTGGACTGGCAGGGAGAGAGGGGGGATGGTTCCATGCAAGCAGAAGGCAAGGGCATGCATGCAGCTCCATTTGCATGAGCAGCGGGCACACATGCCTGCCACTTACACAAATGGAGCACATGCGTGAGCTCACCTGCTTGTGCAAGTGGAGATGCATGCATGCACTCACCCATCACTTCTGTAGCCTGGTTCCAAACAGTTCAAGCCCGGAGGAGGGCTGCAGCTCAGGGGTTGGGAACCCCTGTTCTAACGTCTTTATACTGTATTGTGCTAGTTAATGTTTGTATTTTAAGTTTATGAGAATTATCATTTTGTGAGCTTTCTTGATTCATGAAACATATCTGTTATCTTTTAAACTAGCACATTATCTCTAAGAGACTAGGCTTTTCAAAGTTTTTACTCTGAGTTATATCCTCTAATGTAGATTCACCAGAAATGTAGTACAGAGCCATTATTCTATCTCTTCAAGTACTTGTTTCTCTTCTATGTGAAGTTATAAAATAATAATAATCAATTCATGGTAGGAATTAAAAAACAGTCACACATGTTAAACCATCTTTAGCTGAATGTAGTGCTTATTAGTGAGATATTCAGTTCTATCAGCATTAGGCTCATCCTCACTAACATGAACATGGTCTAATAACTATTTTTATGGCATGTGCTGATTACATCATGGTCATCTCATCACCATGCTACAACAGATGCAGCTTAATCTTATTGTTAGCTGGTTTCGTGTTTTCCTTCTTCTCCAGACACAATTTTTGCCACAATGTAAGATGCTTCATGAACAATGTGATCACCAGTGAAACAAGAATGGAATGTTTCCAGCTCTTTTTGGGTCTCCTCTCCCTTCCACTTGATGGAACTACTTTTCATGGGCATTTTGATTAGGGCTGAAAGAGGTTGGAGACTTTCTTTCTGCAGAAACATCCATCCATTTCTCCCATTCCATTCTGACTCTATGAACATTCCTTGATTACTTCTGGGTATTGCCAGAAAGAATCGGACTCATGTCAGAACTGCTCTTCTCTTGCTGCATTAACTGAGGATAGTGCTGGGTTATTAAAAGTTTCAGCCTCCTGCTCCATCCTGTGCTGTTCCCCTCGTGTCTATCACCTATTAGCAAATGGGCAAATTTTGGATGCAGGATTAAAGCTTGTTCTAGTTCTTCACTGAGAAGTAGCCTGATTGACCTCACCTCTGTGCGTCTCTTAGGTAGCCAAACATACCATTCCAAACATTCCCTTATACTTGACCAATCTATCTCAATCCATGTTAGGATAGATAGATTATTTCCCTATCAGAGATGAAGTTTGGGGGGAGAAGGAAAATGAAGCTGGGAAAAAGTGCTAGTAGCCTTTCTGAAGTTGACTTGTATTAAACAGTACAGCACCAGTTGTCAGCCTCATTATGGCAGAAGAGGGGTCAGTAACCAGGGCAAACAGATTTTGTGCTGACATACTGTTTCTGCTAGCTCAAGGATTAGTAAAAATAGCATTTTAACATGGCCATTTGGATGTGTCCCCTGTAAAGCAAACAAAGAAAAAAAATTAAAGACTGCAAAATTTAAAATAAGAATTTGAACTCAAAGTAATATGTCACATATTAAAAGGATATATAATAGCATTTCTTTCATGTGTGAGTGTGGGTGTGTGTATTTTGTGTGTGTGTATAAAATTTTAAACAGTTCAGTCTAGCCTGATGGTCCCAGTAGAATTATGAAATTATTTCTCGAAGGATCTCACAAAATGGCTGCCACAGAGGAACTTTCCTTTTATAAAGTTTCCTCCATAGTGACTATGTTGAGCCCAGAGGCGTTCTAAATAAAAAATGATGCTTTTGGTATCTAAATGTGTTTTAATTAAAAGTAATAATAATAAGTCAGGTTGTTCCCATGGGCCCAGTAATGTTTTACCTTAGTTTATTGGCTGAGTGAAGCAGGCTTTTGATTTAACTTCCTTCTTCAGAATTCTTATTATATATAAGCAGCCTGATATCTCCCCACTGACAGTGGAATAGGGTAATGAAATACAGAATCCTACTGAGGGTACAATGCTACACATCAAGTTCAGATAGTTCCCTCATATTCCCGGAGAGGTCAGTAAAGATAAAACATACATTTTGATAGGATCTTCTGATAAAGCCACCAGCGCTACACCAGTGTAGTCTGTAACCCCTAAATCTTTTGGTAATATGCTCTCCAAAACCCAACAATGTCTATGTCTGCTTTTTCAGGATAATCAATATGGGCTAGGTCAGTGGTGGCGAACCTATGGCACACATGCCAGAGGTGGCACTCGAAGCCCTCTCTGTGGGCATGTGTGCCAGCCCCGCCTTCCCCCGCAGCCCCCTCCTCATCAGCAGCTCCCCCGGAGGAGAGTTTCCTCCAGGCATGGCCTGTGCGGAGCACCACAACCAAAGACATGGCAGCCAGGCAGCAGGAACAAGACTTTGCTCTTGCACCCCATCACGTGCAGATGATGCTGCGGGGTGCAGGAGTAGGATGGGGCTGCCATGGCACTGCAAGGCCACCTGAGCGATCTGCTGCAGCAGGCCGTGGAGGTGGTGAGTGGCCCTGCAGGCAGGCAGAGTGCGGGTGGAGCGTGGGCGGGTGAGGCAGTTTTTGGGCACCCAGTCTCTAAAAGGTTCGCCATCATTGGGCTGGGTGCTGATGACTGTGTTGTGACTGAAATGTCAATATTAATTTCATAAATTATATTTAAGAACCAATGTAGTACTTTCAGCTCAGAACTTTATCCCAGAAACCTAAGGCTACAATTCTCCAGAAAAAGACAATCAACAGTAGTACTGAACATTTCTAAGAATTCTAGGAATGCTAGTAGACACAATCCCCTTCCTCTCCCGCATTCATTTTCAAATGTAAGTTATCCTCCAAGCATACCAGTTAAAATTTCAACTGAGTATCATCCAAGTTAGTATTATCCTAGATGAATTGTGATAAAATAGTTGCAGGTGATCTGTAGGCATTCAGATGTATCTGACAGATCAGGATTTGAAGAACCATATACAATATATCTACTGTATGTATCAGTCGGTCCAGCTATTAAAGAGAAATAATGACATTTCAAAGAGAAAGCAAGCTTTCACCTAAGATTCTGAAAGTTCTAAAACTTCATCAAGATTTCCAGAGTATACCAACATCAGTCACAATTTTAATATCCACTTAATCATTTGGAACTGATTTCACCGTATTCATTCATTCATTCATTCATTCATTTTCCCATTCTTGGTAGAGAGAGGCTGTAAACAAAGCTTCACTGTTTTAAACTCTATTACAAAATTAAGACCTTATTGATTTTTGCCCTCCAACTAAACTCTTTCTAAACATTTTGGTCAGGGTGCTGTGAGCTACAAACATTTTGTTTGATTCCCCCCCCCCTTTAATGTTATAGCTGGGGTCCAAGGGAGATTGGTGGTTAAGAAATATGAAGTATAAACGAATAAATAAATAAAACAGTGCTGCAAGTCAGCTAGGTCATTACCACCTTATGATTTTTTATCAACTTAAAGCATGGCCAAGGTAGACTTTTAGTAACGGTATGTGACACTCAATTTTTTACAGTATCATTGCATGCTGCACACACATGCATCAACGGAACTGTCATTTTGTTGCATCTTGCTGATATCAAACTAAAATCCTGCTTTGCCTGAATGATCTCAGTGTGAGCTTTATCAAAAGAACAAGCGTGCTGGAGAGGCCTGACTTGATATGCAGAAATGCCATTCATTCAAAAGAGAGTAAAAGAGAAGTGGAAAGAAGGCAGACATGAAGAGAATCAAGGTCATGGAGAACAAGAAGAACGCAAGCAGGCTGGACAGATCCAATCTGTCTTTTGAAGATAGCAAAATTCTTTAGAGCTATAGCTCTGGGGATTTCAGAACAGCCTAGTCTCATTTACTTTTATTTTTCACAATTTCCCTCTTCCAGAATCTTATGCAAGTTCAATATTTAAATCCTAAACCACAAGGAATGCAAAATGGATTAACTCAGGATTACAAGAATGGAAGAGATATCAAAAAGCTGGTGTGTGCGTGTGTCTGTGTGTGGAGGTGCCATTGTATTGCCAGATCGTTACTTCTGCTCTATTTAGCCTGCAATCTTATACAGTAAATGCCATGAAATTCAATGAGACTTATTTCTGAATAGATATGCATATAATAGCTTTTGTTAAAGACCAACATCTAGTTTGGAACTGCTGCATATATTTAATGGACTCTTTTATACAGAACAAATATGTTAATATGTGGCTGTGAAGGGAACAGCTGTTTAAAAGAAAAATAGTGCACAGATTGATAGAGAATCCAGAGATTTAGCTCATTCTGAAAAAGGTTAATAGGGACATTATTTAAAACAAAAAAAAAATGTTGAAAGAGTTTAAAGCATAGCTAAGAAGCTGACTTTGCTAGAAGTTGCAAATGCAATTAAGAGAGTTCAAAGTGAAGTAAAGTTATTTTGAAAAGGTGGAGTTCTGGATTGAAAGTGAAGCACACTTTCTTTCCTAATACGGTAGTATATTTCTGTAGTTTATTTTTTTTTATTATTATTATTATTATTATTATTATTATTATTATTATTATTATTATTATTATTATTATTATTATTATTATTATTAACAACAACAATAATAATGTTGGAAGGGACCTTGGAGGTTATCTAGTCCAACCCCCTGCTCAGGCAGAAAACCCTATACCAGTAGATGGCAAACCTTTTAGAGACCGAGTGCCCAAACTGCAACCCAAAACCCACTTATTTATCACCAGGTGCCAGATGGGCGTGGCCCACTGGGTGGGCATGGCTGTGGTGGTCATGGCAGACTAGTTGGGTGTGGCCAAGGTAGGCGTGGTCATTCAATGTTGCTTGTGGGGAGGGACGCCTGTGGGGGCCGGGCAGGGTTGGGGGAGATCCAGGGGGTTTCTGGCAGGTGGGGCAGTGGGCAGGAGGCTCGTCCTGTGGGGTGAGGCGAGACAAGGTGAGGCAGGGCGGGAGGGAGGGAAATCAGCTGTGCTGGGATGCATCTGGCCACGTGGGACCTCGGTGAGTTAACGGGCGACTGGTTGAAGAGGGACAGTTGCCATCTCTGGGGTATGGCGCACGTGCCCACAGAGAAGCTCTGAGTGCCGCCTCTGGCATGTGTACCATAGGTTCGCCACCACTGCCCTATACCATTTCAGACAAATAGCTGTCCAGTCTCTTCTTAAAAACTTCCAGTGTTGGAGCATTCACAACTTCTGGAGGCAAGTTGTTCCACTGATTAACTGTTCTAACTGTCAGGAAATTTCTCCTTAGTTCTAGGTTGCTTCTCTCCTTGATTAGTTTCCATCTGTTGCTTCTTGTCCTGCCTTCAGATGCTTAGGAGAATAGCTTGACTCCCTCTTCTTTGTAGCAACCCCTGGGATATTGGAACACTGCTATCATGTCACCCCTCATCATTCTATTTTTATTAGATGCTACCATTTCTCTAGGAGTCACTTTTTCTAAAAACACAAGGAAGCATCCTTCTCAAGTAGGATTAAAAATGACTAACCCAAAGTCATCCAGTCAGCTTTGTCACTAAACAGGAATTAAACTAGTTCTCCTTGGTTCACAATTCATATTAGATGAGACAATCTTCCCTTTTTGGCTTCACTGTCTCTTAACAATCTTTTATTTCTATTTGAAATTAAACCGTATTATAACAAAGTTCTCCTTATGCTATGTAGGCTTCTATTTTACCATTATAGTATGACATGTTTTTTCTCTCTCTCTCATGCTTGCTACTAAACTCATCCTATACTATACATTAGGTATTGGAGATCTCTGGATATGGGGCTAATTAGGCAACAGTTTTTTTTCCTAAATATC